>NC_064769.1:22796787-23113869 GCF_011397635.1 Epinephelus fuscoguttatus
CGGTGCCATACTATTTAATTTCCTTGTGTACCACTTCAATTATGTCTTCTCGGTTGCCGCCAGCTGGTTCTTTATCCCACTTGTACTGACAGTACCCGACTTGTGGAGCTCCGGCATCTGGATGGATGAAGGGAGGAGGAGAAGGAGAGGAAGAAGGGAGACAATTTGCTCTTGTTATGGGTCTATTGTGTCCCCACATGCTCTTTTGCTTCTCTCTTGTGACTAGAGGAGGCATGTGTTGCACCGGGAGACAGATGGTTTAAAGCAGATTTCTTTTGGAGCCAGGAGGGAGACGGAGGGAGGTAGCAGGAAATGAATGAAAAAAAAGTGGGAGGGCAGTGGGAGAGAAATAGAAAGAGGTGAAGAGATTATTCTCTGAATCCAGCGCTCGCCGTTAGAAATCCTTTGATTTAAGAACACACAGCCGTTACGGTGTGCAGGATGAAGAAACAAGAACATCACTTGAATTGTTTGAGATGGGAGATTTTCTTTCAATAATTGACAATAAGTTTATTCTTTTATTTCCTATTATTACAGTATCCTCAGGAATTACAGCATCGCTGGACGAGTGTGTAGCACATGATTGATGTTCACTGTTACAGTTCAGTGCAAAAGTAGCAAGTGTGGTGCACTTAGAAAGGTTAGTGTGGTGTGTAGGTATGTAGTGTGTCTGACTTTCATATAGGTTGCCATGCACAGATATGATAGAAATAAGTAACTGAGTTACTGGAGCTGAACATTCACAAAGACTAAGAGTCCACAGTCACAGGAGCAGCTTTGTCTTGCTTGATTTGGATGCAGCTGTGCTTTGAGCCTTTGTGGGTATTGTTCACCATGGTCGCCATTTTGGTTAGAATGTTAATTGGTTAGCATTTGCTAATTAGCACTAAACACAAAGTACAATTGAGTGTAGTGGGAATTATTGTCCTACGTTTTGCAGATGTTTCCGGTTTAACCCGTTCAGTCCAGTTTAAGAGCTCCACCCGGTTTAATTCAACTGGATAAACCGGGTGGGGGTGGGTTTTTTTCCCCCCCCCCCCCCTGCTTCTTCTTCTTCTTGTGTAACCTTGTGTGTATTGGCGGTTAATACAGCATTATCGCCACCTACTGGATTGGAAGCACATTACACCTATAATAGGCTTTTATTGGGAAAAATAGCTCAAATGCGACCCCCAGTGGTAAAATTAGGTATATAATTCGATATATTGGTTCGGTTAGATATTTGGCTTTAAATCAAACCGGTTGGAAAATTTTCAAACCAGTACAAGCCTAGTCACAAATCAACGTAGGGCTGAACGATATGGAAAATAATCTAATTATGATTTTTTTAGACCAATATTGCAGTTGTGATTCAGTATGCAATTTCTTGAAGTTAATATACAGTATGCAGTCAGTTTAAACAGCTCTTTATTGTTGGTCAGGCCTACGTGTCCTGACGTAGGTTAATTGATGCTTGAACCGATGTGAATAACATATCTTTATTTATCTACTAAATTGTTAAAACTAGGGGTCGACCAGTAGTGGATTTTTAATGGCTTATATGGCTGAAGATTAATTGGCCAGTTGCACAAAACAGAGTTTTCCATCTCAGGGTTTATCAACTCAGCGTTCAGGGTCAGACGCAAGAGTTTGTTGAACCTGCTTTCTGACTGGACCCCAGGAGGCCACATAAACACAGCTATATACACACACAACAAGGAGCTCTGTCCATGGTCCTTAAATTTTAGTGACTGCTATCCATACACTGAAGTAACACCTCTCCTGACCCAACACAAACAAGGTACTTATCACTAACGATACACACCATGAAATGCATGAGAAGTAATAATCAGTGATACAGAAATTATTTAGCAAAAAGGCTCACCTGAACAAAAATCATAGGCCAAGTGCACAAATCAACACTGACACCCTCATGGCTGTAAGACACCACTGCTATAATACACTCATAAAGAACGCAACCTAACAATGTAGGCTACAAGAGGAGTTCTAACAGGCTAACTTAAGTCATAACACGTGTGCGCACAGAAACCAAACAAGCACACAGTAAAATACAATCAATTAACTGTCAATATGTAGACCCACACAGCTACTAAATTAATTGGATTTGATTTTTCACTCACCTTTGACGTTATGTCTTTAAGAGGTAAGTGTAGCTCCTTGCAGCCGTGCGCTTTAACCTTTAATAAGTTCAATTGGCCCTGACTGTACGCTGGCGCATGCCAATGCTTGGACTTCTCCACGGATGCTTGGGCCCCAAAAGGCTTATGGCCGTACCCATGTGACCAGTGGAGGTTATAGCCATTGGCCACTATCGGAGCCCGATTACGCCATTAACGATGGTTTATATAAAGTCCCTGATTAATCGGCCAAATCACTGAATTGGTCAACCTCTTGTAAAAACCTTCAATCATAGTAGAATATGTAGCTTCAAGCCTTGTAAGCATGTAACAAAACCATTATGACTCAAAGAGACCAGCAGATTAACAGGCCTGGTGTGAACATTAATGTATGAAAGGTAAAAATGATCTAGCTGGTCTTCAGTCAGTTACAGTATTGTAACAAATCGCACAAACCGGAGTGCACACTGACTATGACTGTTCCACTCTAAAAATATCAAGATAACTCAAAGCCTAACTCACTTCACTTCACCCAGCAGTTGGAAAGAGACACACAGAAACTTATGTCTTGAGGAGCTGTAGCATTTATTCACTGAAAAAAAAAAAAATGAAATCTACACTGTACATTTGCTGCCTCTTGACAACTTTACTGCTAATTTCTCCTGCTAATTTCTGAGCCGATTGCCAACAGCTGTCTGCTGTGAGCAAAGTCACCATCACTCTCACGCTCAACCACACACTCGCTACGCACACACCACGCATTGAGTAGCGGGCTGTCTGCCGTGGTATTTTACAAGTTGTTTACTTCATCTACTCTCATTCACACATGAATATGAATACAACATGAGTTGTAGGGCAGTGTGCGTGCACGTGTAGCCCACTGAGCCAGGTGTTTCCAACCCTATGATTAGCTACATTGCCTTGCATTAAAAAAAACAACAACTTCTCTTTCTTAAAATCCCAGCTTTCAAAATATGAAAATAGCATTCTGTTACACTGTGTTGTCTAGTTGAATGAGGTGAGCTAATGTACTGGACAGATTAAAATCCTGAACTGATGATGACACTACATGACCAGTCAGAATTCAGGAAAAGTAAATGTCTAAACTAAATCTCAATGCATGCGACCGGTATTAGTTAGAACATTTCATTCAACACCCCCCCCCCCCCACCCACCCCCCACCCCCGAGCGTCCACCACATTAAGTGGTGTCCAAAACCAACTGGTGAGGAGTGCAAGTGGGTTATAAAACCCTCCAACAGCGAGCCTGCGCTGATGCCGACTTACTGATCACGTGCATTGAGAACTGTGTTCGTTGTGGAAGTAACTCCTTACAAATAAACTTCCGCGTGACTACTCTCATGCCTTGATTCCATCTACATATGTGTACGGAGAAGAGGCAATTGGAAGCCCATTCATTCCTATGTGAATCTCCGTGATATCTGATGTGCCAAAGCTCCTTCCCTCCATTTTGGTCCGGAATTTTATAAAAACTTTACCTTTTGCAGTGGATTTTGGAGAGACTGTATGACCGTGTGCTAGCTTAGCTAACAGGTGGCTAACTGGCTAACAGGCTATTTTCTTCTACTCCTGTTACCTGTGTTGATTTTCAAGTATGGCAAAGGGATAATATACACCATTAAAATTCCAAAAAACAACAGAATTAATCAAATAAAAGTGACAGAAATACATTCAAAGAACATTAAATCAGAGTAATTTTACTTTTCTCCAAATACCAAATATATACAGCTCTTTTTTCCGCTGCAGAGAGGGAAGTGTTTCCCAAAGCTTGCTGCTGTGTTTACACCCTACTCCTTGATGTAGAGTGCTTTCTTAAGCTGTGAAGGTAACTACAAACGGTGTGACACCCCGAGACGGAGTGAGAGTGGGTAGGGTCCGGTTTTGGAAAGGTCCAACATGTTGGTGGCACCAGAGGAACAGTCAAGAGATGATGTCATTATCATACATCATCTTGGAATCTCTGTAACTGGTTTAAAACAGTAACCTACACAGCTAGTTGGCAAATACTGTTCTAGAGCAACAACAAAGACTTGATTTCCAATGAATAGTCTAACATTAGCTGTTGGCAAAATGTCAGCTATTTGGCAATATTTTACACTGAACAGTCTTTTGACTTGATCCATCCCGTACAACAATGATAGCAATCATTTCACATCCAAAGGGGGCTAGTATCATACAGCTGTTATTTATTTTTATTTCTAACATAGTGGTATTGGATTGGTACACAAGGTCAGGTATTGAAATCTGTATCAGGAAGAAAAAATGGTATTGGAACATCAATAGCAGCACATATTAACATGCGTGCCTTATATGCCGTTACCTTCAGCATATGCAACCAGAATGATCTGTTTGCTAAAATGATGGTGACGGTCAGGTTAAGCTGTGAACTCCGGCTCCATCTCACTTTGATAATGTAACAACACAGAGCATAGCCTGGGCTATTTAGTTTGCTGAGGTGGTGCCCATGAATACAGCCAAAGTCTTTCTTCTTACGAAGCAAATATGGCAGAGTGGTTATCCTTCAGAAATAAGATCGCACATAAAGCCCTTTTCACACAGAGCGCGCAAATCGCAGACCTCCACTGACGAACCCATTCATTGTGTATGTGCTACCGCGGCGCAAGAGCACACCGCTCTGCCTCTGAGCTGGGCAGTGCGCGAGAGGGCGCATACCGCGGCATCTGCGCGCCGCCAGCCTGCGCTTAAATTGAACATTTTTTAATTTCACCGCAACGCACTGTGACGACACCTCGGTGTGTCCAATAGCAGAGAAGAGTCTGAAGTAGACCCGGAGGCGGTCACCATGGAGCCGTAGCTCCTGAACGAGCCTGTACTCCCCCAAATCCTGTCTTGCGCGCCTTGCTCTCCACTTGCTCTGCGCCCTACCCCGCGGTGGGCGCCGCGAAAATCACGCTCTGTGTGAAAGAGGCTTAACAAGGTTGCGATCTTTTAACAATTAACAGTGCAGCCCTAAATTACAGTTGTTGCCTGTAAAGCCTTTCCTGGCATTTATATCCAGACCTGTAGTGGCCATCAGTAATACCAGTTTCAAGTGAAAGGTGCAAAGTGTTGCCAAGCTGAAAAAGGACTTTATCTAAAAGCCACAACTGGCCACTCTGGGGCTCCTGGTTCATTTTGCAAGCCACGCAGCAGGTTGTTTCAGCCTCCAGAGTCACTTAATCGTGCTCTCATTTGCTGCATAAGTAAAATGACATTTCTCTGCTGCTGCTGCCTCCCAGGCGGTTGGTAAAATGGCACCCCGAATTATTTCCACATTTAACACTTTTAATTGAGCTGCCATGTGCTCCACAAAGTGTTTCTCCCGTCCGCTGCCGAAGCTCCATTTTGGTCATCTGTCTGTAATCTGCGGCTGTCTGCAGGTTTGTGTGGCTTTCACTGGAAAGGGTAAGCGTCTGTCTGTGATCTGAACTGCCAACTGTAATGGGGTTAATTGAATCAGTAATCTATTTACACTTTGCCCTCAATTACTGACTTAATCAAATGCTGAGTCACTGTGGAAGTCAGGTAGCCCTCAGGCAGGAAGCTAGCACCTAATGCATTCAAACCACAACTACTCCTATGTATTGAAATACAAAAATAAACAGGTGATGTGTGCAAATTTCATTTGACATTAGAACTTGTCATAATGTGTGAAAGTATTACATTTTGGAAAAAAGAAACCCACCTTTTCAAAATGTTGCACAGCACAATTTGAAAAGGGGTCACATAACAGTGCAGGCTGCCTTGAAGCTGCAGAGTTAGCAGTACAGTAAGCCCAGCTCACTGACAGAGAGGCAGAAGGGGCTTGACAGGGTATGTCAGGGCAGCAAATAAATGTTTGAATGGGAGAGTGGGCCCAAAGAAAGGAAGCGTGCACGGGCAGACAGGCTGACACCACCCAGATAATGGAGCTGCCAGAGCCTCTCTCATGTTACATCTCACCTCACCAAAACACAATCACAAGAAAACACTTCCACTTGCACATGCAGACACGCTCCGGCACAAACTCGCACACACATGCGCAGGTGTGTCACATACATACACTCTCAAGATTTCTATTGAGCTCTTTAAGAAATGGATGCCTCAGAATGAGACAGGGGTTGGATAGGTGTGCGGAGAGGATGCTTCATTGATTAAAGGCTAAGGCAAAGGGTTCCGCTGAAAAACCACCTCTCCTTCTCCATGTACTGGTAATCTCCCCTGCCAGCTCTTAGAAACAGGCTGTAATTTGATAAATCGCTGGGCTGAGATGAGAATAGGCTTGACAGTGCGGGGGCCTCCCATCCTCTGACACCGATCATCTGATCCCTTTTTACAGCACATTAAATATAGAGCCCCTTTCTTCCATGGCTTCACTTTAAGAGACACACTAACGATTTGTGTTGCCAGGAAGGGAGTGGGATTAAAAAGCACGAGGTCGTGGTTGTCACTACAGAATGATAGCATAAGAGCAGGCCTTTAGGCAGAGGTTAAATCAGTCTGAAACAATTTAGAGCAGCAATCCGCCACCTTTGATCAGGAGTTTGGATTAGTTTTTCTCATGTCATCATTCAGATTTTATGACAGTGTGTCCAATAACTGTTGACATATTTGAGTCTGGACCAAAGTGGTGGACCTACTGACTGACATTGACATCCATTTTCGCCATGCCACTAGCATGATGAAAAAGTTACATTGTCTTGCAGCACATATTATATTGCCAGACTACACAATATAGCGCTTAATAATTAGTTGATGAATCATCCCAAGTCAATCGTCATTAAGTTCGTCAACAACAGTTAATGGTAATTATAAATGACACTTATCGAGTTAAAAGGCAAACAATTATTTGTTTGCAGTGTTTGTTCTCTTCAATTCAATTTTATTTAGTAGGGATGTTCCTGGCGACTAGTTTCTCTGTCAACTAAACGAATATTTTAATTAAGACTTGTCGACTAGACTAAATGGAAAACATTTAGAAACAGTCAAAATTTAGCACAATTTGTCTAAATCTGTTGTAATAGCCATATATTCTGCCTTCCTCATGTTGAATTTGAACTCCTCTGTCATTTTTTCATGAATGTGCTCCAGCCTGGAGGTTATCATTTTGTGTCTGGGCACGGTGTATTCAAGCTCAACATATTCCATCAACCTCCTGAAGCCTTTACCTTCAACAAAGTTAAGTGGAAGCATATCTTGCGAGGTCATTGTTGCGATGAGCTGTGTCTTACAGCGTCTCCCGGTGAACGGTGTCAAAATAGTCCCAGTGTGGCTAGCACCGTTAGCAGCAGCCGTCGTTCGTGCAGGTTAACATCCAAATGCTTGAGCTGAATGTGGTTGCGCATTGCTCCAATAGAGTGATTAAACGTATGCCAGTTTTTTCCTGACACAGCCTACATGCTACGTTGTTTTCACTTTCTAGAACAAAGTACTGCCAAACCACGCTGGTTTTGCGAGAGGACATCTCTCCAATTCCCCACCGTGCTGTTTCAAAACTCCAGTCTACTCGAGCATGACCGCAGGGAGGGGGACTGCTGTCTGACGACTCTGTAGCCCCCACTAGTGGCAGGAGGCTGCATGACAGTTAAGCAGCCTTGTACATGAATAAAACACTAATAGGCTTAACCGACTAATATTTCTGGTGCCGACTAGCGAAGGGGCGGACATTTAATCGTTTAGACGGCTAATCGTGCGCATCCCTCTTATTTATAAAGCCCAATATCCCAAATCGCAATTTGCCTCAGAGGACTTTACAGCATACAACATCCCTCTGTCCTTTGGACCGTCACAGCGAATTAGGAAAACTCTCCCCAAAAAAACTCTTTAACGGGGGAAAAAAATGGTAGAAACCTCAGGAAGAGCAACTGAGGAGGGATGAGGACGGACACATGTGCAAAAGATGTCGCGTGTAAAAAACAGACCAACATAATAAATGTACAGCTATCCATATGACAAGAAGAGGCAGATAAAAAGAGGCAGAGACAGAGAGAGGTGCAGACAGGACCAAGGCAGCAGCGCAACCACGACCAATGACTTTTGTGTCTTGAAATGAAAATAATTGCAAGCTGCAACCCCAACACAATGCACAGTACAGCACCACACAAACCACAGCTTCAACAGTGACCGGAGCCATCACCTCGCTGATTGTTTTGGGGGGGGATAAACTTCAAAAGCTTGAAAATGTAGCACTGTTGCAAAGGTATTGCATCGAATTGCATTTTACTGTACAGGTCTACCTGCGGCATCTTCGGCAATGTCAGCGCACTATAGTAGGGACCATGATGTGTTTTTTTCCGTACAGTCCTTACTCTTTTCTTGAGCTTCATTTTTTCCACAAAACTATTTTTCACCTTAACGAGGTTGAGGTACCTACAAAAGCAATCTCAGGAACTGTAGTGGTCACAATGGAGGCTGAATATCACAGTAAGTGTTGCTGCTCTTTCCAAATTACCAAAGTGTAAACACGTGGGCATAGGAAATAAAAATGTATGTCCAGCTAGGAGAATCAGTACAGTTTTAGCCCTATTTTACGCGCGTGTGTGTGTGTGTGTGTGTGTGTGTGTGTGTGTGTGTGTGTTGTTTTTTCAATGTGAATTGGTGTTGAGCCTTGTCAAAGGAGAATTTTTGGTGTGTTTTGTCTTACTTGTTCCTAGTATTGCATGAAAGAACAAAATTTAAGCACTGACAGAAGGTATTTTCTGTGATAGTGGTTTTGTAAATACAGTTTTACCACAGCATACAGTATGTTGTTTATGATGCATCCCTGTTCAGGGTGCTTCAAATATATTCTCACACTGCGTGGGGTGATACTTGCGCTGGAAGCTGTGAGTAAACAGATGTTCCCATTGGACACTGCTACTTTGTGGAAAATTTGAGTTTCCTGACAAAAATATTGAAATAAAATGCTTATGACTGAACACAGCATATTTACATTTACTGTTGTCAGAGAAAAAATATTTGCTGCAACTGAAGCCTCTTGTTAGAAACAAAGCTTAAACATAAGCTGTCCCCAAGAGTGCTGATACCAAGCTGCGGAAACCTGTGTGTTTGTGTATGTGCGCTTCTTCCTGCTGGCATTGTTTATTGTGTAGATCTTTTTCTGGGAATGCGCCGGCCAATATATTTCTATTTCTACACTAAAACAAACACACATATGTACAAGTCCGCCTACTTAGCACATGAACAATAGCAGGAACAAAAAGAAAGCACAGATTTGGTGTAAGCAGCTTTGTCTTATTATATTCTGGGCACCTGCAGTTAATTTTATTTAATTGTCTAGACTTAATTTATCCAAGGAAAGTTAAGTAAAATTGCACTGCATAATGTTTATATATTGTAGAGGAATAAGTAGCAGATTTAGATGTATTTGTGTCAGTGTTTAAATGGAAAATACTGAAATGCAGTCTGTGTCTGAGGGGTAGTCTTTTGTTACCCTCAGGCAATGCTTAACGCATTCATTACATGTTGTAAAAAACACCACCCAACACACCCAGTAATAAGTTTCTCAGCATTTTTTAATTATGCAGATGTTTGACAGGTAGTGAAAAGTACTGTAGCCCTTCTTCGCACAATTCAAGATGACAAATAATCATGAGAGGCAGAGGAACAGCCGTACTAATAACATTTTGCACCGGGTGCCAAGTGCAATGACACTGCAAATACAGTTGCTGAAACACTGTTATCTGTGAGACCATTTGGGAATTATAAAAAAAATGATTTCACAGTGTATGATAGATTACCATAAACCACTGGCTGTTCTTAAGAATTTTCACTTTCTGCCAAAATATCTGGCAAAGGTACAGCAGAGAGAGGAAAACATGACAGACAGCAAAGATTTAGGAAACACAGACAGAGAGCTTTGAAGCCATAAAGTACCAAACCCACTTATAAAATCTAATCTAAACAATTTGTCTGCTGCCTGTTAAAATTCAGGATTGGCACAGCGATGCAGCCTCTCCAGTGACTTCATTTTTTTATAGCACTAAAGGGAGGCCAATTTGCGAAATATCTCCTTTATCTTGTCTGTCAGAGTATTTTCTTTTTTAACTTGCAACTTTTTTCTTAAAACAGATTAGATTAAATTGAACAAAAAAAGGCAATTCAATTCTTCACACCAGTGCACGATAGAGACAGTAATTTACAGAAAATGTTTTTGAAGTGTGGAACCATTACAGTGAAGTTATCAGCTCTTGTCATTCAGAACAAGGTACAGGTGTAGCTTTCGGGGGGGGGGGATGTAGGAGACACGTCCCCCTCAATATTGTAAGTGCATTTACCCACCCCTATAAAAACATCATAGTAGCAAAGGACTGTTATTTTGACAAAATAAGACTTTCACACTATAACTTGATGCATAAAGATTCACCAGAATGCAAAAAATAAGTGTTTGATGCTTGAAACTTTGGGGTGGGAAAACCTCAAACCTCCTTTTTATATTTATATGTGTACCCCCAGTGCTGAAATGAAACCTTGGTCCTTGGTACTGGATAGATCATGGCTTAGCTCTGATGGTTGCAGTAGCTGGTGTTAGTAGCACAAGTCTCTCCACAGCTACACTCTGACAGAACAGACAGATGGACCCTGGACACACAAAAACCTAACAGTCTTCTCCTGTCATTTTTTTGGCAGCAAACACACCTAAAATGTGAGTGGGGCAGAGGGTGCTCTCCAAAAATGCACGTAACCAATAATCTAGTAGGTGTCTTTAATTAAATGTCAGTTTTTTGTGTTTAGTTTTAGATAGCATTTCTAAGACCCCCTTTACAGCTTGCTCTAAAATGTGTTTTGGGTAATCAGACTGTAATAGGATAGTGCTTGAAAACATGAGAGTGTAAATGCACCCAAAGGACGGATTGTGATCTCATTGAGAAACCATTTCCAGGGGTGGTCAGGGACGCATTGTGACCACACTGAAAATAGGCAGTGATGCAGGCGCTGTGCTGAACTGTCATGGCAAAGCTTTCAATTTACTGGTCCATCTGCGTCCCAACCCTCACCTATGGTTTTGAGCTCTGGGTAGTGACCAAAAGAATGGGATCATGAATTCAAGTGGCTGAAATGAGTTTCCCATGTGAGGTGGCTGGGCTCAGCCTTAGAGATAGGGTAAGGAGCTCGGACATCCGGAGGGAGCTCGGAGCAGAGCTGCTGCTCCTTAGCGTTGAAAGGAGTCCGTTGAGGTGGTTCGGGCATCTGATTAGGATGCCTCTTGGGCGCCTCCCGTTAGAGGTGTTCTAGGCACGTCCCACTGTTGGGAGACCCCGGGGTAGACTTAGGACACGCTGGAGGGATTATACATCTCATCTAGCCTGGGAACGCCTTGGGGTTTCCCAGGAGGAGCTGGAAAGTGTTGCTGGGGAGAGGGATGTCTGGGGTGCTTTGCTTGGCCTGCTGCCCCTGTGACTTGACCCCGGATAAGCAAATGAAAATGGATGAATACAACAACTATGTGGATAGGAATACATAATCTTGTGCGACAGTTCCAAACCAGAGAGGTAAGAGCCATTAACTTGTTAGTGAGCGACGCTACAAGCAAAAAGGCAGCAAGACAGCGTATGGATATTCAAAACACATGAGGACAGAGTCAAAATGGGACCAAGTGTCTGCTTTCAGTATGGTCCGACGAAAGTATACAAGGGAAACAATTCATATCCCAGTTGAGCCATTTATGAAGCAATGGCTAAGTAAGGTGTTGAACGGCTACGCTGGTCCTGGACAGAGTAATCAGATCCTAATGGGGTCTCAATATGGACACTTTTTGGTACCAGGTGTAGATATAATCAGGTTAAATCATATCCAGATGCAGTCTGGATACGATATGTATTTTAATGTAAGGTGTAAAAGGGATAAAAACTCCTGTGTTACTGCAAAATATATTTAGCTTCACTTCAGCATACAAGTATTTGTCTAGTTAGCTCTCTAGTCATTTGCAGAAAATGGTGGCTGTAGGATTAACTGAGCCAAATGCCAGGACTACAGAATCATGCCAAGAGTATCAGTGATGAAACTCAAGATCAGCACAAAGCTCTCCTTGCTCATCAAGTGCAAGTACTTCAGCTTCTCGGCAGTCTATTGACTCTTTCTCTATGGCTGCTAGTGGCAGAATGCCTCATTTCACCATGTTGCATTAGCAGGTGATTGTGTCACTTGTGCAAAGGCAGACCATCTGGGGTTTGAGAGCAGGCCAAGAAAGTTTAAATCTCTACAGTGTCACTTGGACTCTGGCACACATATCCACAACAGGGGTTGTCACAGGCAAAGGAGTGTGATAGAGGTGGGTGAGAAGTGTGTGAATATGAAGAATTATTGGGGAGGTCTTGACAGTGAAGTTGGCAAAGTGTTCACGACACAAGATGATTTCATTCCCACCTAACCTTAAACTTTTCAAAGGAGGTCTGATATTTTTTAACATTTTTGTAGGTAAAGACCTGAATCATCAGTCTATTATGGAATCAGCCATCATTGTTTATAGATGGTGGAAAATATTATCCTTTTTCAGGCCCTCACCACACATAGAGGGTTCATGCCCCTCAGTGACTAACGAGGGGCATCCAAGTTAAGGCTTTGTGCTGTTTTCCACTGTGATTACTGTCTCTCTGCATGTGAGGGGTGCTTAGCCAAAGTGATGTGCTGTGTACATGTATCTCAGCATCAGAAGCAAATTCTATATTCTAAAAAATCCAAATTCTTAGGTATTAGAGACACGTAACACTAGTTTCATCACAAAACAATATTTTATCGATTCTCAGGACAACAATATGACATTTGCTGATATCACTAAGTCTTCAACGATACAATTTAGATTCAATTCAGGGGTCTGCAATCAATATGAGATGATATCATATGGTATCAGTCACATACCCAGTGATACCACCCAATCTTTGCTTTTTGCCACCCAATTTTTGCTTTCGGCCATAAAAAAGAAAAAACAACACATAAAATAACTGTGAATAATTGTAACAGCCTGTTTAGTGCAGTGAAGCTAACTTTCATTTGACTCCACTAACACATAAACTATGGCTCAAGAACGGGAACATTTGACTTAAGTATAAAATTCAGCTTAATATTAACTGTCAAGGTTCATAGACATAACAATTGTTCATTGCTAGTCACTGTTATTAGCTTAAGCATATTTACATTACATGAATTAGCCTAGCGGCTAGCAGACTTTTCCTCAACTCATAGCTTAAGAGACTACATGTATTTTTTTATACCTTTTTTTTTTTTAGCTTAAATGTTGGTTTAAGACATTGCATCTCCTGACAGAACGCCATGGTTGAATTTCCGCATGCATGAATTTTTCAGCCTAACATTGTTGAATCAGAGCAGCTTGTATTGCCCTAGCTAAAGCAACATGTTAGAGTGAGATGCCTGGCCAGGTGGTTGTGTTTCCTGTTTCCTAACTGCACTCTTTGCATATGCTTTGTCTACTGACCGGTCTTTTCTCCAAAATTGAAATATTTCTTGGCTGCTTGCCATTATCCAATGCTGGTAGGTGGCATAGGCAGTATAGGCGAATGCTAAGGACACCATCAAAATGTTTATCTTAAGTTTTTTTACTAATAGTATTACTCCAATTATTTTGAAATATTACGTAAGGCTACAGCAATGTAACTATGAAGCAAAGCCCACTAAATAATAAGGCCCATTTCCACTGCAGGAACTTCAGGGTAATTTTACGGGGCTCGGGCCGTTGGTGCGTGTCTCCACCGCAGGAACCACCCCCGAAGGACAGAGTTCCGGAACTTTTATAGGGGCTAAACAAGTTCTGTAATCAGAACGGCCCCGAAAAACTCCACGGTGGGCCTTGGGGTTTACTTGGTCCTGATTGGATATACTCAAGGCGGGATGTGACATCAGCAGAAAGTGACAAAATAGCCGGCATTTTTAAAACTCCGCAGACTGTCGTTCATAGCTTCCACCGCCATGTAAACGAAGAGACACGCCAGAAATCCAGCAACCACCTCAGCTCCTTCCATGTTGAGAATTGTCTTTCTTATGTCTGCTTTCTTCTTCTTCTTACTTCTGCTTCATACTCCTGCTTCTTCTTCTTGGTTGTTGTTCTTCTTTGTTTGTTTCTTAGCCGCATCGCCCCGGTCTCTCTCAGTGGAGACACGGCGGTTGAGAGGGCCGAGCGAGAGGACGTTCCTGTAAAGTTCCTGCCCCCCAAATAGTACCAGGACAGTGTTCAACATAACATTTTTTTCCCCATGTCAGAGAGAGAGAGAGAGAGAGAGAGAGAGAGAGAGAGAGAGAGAGACCATAAAACTTCATTTAATTTAACTTCATTTCATTTAATGTCATTATACCTCACCGTGCGTGATGGTATATACAGCAGTCCTCACAGAAGCTGATGGATGATGTCACAGCCTCCAGTGCAGCGCGGGGGACGGCGTCCTAGGCGTTGTTAACAGTTGCGTAGGCCTAACTGTGATCCAGGATATTCTTCTCTCTGGTCGGACATTTTATAAACTGTTTGTATTTGGGAAGTTCATGGGTGAGGTTACCTTTGTTAAAGTCGCCAAGGACAATAACTAAGAAGTCTAGGTAAGACCGCTCCACACACAGTAGCTATTTGGTCGGTGAGCGTGTGCTGTGCCTCCTGCATGTTGGCCTGCGGTGAGATGTAAACACCGACCAGAATGAATGAAGCAAACTCACGGGGGGAGTAAAAAGGTTTGCAGGTGATGGAAAAAAAGATTCCAGATCAGGAGAACAGTGCTGCTGGATTTTGCACAAAACTGCAGATGTAGAAAGTCTTCGTTTTTCACCATCAGTAGCTGACGTTCATCCAGTTTATTGACCAGCGAACGCACGTTGGAGAGAAAAATACCTGGCAGCGGTGTGCTGAGTCCGCATTGGCGGAGACGCACAAGCGCACCTGCACGTTCCCCCCTCCTCTGGCGTTTCACTGCACGGGCAAAGGTGAGGGCACCTGTGGCCAAAAAGCCCAATAAATCCACTGAAGGCTCGAGAAAAGTGGGATAAAAATCCGCTGGAGTTGTTCCCCTGACAAAAAAAAGCCTTACAGCGTAACTGGCCCGAGCGGGCCTGTGACCTGTCAGTCAACTTGCCTGACATACTTTTTGATTGGCCCCAGGCCATCGGGCCGTTGCTTATGTCGAACCCTGCAGGAACTTCTTCAGTGGAAACCGACCTATAGGGAGGCCTTTTCCTTCTAAGTCCCTGCCGCTCCATGGCCCCCCTCCCCAGCTCGTTACACTTTACCTGCTCTCTGGGGGAGATGGCCGAGTTATCTGACGTCATGTGAACCCCGAAACACGCTGTATTGTTATCATGTCAAAACAACAAAAGCCCACTGGTGCCCACTCAGTCACCACTACACAACTAAGAGGAATGTATGTGGAGAGAAAGAAAGAAAAATCATCTGTGCCAAAATCAGCAGGAGGAGAGCGAGTTATCGTTACGTCCAAGGAGCTGGTGGCCACAATGAAGAGAGGTTTCATTGATTGACATTGTGAGGGCTTCAAGCTCTATTCAGCTGGAAGGAGACTTGCCTAGGGCACCAAATGTGCTAGGGCTGTTACTGCCATGATGTACCTGGTGCAAGCAGGCTCTGACACAGACTTGCCATGGGAATTCTAAAGTAAAGGCATCTTTTAAAGATAATGACATGGATAGATGTTGATATATAGATCCAGATCAATGGAGTGTTACACCCCTAATGAAAGTATGAAGAAACTAAATATAAACATCGACATATAATATGGATGGCTGGATGGATGCTACAAGTATTTTGGAGTAATTTTATGGTCATTTCTAATTTCTTTCAACACAAAGGAGGCTAAAACAAAGCTTCACCAGTTAACTTGCTTTGGGTTACTCTAAATTGACAGCTTTGGTGCTGTTCTGATTTTCTTTAAGTGAACTGTTCCTTTAATACAGCAGCTGTTTATGCATGAGATATTAAATGTGTTAACAGTAACTTATTAACACATTAGCAACAATGGTATCCGCTCAAATATGCCCTTAAGCAAGCAGCAGCTGTTTTTCAGATTTCTGAGCCGTGAACTTTCCCTCTCTACAAGGCTTTCTCCAACAGCCATTCTCTTAGCCCGGTCTGTCAGTGTGGCATTGTGCTGCAGAACAAAGAAACCAGCGAGCAAGCCATCATTATCACTTCAGGGACCCAGAATACACATTCCCCCAAGGAGGCTTGAAAACACAGACCTAAAAAACAAAAATACCATCAGAGATAAAATAAGCGAAAAAATAAATTCCAGAGGAGAGTAGAAGTGGTGCTTTATGTTTAGTGGAAGGGGGTGTATTAACAGCTGCAGCCCCATCTCTACTTGGAGCTCAATAAGGCCATCACCACAGGGATTTCCAATGATCAACTGCGCACAGCTAAAAATGCCATGATTCCTTTCCCTTAATGAACTATTCGTTGTTTTTCAGGGCTGCATCAAGTCTCATCGTGAAATTCTCTAAGGCCCGATCCATCTCGCCGAATTGTTTACATTTAGAGACAGAGCCCGGAGAGCCGGGTCAAAGGCATCTTTAAAAAAATAAAAAAAAGGTTTTCATTTGCTGTCTTCTTCATCCTCACCAAGAGCAGTGTTTCAATGTCAGCAGAATAAAGAACACAATACCACATTCAAACCTGTTTTAATTGCACCAGTCTAACCCATAAATCACACTGACGTGCACACACACACATGCACAAACACATACACACATAGAATAATTCTTCTCAGTTTATCTACACCCACCCGATGACAAACAAGCATGCAGTATGCCAATGGGAACACGCACTGACCACTACACATGACACACATGAACAATAGTAACTCAGAGGTCCTGCAATCCTTTTACCTTTTCTACCTTTTATACTGGACACGCATTGTTGCCAAAATACATTTGGCTTAAATTAATGAACAGAGCAACAATACTTCATTGTGATGTGTCATGCACATGGATGCAGACAGCAGAAAGAAACCTGTCTGTGAATTTAAAGAAAGGGGATTTTTATTTGACATAAAGCTGTGGGATAAAGAATAAAAGCACATACGTATGGACGCGTGACAAATTAAAGGAAAGCCTGAATAAATTAGTGGAGGAAAGAGGCTCCTGCACAGGTGCACTGCGTGGTTAAATTAAGCAATTAACATCCAGTCACACTCTGTTGCATGTATAGAAATGACTCATCACCATATCTTAGGAACACCTATGGAAGATTTTGGACCAGTGTGTTAGACAGTGCTCTCCAACATCATCATCAAAACTCAGAAGGAGGTAATGTATTTTGAAAGAATGGTGTTTGTCCCTCCAGTAGAGTTTCAGAGACTTGTAGAATCACTGTCAATGGACATTAAAGCTCTTCTGGTGGCACACTATGGCCCATCATTTCACAAACACGCTATATTGGTTTTTCATGTGGCTGCTAGAAACGCAAACAACCATTACAACATGTTTTGGTTTGACTACTAAAGTCAATATAATTTTTCAGCCTATTTTTAAAGATATACTTTGTAGGGTTTAAAAAAGGAATCCCTCCTGGTCATCACTATGACCCACTAGAAGTCTGTTGTGGTGTATTTTTCTGCAGAGACTCTGCCCTTTACCTGCATTTGTTCGTATTTCTTGTTTACTGTCTGTGTGCAGCATGTTTATGTGTGAACTCACAGCTCAAAGGTGAGGCCAGGGCTTAATAAAAAGGGGACCAGGTGCCAGACAGCAGCAGTCATCTAAGAGACACAGTGCCGAAAAAATTCAGATATAGCGAGATGAAACACCTGATGTGAGAGCAACTCGGGTTGGCATTTTCCTTAAGTTTCACTGGGGAGCATGTTCACAACAATGCAATGTTGATGACTGAATCGTCGGCATTTGTATAACTGTGTCACAGTTATGAGATTTCCCTCTTTTCTCTGTTTCCACCATAATTGTAAACCCCTTCCAGGTCAAAAATGTTACGTATTTTTTAAATGGCAAAAGTAATGTGAAATATTCCATATTTTACTTTGTATTTATTCTGCAGCAGCACACCACCGCAAGTCCATGAACGTGCTAATTTACTGTGATTAGTTCATGTGTGTCTGCTATCTAAACTGCTTAAGTGATGTGAAGATAATGTTCTCAATACCAGTTACAAACAGGTTCAGTAGGGAACAACACATTAACTGATGTGGTGTTTTTGTGCTTTTAGCTGAGCAAGACCAGAGAATATTCAGTTCAATCAGATCAGTGATGCTGCTCTGCTGTCCTCTTTGTCCTCTGTGTAGTTTGCTGTAAGTGATTTAATGTAGCCTCAGTGCATTTTATGTTAAGTGAGCACGGCGCCAGACTCCGTTTAAAAAATAGCCTTTAAATGCTACATTGCTTGTAAGCAACCGGTCATGTAGTAAGTTAGGAGGCAATTTTGCCCTGTGTGCTCTGATAAATTTGGCATGCAGTTAACACACCAGTCATAATTTAGTTTTAATGAATACTCTACTCCAAGCATTTGCTCCTGGTGTTCTTCACTGGTTTGGAATAAGGAAATAATGGGATAAACCGATGAACCAGCTTTAAAAGTGACTTATATTCTTTTTAAGTGAGTGCCGTGCAGAGGATCTAATATATGCAGATGTAAAGAGTGGTTCCTGTGGATTTTTGATAAGTATTTACTAAATATTTGGCAAAGTAATTGATAAATAAACTCTGGAGAAACTCAAAAGTGTTAAATTTAAGCTTGGACTTTGTTTAGGGCTTTGTTAAAATGAAATGTGGGCATTTTTAGCCATTCTAGAACTGTTCATGGGTCTAGGGGTGGGAATGTCAGTCTGTTGGTTATTTGGCCGGTCGGTCCACCACTTTGGACAAAGTGGCAACCTTCAGGGCTGAAAATGTAGCCAGTGCACAAGTGCCAAAAACTGCAGTTCCTTGAATGGCCACTTGAGGCTGGCTGTAGAAATGAATCAATCCCCATAGACCACCATGTTAAAATGCCTAACTTTATATCAGAATAAATGTTTACAGCCTGGTACTATTTTCCTGTTCATGACAACTGTACAGGGGGTGATTTTTTTATTTAACTCACCTGTTTGAATTTTATTAAGGCGTAAAGTTACACATATTTAAGGGCAGGATGCGTCACCACTGTCTATGAGTCAGATCCACGCCCTGCTCCTCCACAGCTCTGCCCTCTCATCCAAATATGGTCACTTCTTAAAACCAAGATGATGTTGGCCAAAATGCTGAAGTTGAGGTTTCAAATTGACAGCTCCCAAACCAGTGGGTGACATCATGGCAGCTCTGTCAGTTATTTTTTATTGCCTATGCTATGAGCAGACTGAAATATCTCAACAAGAATAAGACGGATTGCCATGAAATTTGTTACACACATTTAAGCCCCACCTCTTGATGAATTAAAACCATTTTGGTGTCCCCACTGTCACTTCACCCAGGGCCACCAGAAGGTCAAAGTCGAACACAAGTCCTCCAACACTCCACCAAGAAAGTGCGGTTACAGTAAAATCTATTTTTGGAATCACCCTTGCCTAGTTTTTCTGTGGACACCCTGCTGTGAGTTCCCGAGACCCTTCTTTGAGAGTTGTATAATTTTTGTAGAGTGCAGACCTACAGTGCAGGATAGGGTAATGAGTGCAGTGTAAACCCCAGATGAAGGGCAACTGTCAGATGTTGGGTTGATAGGTGACATCTGCAGTGTAATTGGTGATGCTCGCTCCAACCTTCACGTCAAAGGGAAGAAAGAGAAAGAAGTGAAGGAGCGAAAGGTCGCATCGGGGATTGTTGGCATGGGAACGGAATAGGGAATTTGTGAAATAGGATAACCAGATATGTATTGGCATTGGGAATGTCAGTGGAGATGGTTTGTAATGGTTAGAGGGGACCGTTCCATTATACCTGACAGCAGCTGTCAGTTAGTTAGTGAGTGCGAGTGCAGATCCAGAGATCCCCGTGTCAGCAAGACGAGAACCTGGCAGTTCGGTGTCGAGGACACAGGCTCAAGTCTAAGAGGGTTAAAACTGAGGAGTGAAAGGCAGCTGTAGCAGTTTGGAGTGCCTCAGTGGCAGAGAAATCCCAGTGGAGCAGAGTGGGCTGTTTGTGGTCCAGTGCGATAAGAATGTCCACTGAGGTGTTGGTAAGCGGTGAGGATTTTTGGAAAAGAATAAAAGAAGCACGCTGTAGTTTGAGACATTGAAAGAATCAAGGTTTAATTCCTTGCAATGATGAGTAAGTGAGCGACCACAGATGATGGGCTGCAGCTGGATTTCAAGAAGGAGGGTTGACAAAAGTTTACAGAAAATGGGACAGGCAGTTAGTGATGGCTTGGAAGAGTAAAGAGGGGTTGAAGTAAGGCCGGGGGGGGGGGGGGGGGGGGCCAACAATGACCCTGCTGGAGGAAGACAAGCTGCAGGACTTTATCTGAAGACAGAGCAGTCGACGCAACAGTCTGCGGGGGTAACAAGAAGGCATAGTTAGGGAAATGACAGTAAGGCTGGCGGCTCAATAATGCTAGCTGACAGAAGCTGACAGAATTGATCTGATCACACTCTCAGCTTAAAGTCTCTCAGTTGCTGCAGAAATTTCACTTGAAATGAATAGTGAATATCACCAGAATGCCTCAGACCAAAATATAGTGAATGTGTAAAATATATTATAGGTATTGCAAGTTTAAAGTTAAGGTTATTTGTACAGCGCATTTTATGCACAATGAAAGTGTTTTACATAATGCTCAAATCAGATAAAACGCAGAGTTGATGAAGGTCAGCTGCAACAACATTTGAAACATTTAACTCCCTCAGTGATGATCAGATGTGTGCCCTTGACTGTGGGTGGGCCCATCTTTGTGTGTAGTCATCTAAGTGCACAAGAAAGCATCATTAAATAAGGCTGTGATTCCTCCCCCTCTTCTTTCACCTCTGACCTCATCTATAAAGTTAAAATTAGGAGGGCCTGATTTAATAAAAACAGCTGCACTTCCACTGTTATCTAACCAGGTGTCTGTTAAAAAATAAAATCAAGATTAAAAGTAGTAATTAGATCCTTAATTAAAAATGATTCTGCCTAACATTAGGGAGACCCAGTTTCAGGTTATTTCTGACAGGGCTGAGGACAGATTGTGACTGATGAGGAATGGATGTCAAATTTGTGAATTTTCAGCACGAGTTGGGTGCATTTTGTTCACTCTACTAGTTATTGAAAAAGGGATAGGGTTACGACGATAGCCTACTCCTTTGTAGTGATGAGGCCTGCCATAGGATGTGGTGGGTCCATGCCCAATAGAGGAAAGATCAGGAAGAGTAGAGGTGGGGTAGGGACCCTCTATGTCCAAGGCATCTTCTCTCTTGTCTGCGCTGGTGCCAGAAAGGTTTTCTTGGTCTTGATTCGACTGGTGGAGTTTAGAGATGCTGCGCTGCAACTTCGTGGCATCCAGCAGCATCACATCCAGTTCCTTTATCTCGGGTCTCAGCTTGTTAGAGAGAGGGGAGATGAGACAAACACTTGGTAACCTCACTGGCCTTATCAGTCTAACCAGCACAGGCAGGAGGGAGCTGTTTTCTCATTCTGCCATCTTCATTGTCACCGTAGCTGGTGACACAGAAAGCGCTCAGTTGGGGTGGAGGCAAACCACATGGCAGCGCTTAGGGGGTGAGTTTAATGCCAGCATTAACCAGCTTCTCCATTTTGTCAGTGAGTCCCAAAAGGGGACTGGTTATCAGCATGTTGACTTAGAGGCTGTGGTGTTTCGTCTTAATACGATGGGTGCATCAGATTAAGCCTGGCCGATGGGTGAACCAAAAATGGTCCATCAGTACTTAAACTCCATATCTGTTTGGGGGGAGGCCATCTGTCCTGAAAAGATGCCTACAACCCCAGAACAGATCAAAGTTATCAATGTAGTTGATCCCTTTCAGACCACAGGTTTTGGTGAATCATGTATTCAGTGATAAAAGTCTGCCAAACCTGATATCCCTCTGTTAATCGTTGGCAGTGGTCCACTAATAAACAGCTGGGCCTCCAGTTTATCAAAGCCTTTTAACAGTTCAACAAAATCCTGCTTTAGCACTTCTGATTGCTCTTCTGATTGAGCTACCTCGTCCTATTCTTACCTCGGATGCATGTCATCGCTCTCCTCAGGATTCTCTGAGCTATCAACCTGTTCTCATTCCCAGGTCGTTGTCTCTTTCTCCTCCTCTTCAGTGTTCATCACTCTGACTGACATCAGTGTCCTTAGTCTTTCTTGTGATGTCTGCCATTTCTCTCTTGTCTCTACGCTTTGTTCTTTCTCTTTCACTGCTGTATGAGAAATGCCATCTGGGGTTGCCTTTTACATCGACTGGTAAAAGATGCAGCACCGTACTTTTTTAAATCAAGCAGCTCATTTCGATGTTGTTAGGTTCTAGCTACGAATATTTTCTAAACCAGTTAATGTTAGCCTGAAACTTATCTTTGGACTACTGATTAACCTTATTAATGTTGTTGATACATGTCTGACACTGCCATTTGCACTAGCCCTTTTGGGTTCCAGTGCTTTTTTCTGGTTGGGTTCACTTCAGACGATGTAGGTTTACGTTGTAGCCCTCAGCCCATGTTCGCATGGCTTCAAGTTCACATCAATAAAACCTATCTCTATATGCTAGCGAGAGATGCTGCAACAACAGAGAGAGCTTGTAGCCTTGTAGAGAGAGAAAAAGAGATCACGCTAAATGTGTTGTCCTGGGCAGAAGTTGGCCAATCTGATGCAGCTATCCAGCCAGGCCAGTCCTTCCTCATTCATCACTGGTTCAAACATTGGCAGAACAGTGGTCTGCTACTCTAGACATCACTTCAAATATATGTAGGAATTTACCACATTTTAAGTTCTTGATTTGTGGGAATTGATGAAAATATGTGCAATATCAGCATCTGAATTTGATTGATTTTGTGGTGGTGAAATATTACTTGAGGGAATATTTATTTATGTCTGAGCACAACACCTGGGAGGCAATATGTATTTATAATCTTCCCACCTGTGTCTCTCATAGTGGCATCTCTCTCAACCAGTTACAGGTCGAAGTTTTCTGATGAGTTTTTTCTCCTTCACTCTATTCTTCACATCTTCCTTGCCTTTTTCCATCAGCACAAACTCTTCTAATTCTCTGTTGTCCATTCTCATCAGCATCCATCTCCATTTCTGTCTCATTTGAGATTTATCAATGGTTCAAACATGTTGTCTGGCTATAGCTAGCTTTTCGAGGTGACTGGTCTGTGTTTATGTCCTCCTCTGGCTGCCTGCCAGATGCCCAGGATCAAAGTTGGCTGAGCTTTAGCCATAAATGTTGCCCTTCTTGGGACTGCAGTCTTGCTCTTCTTTGAGCAGGTTGAAATCCCAGTCACCACACATGACTTCACTGTTTCAGTCTCAGTGAGACTGGGGAACGTTATGGTTTCATTTAGAGCTAACTGTCCATTCGAATTGTGTTGAGTTGAGTTCTGCTTAGCTTCGTCACCAGTGGGAGAGTTTCATGGAGTTCACAAGTCTTCTCCTGTTTCAGTATGCCAGTCTTCTGTTGTTTTACGGCAGTCTGTGTTCTTCATCAGTACAGATGAGCACAGAGGCATGGTGCTGTCAAAGGCCCTGCTGGTAGTAGTCCAGTAAAATGCTGTTCCTAAATTATTCTCCTTAATAACGCTCCAACTATAAAAAAAACTCTATATCCCTCAATGATTCAGGGAACCACCATACAAGCCCTGTTGTTAAAAATACAAGACAGCTAAATAAGAACAAAGCAGACAGCAAGAGAAAGAGCCTCGGCACTGTAGCAAAGCAGGAAGTAGTGAGCACCTTCTCCATTTTTAATCATACCTAAAACATTAAAATATGTTTGATTTATTATTTGACCATCATATTCTCACCATGACCATGGTGAGATGCACAGTGTTAATTTGGATACTGCACAGGCTTTTATTTTATAATGAAATTTATTGACCAAACATACCACTCTCCTGAGGCAGGTTTGTAAAAAAAGCATCATCATCACTTTGCGCCTTCTTTTACATTAAATGTTTACAACAAAGTCTAACCTTTGCAAATCTCCGATGCACAGGTCTTAGGCTTTGCTTTAATTAGGGAGCAAATTATATCTGAGTAAATTCATAGGTACTGTAAGTGGGTGAGACAAATAGCATAGGAAATGCCACATTAACATGTAATAAGACTGAACTAAGTAATCTCTAATTAGGTTGCCCTTTTAGAAAGGGGAGCATGTCTGTGATCCTGCGGAAAAAAAGACTAATTGTCTGAGAGGGTTAGAAGCATGTAGGTCTCTGGTGCACTTGGCCTAGAACCTTTTTAACAGCTGATGATGATACACAAATGATACTCACAGGTATTATTACAGGGTGCTTAATGCAGATGATAGGAATGTTTATTATGCTTAACTTTACTTCCAGCCTCCACTGGATGCAGTATTACTTTTTAATAGTTGTCAATTTGCCTTCCTATACTTAGGCGGTTGTTTTCTCCCACTCACTGCCGTTTTATCTGCACTGATGGGATCTAAGATGACAACTTAAAGATATTTTGTGCTTTTAATAGCCTATAAGCCTAGAATAAGCTTTTGCTAATTAGTCCAAGTGTGCACTTGGGTGAACTTTTGTCTCAAATGTATATTACTTTTACTTTTGCCTTTTATTTTTTGCTTTTCATCTCTTTCAAATCACAATATGGGCACAACAGCTCTGTAAGTCATTACCAACAACCATCATTATTTTTAAACCTTGCTGTTTAAAAAAAAACAAATGGACAAGATACCATTTACGTGACCATTTTGTCTTTCACAGATAAGCATCTACAACTCATACATGAGGTGCAGAAATGATGATGGGTGATGGGTGCAGGGTAACTTATCTCTCCTGCTTCAGCTGGCAGCTGTGCCGACCGTCAACAGCTACAGGCACTTCATTTTGATATTTGATGAAGCCACTGTCTGTGTACTCTCATAAACCAGTCAGATGAGCAAAAGCAGACAGACCAAGAGAAGAATACAACAGCCAGACCAATGAATCACACAGCAGCATAATGGAGAAGAGTCACCTTCACTTTTAATTAGTCCAGCAGCCAATTTTAAAACAGAGATAGAAAAGGAATGGACTTGACTAATGACATATGACAAAAGGAGCGGAGAGGTTGGACTTTGGGCGTTTACTTCACAGTTTGTTCATTCACTGTAATGGTGTTTTTTTTTTCTGGGATCCAAAATGTCATACACAGTAAAATTAACGACTGATTGTTTACTGATCTTCATCTAGGGCCATACAAACTGTAAACTGGACTGATTTTTATGGAACGTTATAAATGAAGGGATTGATCCATACATTATTTACTTGATTGTCTATTGACTCTCTTGATGGTTTTTCTGTTAAATGTCACAAATGCCTTTTTTGATTTGTAATATCAGGATTTAAAGTAGTTTAAAAAGTCTACTTTATGTGAAGTATGCAACTGAATCAAAGGGGGTTGCATAAATAATAACACTAACGTAAGAAGGGAAAATGTACGGGCTAACAAAACTTCTTTAAACCAATATCAACATACCGAAACCAACCCAAAACTGAGCTCCAGGATGAATGAATGCAATTATATTAAGCTGACATGTCTCCAGAGGTATTGGTATTAATTATCTACACACTTTCATTTCAGGTACCAGATCAGACACACATGCCTCCTCTTTAATAACATCATGCATGGATCCGGTTTCTGGAGACAAAACAAAAACTGAACTACGAACAAAACCAAACTGAAACCAAACGGCACTTTACAAAATGTTACTATACATATAATACCTCCAAATCAAACTCTGCATTTATATACAATACAAAATTGCTTTTAACTCTTCTCTCCTAGAATCTATAATTGCTGACGTGTGGTACAGAGCATACGGCAACTCTTAAAAAAAGCTCAAAAAAGTACAACAAATACAACATTAAAACATGATGAATTAATAAAGAAAATGTAAAACAAAGTACATGGCGCATAGAAAAGGAAACTGAACCTCAATTAAAGACAAAAAACATACATTTAAGTTAAGCAACAATATCAAGTTCACATTTTCCCCTTCGTATCTATGCTGTGGTGTCGTGGCAAGTCTCGTTGTGGTCCTTTTCTTTACTCTTTCTGAGTACTGTCATGGAAACAACAGAGCCTAAGTGCATCCTGTTGTTATGGTGAGAAGCAGTTCAACAGCCACCCCAGTCTTTTTCCTTCACCCCTTTTTCCTTTCCTCCTGCCAACCCTCGTTCCCTCCGTATTCTGAAGGCATTCAGGTGAGTTTCTCTTTAGTTCATTTGAAAACACCCAGCACCCCCTATGCAATGTTCTTAATTGCATTCTCATTAAGCTTTTCCATGTAGTTCCTAAGATCCTTTGAGTCCCCAAGCTCGATGTCCGGACATACCCATTTTATCTCACTGGTCTGCACTAGTGCTAATGGGCTGAGCACAGGACATCCATTACTAGACTTGACGTTGGAAAAGGTGGTGAACTTCACCCTCTTTCTCTTGGTGGTGGGAGAGTTAAGCGACTCATTCCTGTGATCTCTCCCACTCGAGCTACAGCTGCCCACGCCAGTATTACCACGCTGGATACCTCCATTCAGTAGCTGACTACCCTCCTCTAGGGTACCACTCAGCTCGTCCTGCTGCTGTTGCTGCAGACATAGCCCCTCATCTTGGCCCAGCCAAACCCAGTCATGGGCGTGGGGCATTGCCTCCGGGGCTTCCAGGGACAGTTGCTTGCTACGGTACTTATATGCATAAGAGATGCAGTTAATAAGAAAGACCAGAATGGCCAGGCAGAACACTCCCAGCAGGGCATACATACCAATCTCTAGGTCTGTCAGGCCTCGTCGGGACGGCAACAAGTCATCATCGGTGCTGCGGCTACGAGGCAGCTCTGCCTGGTCTGGATATTCAGAGAATTCATTTGGGACCCTGGCCCCGCTGTCCGCTGATAGACGGCCCCCATTAGGTCTCACTGGGACATGGCCCCTGATTGTAGTGGCTCCACGGTTGATTAACCCAGTTTCCATGTCAGCGATAGATCCGCCATAATATGGAGGATCAGGACGTGTTCGTCGGTCCCCTGGTTGTCTGTATTGCTCCTCTGGCTGACCAAACCTGGTCTGTATGTTTGCCATTCCAGTGGCTAAGACAGTGCGTCGTTTCCCCTTCTGGCACACCTCCGATTGGCTCATTTCAACGCGCACAAGCAAACCCTGGCCTTCCCCCTTAGCAACAATGATGGGCCACTTCCATGCTGCACTGCGCTGCACCGCCACCACCTGTTCATCCAAAGAGGTGGCTGTCAGGGTAAAATGGGCAGGGTTGTAGTTGTCTAGAGCAGTCATTGATCCATCGCTGAACTGAAGCCAAGCACTGATGAGGGCCTCCTGAGAAAAGACACAAACAGAAAGTTGTATCAGTGCAACAGCAAAAATAACCCTGAAAACAACACCAAAGGCAGTAATCTGAACACTTTTAACTAATGCATAAGAATGACTAGAGAATAAAACAGAGGAACATGGAGCAAAAGTGAGCTGTAATTACAGTAGAAAGGCTCATGGAAACAATTGGATATGAAACTATTCTTCTGAAAGCGAAATATTCTTTTCTCTCTAAGGGAAGAGACAGTAGCCTTTTTCCATTTGAAATTCTAATTATGGGAATAACAGAGCTGTTCAGTGGTTGGATATGCAAATCAAAGAGATGGCTTCACTATATCAAGAGTGAATTAATTATAAAAGAAAAACTGCAATGCATATCATAGACTCCATAATAACCCTGATTCAGCCCTGCACTTGTAAGCCACATACAATACACAGTGCAGTGCTAATACAGTAAAGACTAGATTTTCCCTTGTTTGAAAGACGTGGATTCATACCTGTTTGAGCGTTTCAATAACTTCCTGTGTGGTTGCAGTGGCGACGATGGCCCTGTTGCTCCCGGGGCTGAGCTGCAGAGACAGAGAGAGTCCAGAAACCAATTGCACCCCCAGCTCTGTCACACTCACTTTATCATCCACCACCCTGATGCTCCTCTCAGCCAGGACAGATGATGTCAGAGGGGACAGCACCTGAAACACACAGAAACACTTGCTACTCATGGTGGTCCATTAAGATCCAAGATGGTGTCACTGTGAATAAAGAGCAGTGTTAATTTCAGAGTTTCGAAGCACTTACAGTACCGTGATTCTGACACTTCAGAGTTTTACTTTTTAAATGAGACCATGCATGTACAGGCACTAAATGCACAACAAGAACAGCTTTCAATTTACTTCAGGTATGCTTTGGAAAGTGTTTTTGGTGAATTATGCAGGATCCATAAGACAAGATGGGACTAAATGATATTGGTGGACTATCAGACTGTATGAGCATCATGAAAGCGCGTGTCGTCTGCTAATAGTGGGATCCATAAGTCAGAGTTCACAGTGAATCTGGATACGAATAGTCATCTCAAATGATTTATGTATCATCTCAAAGTTTGAGATTTTGAGCTTTTCAAATGATGATCAGTTTGTGTGCTTGCAAAGTATCTTTTAATCTGTCAAACAATGCTGGAGTAATTAAAGTTTGTAAATGTTGCAGAAAAACATGAAGTCCAAATAAATTAAAACAACCTGTCACCTAGATTCCAATTTCTAATGGCTCGCCTAATTGAATTAGATTAAAGAGAGAAAACATTCTGACTAAAAGCAATGACTAAAAATGGACTGAAATGTAATAATTTTTCATTCACTATAATTGGATTAAAACCTTTAAGTTGCTGCCGGCTAAAACTAGACTGAAACTATGAAGGATAGAAATAACTAAGGTGTGACTAAAACTAATCAGCACTTTTGTCTAAAGAGTAAATCTAAAATAGCTGCAAGTAAGAGCCAATTCGCTAGTGCCCACTGTTGTTGACAGTTATGTCACTATAGATGATAAGGTGTGCAGTCCCAGTTGGAAAAATAAATCTGTTTTATAATCTGACAATGCCATGGTTAAGAGTTGGTTATTTTAAACACTAAAACGACTTGGCTATGGGAAGATCATGGTTTGGGTTAAGAAAATGAAATTTGTTAAGGTTAGGGGACCTTCACTGTCATGGTTACAATAGTAACCCTGGTATGGTTAAGGCATGACCGTGATCATGGTTAAAAGAAACTGATTTGGCTGCAGGTTTACTGGGGATGGACACAAGTCTCCTGTGGCAAAGTCAGATGGTTTAATGACTCGTTCATTCACCCTGACCACCTCTGTGGACTTTGTTGTGCTGCAATACCGTTACCTGACTTCCTCCTTTGCTTCCATTGGCCAAAATTTATAGGTAATACAGCTGCTAGTTGGCTTCGTCACTTGAACGTAAACAGTTTTCCTATACTTCCTATTCTTTTCTTGTGCCTCCCTGTCGTTGTTTGTGTACTGGGTCAACAAGAAATGTGTGAATGGAACACAAAAAAAATTGCATTTCCACTGTATTCAAAAATCTGATGTGGGATGTTTATGTGAATATGTAATGGAGATCACATGCAACTCTCCAAAGATAAAGACACATTGTGACATAAATGCAAATGCATACTCATGTATAAATGCTACTACATGCAAACATGTAATCTCTACCCTACTAACACATTCTCCTCCTCCCTGAGTTGCCGGAGGCGTAAGCATGTAAATAGTTGTGATATTGTTATGAGATGAGAATCCCTCCCATCCCCTCCAATTAGGGCTCCAGTCTCTCCTCCAGCCGCCCCCACATGGCCACATTTACCAGCCATAATGAACTGTCAGCACCGATCACCGCCTCATTTGTACAGACCCTTTTCCCTGTTTTCCTCCCTTTGGTTTACCTGTTTTTCATTTTCCCTTTTGCCTCCCCCACAGTGACACTGATATCCTTGAATGTTACAGCTGAAATCCATATAATCTACAGAAAAGGGGGGAATATGGTTTAACCTCATCTCTGAGATGAGTGCAAAGGTTAAAAAAGCAGACGGGTGGTGATTTTCACTCGAACAAATAAGCGTGCGCACTGATTGTCTTGAAGTGTGGGGATTGTTTTGTACAGATAAAAAGAAAGCAAGATAAGCAATGGCATAAAATGTTTATGTGGAAATTATGGGCTAGTGGCTTGTTAAAAAGGTTTCATGGGGAAATTCACTGGTTAAAGCTGAATAATACAAGAGTCTGGCCACACTTTTGATAGCTGAGGGGCGGTTTGATACCCGGCTCCAGTCCGCATGTCGAAGTGTCCTTGGGCAAGATACTAAGCCCCATATTGTGAGGCTTTGTGAATGGTTAACTGAGTAGCAGGTGGCATCTTGTCTGGTAGCCTCGGCCACCAGTGTATGAATGTGTTTGTGTGAACAGGACCCAGTGCTTTGGGTCAGAAGTCAAGAAAGGCACTATATAAATGCGAGTCTATACACCATTTACCAAAGGTATTCTCTGTAAAACCACAACAAATACCTGCTTTGCCTCCACGTTTGGCTGTTTAGATTCATATCATTATAGGTAAGTAACATCTGCCCTCTATATATTAATATGTCAAGCTGAATTCAAAAGATTCTTCGCAGCTATGATGCAAAAGATGCTAGATGCAGGTAAATAGATACCTAAGTGTAACGTTCAAGAAGTTGTGTATTAACTTATCAGAAGAATCTGCCCAACTTCTGAAAGAATCTTTCTCTTCTGAAGAAGGCAGAATGTTTAATCTATAACCCTCCACAAAACTCTTCACAAAATGTCAGAAGCATTTGTTTTTGCATCCCTCAAATAGATCAACAATCCTCTCAACCTAACCCTGACTACATATGAGCAAATGTCCAGACTTTCTGCAGCTCTCCTCTCAGAGATGTCAGGGATCCTTTCCTTGATTTGTGAAAAGAGTCAGATCCCTTCTCCTCCCCTTTATCAGAGTCCTTTGTCCAATTTTCAGAGATGTCGGTTCTTTTTTCAACCCCATTAGAGAGATTACAGGTCCCGTCTTTGGCATACATAGTCCTGAGATTCCCCCACCAGATGCACCTTGATAAGCCCCTTCCTCAAGCCAGTCCCAGAGTTTACAGGTTGCCTAATTTCACCCCTAGAGAGCAATTAAAGACCCCTTCCAGGCCTATTCAAAGCTGTCAGAGTCTTGTCTTGTATGATTTCTGTCCAAATGTCAGAGGGCTCTTACTACCTGACCCCACAAATTCCTGTTTGCACCAACGACATAACATACGATCCAGCGTTGCCAAGACCATGTCTCTCTGACTCATCACACTCACACTGCTACAAAGGTTAATAGCAAAATGTGTTTAGCATGCAAGAAGTCTATCCATAACATGCCAGAAAGACAGTGCTTAAATGGATTCACTCATTTCTCCTGATATACCATATATATACCAGATATACATACCAACGTGCAGCCGAGTATATTAATCATCACATTACCAATTCTGTGGCCGCTATGGAATCTTTTTAATACCTCAGTGGCCTTTTGAAATCCTTGGTTTTCATTTAATTGTCAAATCCACATCCTTCCTTGTAATTCTAAATAGTTTGATCAAAATAAAACTTCTAATATGTTATGTATTCAAGGCCTTTGGAAATGGGGACATATATTGTATCAGACCTTTTTTTCTTGGATGATTGAGACAGGGCTCCTTCTTTCTTTTTGAATGAAGGAGCTCTCAAGTTCACAGAATCCTTTTTACAATGTCCATACTGGCTTATTCCATGTCCCTCAACCAGTACATTAACACACAATAGGCACATTAGTATATTGTTGAACTGAGTCCACTTGCAACTGCATTTCCACTCAACCATAAGATAGAGAGAAGATTAAAAGGTATACTTACAGTAGTTTATTATCTAGCATGGACCTAAATGACTGAAATCCAATGGCTGCTAGGGAGGTAGGAAGATACTTAGGGTTGGGTACTGAACGCTGTACTTTTAAGGGTATCGACCAAATTATATCTGTACTTACTGAGTACAGATTCACAATAAACCAATTGCTGCGAAATTTTGGTACCTAAAAACACACGCTGTGGAGACAACAGAGTTCTACTGAGCTGCCAGATTCAAGAGGTGGAAGCCCCACAAACTCCCCAAAGTGGGGAAGCCGGCCATGGAGCTTCCCAGCAAGCCAAAACTATTGCTTCAGTGCCAGTAGTTTTGGCCTATCTGGTCTTATTCTGTACTATTTTTTAAGAAATATCCAAACATCACTGTTGTTTGTGATTGTTCTTTTTAAATTAGGTACTTATTTCACAGGATGTTCAAGAAAATACATTTTTGTTATTATCGAAAGAGTTAAGATACTGATATCTAAAGATACTGTACATTTGGTGTCTTTTCCTAGTGGACCTCCAATTGCAAATAATACTTAACAAGTTTTGGAAGAACAAACAACCTTTCATGTATCTTCTTGCCCAATGTTTGAATAAAAATGTATAGTAGAGGAAAGAAAATTGTGTACCATATGTTAGGAAATTCAAAACAAATATTTGTTTTTTATGCACACTGCGATTTACTGATTATTGTAGTCAGATCCTGGAACATCCCCTGCTGAAAAGCCAATTTATACTTACATGAACTGTGCAGTAGTGTGACTAATATGCTTAGAAGGAGCCAATCAATGGAGATGTGTAGCCTGTCCTTCATAAACTGTGAATAATACTCTATGGAAATAAAGGTCAGGAAATGATGACATTGAAATGGGTTTGTGTTGTTTTTGGGAAAAGTAGGAAAGGCAGTCAAATACATAACCCTGTTGGTTCACTGAGCTGAATTAATGCTTTTCTTTGTATGTCTATTTCACTCAGTGTTTACATGATTTCTTTGGATTAAGCCCAGAAGCTTTGTTCTAAATCAAGAGCATGTTTCATTCAGAATGATTTAACCTTTCCACAAACCACCTGAGCAGCATACTAAAGACTGAGAACATGGCTGACACCTTGAGTACAAACTGTTGATTAGATAGAAGAAAGATTAAATATCAAATCATGCCTGCTTTCAGTGGTACAATTAACCTTTGTTTTTTTACATAATTTGCATTTCAGGGGAGGAAGACCCTCACTTATTATAGGTATACAAGCAATTATTATTCATTGTGTACGAGCTTTATCAAGCTGCTCTGTATAGGCATCAAATAAAAAATATTAATTCCTTCATTACTAGAGGCATACAATGACACACTGTATCTCTCATGGGTTAAATCCCATGTATTATCATTCCTTGGTTACTGCAGTGATTAGCCTGGGATTTCAGCGTCGACAATTGGAAAGCACTTGTGTTTGAAGTCGGACTTTAAATTGATCTGGATTAAACAAATGTCACAGTCTCCTTAACACAGTTGTCAATACTCTCGAGTCCACTTAATTTGTTATGTTAAAAATCACAGAGGTGATGGAGCGAGCGAGTGCAGGAATACATTTTATAGCAAGAGAAAGAGTAAAAAGGTTTTTGCATAATTCCAACTACTGTTAATGCATTAATTCTGTTCATTAAAGTAGTAGTAGTAGTATTTCACTGCTGAAAAGATGGTCTTTTCATAAAACAGGGCTGTCTATGCAGTAGAAAGATCCAAATACTTTTGATACTGGTATAACATGACCAGAGAAGACAGAAAAAGGGGTGTGGCATTTGCTTTTGCTCAAGAGGTAGAAAACCTACCAGAATGCACCACACCGCTCCGGACCAGTGAAAGCTCCTGCTAAAAGATGACATAATGCGAGCTTGGCTGTTTTGACACAGCACTCTTTCATTTTACTGTTTAGTCTCAGTTTTTTCTCCATTTCTACAATACAGGAAACAGTATGGCACCCACTTCGTGTTCAAAAATTCTTTAGTTGCAGCCATACAGTACACTAAAATATGTCGCTGAAGACATTTTAACGTAAAAACGTAACAGAATCTTGGTTCGTATTTGATCAGCACTGCCTGGTTGCACTGCTTGGTCTGTTTGGTCTCACTTTTTTCAGCCTCTGTTTTAACAATATCAGAAACCCATATCACAGCCAAACAGGGCACTAAAATATGTTTATGAAGACATTTTAGGCAAGAAATGGGCAAAAAAGTAACAGAATCTTGGTTCGTATTTGATGAGCACTGCCTAGTTTGACTGTTTGGTCTCAGTTTTTTCAGCCTCTGTTTTAATAGTACAGGAAACATTATAAGGGGCCCACTTCTTGTTCACAAATTCCCATATTGCAACCAAACAGTGCACTGAAATATGTCTCTGAACACATTTTAGTCAAGAAATGGCCAAAAAATTAATAGAATATTTGTTCATATTTGATCAGCACTGCCTAGTTTTACTGTTAGTCTCAGTTTTTGTTTTAACAATACAGGAAACATTATGGGGCCCACTTCCTGTTCACACATTCTCATATTACAACCAAACAGGGCACTAAAATATGTTTCTGAAGACATTTTAGGGGAGAAATAGGCAACACAGTAACGAAATCTTGGTACATAGTTTAATTGGAGTTTGGTCTGAGTTTGAGAGATAGGGAGGGTGTCTTTCTTGATAACCTTCTATACTTTTTGTATCCTTGGTGGTGAACATACACAAAAGCGGAATCTGCAATCTGTAGTTCAAGCCACAGCCCAACAGGCAGCAAAAGTCTGATTTGGGCAGAGGGATGAGCTGGGAGATCTGGGTGCTGTTAAGATGAAGGAAAGTTTACCATGGTTCATTTACACATCCTACCCACATTGTTGTGATACAAAGCTTGTTGAAAATCAGCAAAGTTATCACTTTAAGTGTATTCGCCATGAGAAACCAAGCAGCTTCTGCCACCATGGCCAAAGTCTGAAGCCAAGGAGGAAAATTTGCACCACTAAAGACTGATAGCTCCTGCTTTTTTAGCCACAGTATTCAAAAAGTGCCAACATATTTCTCAAGATGTAAACCATAGCCTCAGAATTACCTCATGTCTTTGCATTAACATGAACTTAACTTCTGCCACAGTGTTGATGACAATTGATCCCAGGAAGCATGTTGCAGGGCTGCATAATTTTATCCACCCCCTAAACTAGTGCAATCACGCACACAGTAGGCTACATGTGAACTAGCCTTACAGACAGTGTCAAAATCAGGGCTTGATCACGAATCTTTCCAGTCACTTTTCCTTCCATACAAACCATGTCCTGCCCAGCAGTAAAACAGCGCTCCATCTCACACACGTAGTCACTCCTGCAGTGCACACAGCTCTTCGATTGATAAATAAAGAGAAGGAGATTATGATTCCAGTCCACTGCTTCGACAACGTGTTGTTCTGTGTTGTGCTATCTTGTAAATGCCAGATTGATGTTGATTTACGGTGTGAGCGGGCGCACGTGTCGTTCTGAGCAAGCACCTGGTTGTAGTGTTAAATAAATGGGATTGTGTGTGTGTGTGTGTGTGTGTGTGTGTGTGGATGGGAGAAAGGGTGAGAGCAAGAGAGACTGCAGAGGTGCAAGCTTTTATTGGGTGTTCCATGACGCTATGTTTCTCTGTCAGCTCACGATAGACTTAAGTATTTGTGCCATGCTGTGATCAATGTAGCTGCTTTTGTAAGTCCCTCCCTTTCCCCTGCCTATTGGGTCTTACTCCACATTCTCTATACGTGCATCTTAAGTCCAATGTCTTTCTTTATATTTTTCCTGGTTGTGGTCACTAAACACATAAGCTACTTGCTGTTTTATGCCTCCAGCCTTATTCATGTCATGTTTCCGGTTACCTGATGAATGTAAGTCCAACATTCACTTTCCTTTTAGACATGTTTCTGTCTCCCCCATCCAAAGTGGGCCGCCCTTCCACAGCCATCAGATAATATGATATCCGTATCTTTACTGTAGCTTTTAAACTGAGCCCAATACAGCAGATTTTATTTGCCAACATCAGTCTCCCTCACTCCTCACCTTCAGCTTCACCTGTCATACCTGCTGCTTCTTCACTTTTTGTTTGCCAGACATTTGATCGTTGTCTCTCTACTCCTTTCATTTTCTTGTATCTCTGTACTCTGTACTTCTTTTAGGAACCCCTGGTTTTTGGTGAGGCACTTTGACTTAACTAGTCAGGCAGCAGTTTGCCACACGTGTTTACATTAGCTGTGCTTGTATATCTGCACAGTAAAGTGCATCTGGGCCGTAACATTTCACAGTACTTGCAGGGGGTGGGAGTATCAGACAGCACACTGAAATGTGTTGTAATGATAGAAATACATTTATTTAGCACCATATAAATTGTATTGTCAGTGATTTAAGTCAGTAAGTAAATTACTGGACTTGATCTGATTCTAAGGTCGACCAAAGACCTTTTCATGGGCCACCCCTTGGTCTTGGGCCGGAGTCACCTGACGGTGAGCCTGTTGATATATGTGGAATTCATAGGCTGTACAACCACAAAAATATGCATAGTAGTGCATGTAAAATTTGAGCTCTGGCATAATTCTCAGATGTACATGCACTGGTGCCCGTAACTTGGTACAGAAAATTTGTTGTGCAGAGCTCCCAACTCTGACCCAGTGACTGTGAGACTCACACGATTGACACTTTTCACACACTCTCCTGACACGTGTGCATTTCCTCATGCAGTGAAAAACAAATTTATAACTGGTAATGTCATGGCACATAAAGGGGACACTGACAGCGCATGGACAGACAAGACAGCAGCACAGTGTTACAATAGCACTTCTGTTCCTGCTGTTACATAACAGTCCTTGAGGCAGCCAAAAAGGATGAAGAATGACTCACATTAGAGCAATATATTTATACAAATCATATCTAGTCAGTTATATGATAAAAAAACTCTTCATATTAGGTTTGCTAAGCAGCGCAATGTTCCTATGACCAATTTGAAGTAGTGTCACTGTACAACATTACTATATATTATAACATATTAAAATGTCCTCCTTTTAAAACATATTTCAAATTAATAAATGTTGTCCTTCAGAGGTTAACTGCTTTTTTGTGTAATCTTATGAAGGATGACCCTGTGATCAAGTGACCCTGATTATGACCATGTAAAATTTTTGAAAGGGAAAATCATCTCTTATATCCTCATATTTGAACTGTCATAAAAATGAAAATGTTACAGCGGTTGATGTTGGATTCTTTGGTCAGATTGGGCTGTGAAAGTGCAGACAGAGAAAGATAAATACACCAAATGGTGCAGTCAAATAAATGTTTTGGTGCAGGTGGGAAAAAATGAAATAAAATAAAGTAGTGCATGTAATTTTTAAAATTACATGCACTACTGCATGTATAGTAAGGAAAAAATTTGATCCATTGTTGGTATAGAAAATCGATTAGTGGAGCTTTTCCTTTTCTCTGTGTTTTTTTTAGAATATTCATTGACTTTCCCAAAACGAGTCTAGTTTCAGACCTCTGCATTGCCTCCCATATATCAGATTTCTTCACCATTCTACTTTAACAATTTAAATAGGTATGGTTTTGTGCGAACTAATGGTTGTTTCCTTGGTTGAAAACTAGAGCCAAATCAGAGTGTTGTAGAAAGGGAACTGTGTCAGAGTCAGACTGATGATGGAGGACAAATTGCCACAAGAATGGCAGGTTATTGTCAGGGTGTTTTCAGACCTAGAGTTGTCTTGCTTTGGTCTGAATCAGGGACTAATTTTGTTACAAAGTTGTATAAATACCTAGAGTTGGTTCATGTTCTCACGTCAGCCATAACAAGAGGACCAGATAAAATGCATGAGCAAGAAAGCTGCTCTTGATTGGTCAGAATTGAAGAAGAGTACACTTGCAAGATAAATGTGACACTTTCTAATGTCACAATGGAGGGACAACTACGCAGGTTGATGTTAGCGCTGCTCATCGTGGACTATATTGCTGTCATTGTTCATTTTAGTCAAACCATACAGTTTGAAAACGAGGCGCGGCTCCAACTAGAAAACAATGTTTTGATGCATTGGATGTGCTGAATGTGCATATTAAGGCAGTACAGGAGGAGGTGCACATTAATAATCCTCCAGGACTGTAACATGCTCATGTTTAACACAAACAGTGTGTCATGTGACTGCAGTTGGTTCAGATCCAGGTCGGAACACGTTCTCACCACAAACAAACTGCATCAGAGTTTGTTTGTAACCGGACCGAGACCACCTCTTCAAGAAGGACTCAGTCTGTTTTTTTTTTTTTTTGGTGCGCACCCAAATGCAATTGCTGTGTTCACACCTGCCCAAACGAGCCACACTTAGGGGTCAAACTAACTTGAGTTCGATCGCGCTGAACCAAACAGGGCAGGTGTGAAAGCACCTTTAGGTGACTTACAGAAATACATACTTTAAATCAGTTTATATTCTTCGATTTAGTTTGCTGCTCCAAACAGCTACTGCAGCTTCTGTAGTGACTGAAAGTTACATTAATGAGATGGATATGTCAGTCACGACTTATTGGTTTGGGTACTCCTGAACATGAACATGACCATGATAACAGACTAAAAAATGAATTAAAACAAAAACATATCAGGTAACCAAAACACACACACTTGGATACAACCTGTATTTTGGTGATGCCAGCACTCAGTCCTATTAGGACCTGGCCCTCCAGCAGTTGTGCGACCTTCGGGACCTCCACCCTCAGGAAATCCTTAACCAGCTGCGTCACCTCCACCTGCCAGTCACTTCCCAGCAGGAAGTTCTGCTGGCCCAGCCCGTCCTCCTCCGCCGCTCCTCTGACTTCCCCGGTATCTGCTACAAAGTGCGTGAGGACACGCAGGGTGGTGCTCTGATACTGAGCTACACAGCCGCTCTCTGTCCTCTCTTCAGCTGCATCATCTCCATCCTTGTCATCGGTGACCCTCTCATACCTGGAGGAATGTGAGAAGAGGGGCAGATGAGCAGTGGGTATGAAGTATGGCTCAATTACTTGAAGACTGTGAGAAATGTAGAGGCAGATAGCATAAGTATACTTATGTGTCTGAGGTAAAACGTACTAAAAGCTCTTTGTATTTAGAGAAGTCCTCACAAGAAAAAGATACTTTTGAAGGTTATCACCAGTGTAATTGTACTTTTTTCTATCACAATTCAATGTAATTCATTTTTCCTTATCACCATTAATGCCCATAAAGTCTAAACTGTCTGATGTATTTACTGCAGTCAAAGCTCCTACTTTCGGTCATGCTGCAGGTTTTCCCGACCTCCCGAAAGTCATAGGCCCCCAGTGTTTTCAAAAAATCCATTAAAAACAGCTTGCAGTGACAAACTGATGCCTTGCTTGCTTTCTCATTTTCTTTAAAAGGGCAACTGATATTTTTGCTGCATGCCTGCCATTTATTTGGCCCACGGCAAACACTTTGCAGATATAGCCATCTTAGAAAGATATGTTTTGTAACAAATGAATGTTTGCAAACCCAGTAGGGGAATTTCATGACACATTTGTTCTACTCTTTTTCCTCCTATTTAAGTCAAGTTTATGTGGCCCTTTATCACATTAACAGACCCCCATTAGAGTGGGGAAGGTAGAGCAGAAGGACAGGGATTTGAAAATGGAGATATCCTGCAAAGAATTATGGAAGACGGCTAACAGGTGCCACTGTGGCCCTGGTAAGACATCCAAAGACTAATACAAATAGACAGCATGGTACAATTTAAAAGATAAAATATAACCTCAAAGCAATTACCAGGAAAAAAATTCATATGGCACTTAGCTGTTTGATACAGGTTTTACTGCAGAGATATACCATTACAAATGTCATTACAATTCTGAAATACAAAATTAGAGCCGATCAAGGCATTTTTTAACCAATCAGGATTGGTTAATGGTTACCATGGCTATATTAAGTTATATAGAGAAGTCATTACACAGCCATCTACAACAATTACGAGCACTTCTTTCATATACAACACATTCTTACTCCGACCTTATCACATATCAGCGTTTGATTACTGACTTTCCATGTCCAGATACGACATGAAGGGTACCCTGGGTGCATTGGTTTGTTGATGTTCTGGGGCGCTGTGTCAAGTTCTGCCTGTTACATGCATTGTCTTCTTTCAAAATACACTTCAGTTTTCACAGGAAATTTACTGTTTACATACAGTTTCTTTCAAAATAAACGCACTATGTCGATACAACACCGCTAATTGATGTTTTTTATTCCCTCAACAACTAACGCACATGGTTGGGTGATGCCGCAAGTCACTGCCTGAGCACCAGATTTTGATGACTTTGGAGTGAGACCGGGTTGTCATATCAGCTCAGTGTGATATATCATCATATTAAATATAACATAGATTATCAGGCGCATTTTGTTTTTTCCACGATTTTAGTTCATTTTAATAACTCTTGAACTTATCTTACTGCTATTGTTACTCTATTAGGCACTGGTTTTGCTTTTGCTCCTTGAGAACACTATCTTGTATATTCTGCCAGATATTTAATACTCTATTGTTCTAAAACTAGGCCCAGTGAGAGGCCCTGACCTGGGGAACCCACTGGTTGTCTGGTTCTAAATGGTTGTGAACATTAAATCCTGGTTACTGTATTTAGTGCTACTGTAATTTGAGGCATTCACTGGCACAAGAATTTCCTTTGGGATAAATAAAGTTCTATTGAATTGAATTGAAATAAACACTCAGTGGAGTACAGTTTATGTCGGTAAGGCAAAAGCTGCACAAAGGCAACAAACTGTGGAGAATAGTCTCTTCAGACAGAGGAATTCCCTCGAGACAGTGACAAGGCCCAAAAGATTTAAGAGAAGGTTTGTTATTTTATACCTTTCTACTAATTTTGGAATAAATAAATAAACAAGGAACAGCTTGGATGCAGGGATTCTTTTCTTAATGCACTGCAGAGCTATTCAGTTGTCAAGCATATACATTTGAATAACTTCAATGTACTTGAGGTATGCACTGCGCAACTGTATTATACAGGAATATGAAAGTATCAGATCAGAGCTCGGTATTGGCAGACACCTGTTATTAATTGACTCAGGTCAGTTTTGGGGCAAAAAACTTGATTAGACATCCTTTACTTTTTGTTATATTTGCTGAAACTGTCACTATATCCTGACAGTAGTACATGGAAACAACTAATCAGAGCTGAGGAGTCTCTATTGCAGCTGTCACTCATGTCAATCAATCACTGCTTCCGAGCTTCTGTTTTTTCTGTTACTGCATTGCCTATTTCATGCCCAAAATGTTTTCAGAAACATATTTTAGTGTACTGTTTGGCTGTAAAATGACAAGGTTTGTAACCCTGCCAGGTCCAGCCAAAACCAAACACCACTCGCCGGCTGGAGCGAACATTCTTATTTTACAACTAAACCTTACACTAAAATATATTCCTAAAAACATTTATATGAGAGGGGTGGGGGAGAAGGCAGGCAGTCACAGAATCTTGATTCATATTTAATCAGCGCTGCCTATTTTGACAGTTTGAGAGCTGTGTCAGAGACTCCTCAGCTCTGATTGGTTGTTTTTGTTCAGGTGCGGTGGATTCTTGCAAATGTTATTCGGAGCAATAGAGAAGGCAGTGGAATTTTTTTTTTCCTCACAGATTATCTTTCTCATGCACTACTGTCAGGATATAGTTTCATATAATATTACAAAAACCTGTTCTTAAAAAGTTAACTGCAGCTGTAGGGGTCCATTGGATTTTATCCTACTCTTTAGTACAGTATCTTATGTCATGATTTACTGGATTTTACTGTACATCCCGAAGGTTGTATGTTCCAGTTTTTTCCCAAAAATACAATAAAACTGCTTTGAGACACAATCTGCTCCCTCAACTACTCTAATATATCACAATAAACAACAACATATTGTGTTTTTGGTGTCCATGCTGAGTGGTGGGAGCTGCAGTGATGGGTGAAATGTGGCCTTGGGACACAGATCCGCTCCAGAGAGTCAACGGTGTTGATGATGAAGAGAAACATTGCTACAGCTATTAGGCGTATACATCACTCCTATTCATCCGCATCCTTCATCTTCCATCACTCTTTATCACTACATAGGTCTATTCTGCTGTCCCGTGCATTGCCATTGTCATCTCTCCGTCTCACTGCACACCTGGCTCTCACTCTATGGTTTACACATCAATTCCTAACCTGACTTTCCTGTAATCTATTTTTCAACTCCCTCACTCTGCTTCTCTCTCGCACTCTCACCTTTATTTTCTTACACCTTCCAGCTCTGCCTGCATATCTCTCCCTAACAGTCAGGTGGCCAGGAGGGAGTGACAGTGACAGTTTCCATTAGGTTTAATGAGGCATGGCCGGTCAGGCAGAAAAACGGACTGACAGGTTAACATGCTGTGGCCCAATGGCTTGGCTTAGTTCCTAACCTCCCCTCTCCTTCCCCTCCCTTTCCCTTATTCCACATCAGTGAAGGGACGGCAGTCTAAACCAAGGTGACATTTGTGGCTGGCAACAGAAACAAGGGGTCAGGTCATGTTTGTAGCAGTGAGTGACAGGTCAGCCAAAGTGTCGGGAGTGTAATGAGGTGGCTTACACGCTCATGTGAATGCGAATGAGCGCACACAAAGTTTGTGCACGCACACATTGGTAAAGCAAGAAAACATTTTCTTTCCTGCATTCTCTCTTTGTTTTTTCTCTCCCTCTCTGAAAAAATAAGCACATAAACTTAACACGTCAGGCTTTATTCATGCAGTGATGCACTTGACAGACATGACGGATGGGATCAGGCATGGATAGCAGGGGGTATTTGTGTTAGAGTGCCACCCTGTGGGTTGTGGGCCAATGGGAGATGACACTGCAGTGACTTTGTGGCAGAGATTTGCTTTAAAAAGATGTTTCCTGTACAGATATTTCATGCACATGTGAGTTAGATTAAAACATATGCTGCTTGTGCTAATTGGGGCCTTCAAATTCAAATTGTGACTTGACTTTCTCACTATTTATTGATTTGAATATATCATTAACAGTAAAGACAACCTGTATGTCCCCGACTTTATCATGTAATCACTGTTTTCATTTCACACTATACATTGTGCATGAATGTAGTACCTTGCAGTGCTTTGTGTCCTCACCATCGCTACTGTGTGTATGATCACAGTAAATAACAATTATAATAGCTATTATTAAATGTAAATTAGTCAGTGTGCCTCAGTGATCATATTTTGATTTGAATAAGGTTATTTCTATTTTAATCAGCCGCATTCGTGTTTGGGAAAAAAAAAAATCATTAATTTAAATATTTTTATTACAACCGCCTTGTACACCTCACGATGCACCGCACAGATCATTGCGCACCTTGTCACATTTCTGCCTCAGGAATTTTGGCCACGCTCCGTAATGCTCAAAATTATTACTCATTTCTTATTCAGCATAAGTACCTTTGGGGAGGCCAGTCCAATGAATTATTAGAAACTCATTATACCACCTCTGCAGCTGCATTTTATGCCTCATACGTCTGCACCAACATTACCAAGCCAATTTATTGTCGCCTGCCATTTATTTTACCGAGTGAAGAATGTGATTCGGATTCACATGCAGGGATTGTTAAAAAACCTCTGAGGTTAATGTTCTAAATAAGGAAATTTAGACTTGTCCTGGGACTATTTTAATATGGCCAACTTGTGCTGTGATGTATGAGTGGTCACTGGAGGAAGCCAAAAATCTATTTTGCATGTAGGTTGTTCAGAAGTTTGGTGTTTGTTAAAGAGGGATCTGATGTTTGCTGGAAAAAGCTGCCTTATAGCTGCTGATGTAGTGTGGCAGTGTTCAACTCAATATAGGCCTAAATTTAACAAAAATATAGAATACAATATAGGACTGACCTGAATGCCTCAAAGCTTCAATTGTTACCATGGTAACTGATGTCAAAATCAGTATTCCAATACTCAGTTTTTCTATATCATTACTCCAAAAATCCCAAATTAAGACATGGTAATCCAACATTATTCATGATGCATCAGCAATAATGATCAGTTATTCTCAGACAAGGACATTTAAACTTAGTGACAAGCCTAGATTTGATTGTGACATTCTGACCCATGACAGGCTTACGGATAGGCTAACTTGATGTCAAAAAAGTCAAGCATCTGAAAATTTACAAAGATGACCTCCAAAAAGTCGAGAGCCAGATGAAACTGGCATGACACAAATCCACAACCAGCTTTGCAAATCACCTGAAAACTGTAACAGTTTTAACCTACATGCTAACAAACTGTCCAATTGACATGTTTTTTTTTTTTTTTTAACTTTCTTTGACTGAAAAGCGATGTATAAAAAAATGTCCCCTCATCACTAATTACCTACTGCACCACCCCAAAAGTTTCAACTGACCCTTCGCTAAGTCCCGCCCCCTGACACAGACTGGCCAGACTAATGATACTCGTTACCTGGAGAGGGTGGAAAAAGATATATGTTTCTTCCCTGTTCCAAAACCAAAATCAAACCCTGAAAAGTGTAGGGTTAGCTAGCTAGCTACTGAAGATATAGCCTACTGAATGTATATACTTGCTTCTTTTGATTTTTAATGATTATAACAGTGAAACAAAGACCGACCCTGCTGTACAGGAACCAGTGAAGGGAAGCAGGGAAACTTTGCCGATATTCAACCAGCTGTGTGTCATCACAGTGTGTGCAGATGAACGTTGTTTGACTTCCTTCTGAGATCCCTGCCCGTCCGGTATCCAGATGCTGGCAGCGGCACGGGGGCAAAGCCAAACACCGCTCATCTGCACACACTGCGATGCCACACAGCTGGTTCAATATCAGCAAAGTTTCCCTTTATATTCATTGTCTTCTGTGTCGATCAGCAGTGATGTGGTGGTTCACTTTTACACTGTGATCTGTAGCCTATAGTTCGGCTTTAGCTTCTAACTATCTTTGTCTTTTTAACCTGTTGTTGCTGCTGAGTCAGTTTGACATCCTGGATATATCCTTCAAACACAGACTGTAGACCCCTCTGTCTGCTTCTCTCTGGAATCACTGTTTCATTTCTCCAAAAATATGATATATTTCTATATTTCTATAATATTTCTTCAGGGAGTGCAGTTAGTTACAGTGTGGGCTCCATGCTTACTGCGACAGCTTGTCAGACCATCACATCGCGAAAGTTCAGTTATTTGCAGACACCTCTCACTGAAGCTTCAGTGTCCCAAAAACTGGTATTTGAGACAGCACAACATGCAACAATATAGATGCAATACACCATCAGGCCTTACCTTCTGTTTCCCATACTAGTGGGGACCCTCCAGCCCTTTATCTGGCTGAGCTCGGGGTCAGCCACGTCAATGAGCAAGGGCAGGCGGGGCATCCATACACTCATTTCCAGTTGGGCGCTCAGAAAACTGTAGGTAAAGTTCAGCATCACTTTGCTCTTTCCTCTTGTCTCCTTTCCGTTGACATAAACATAGTCACATCTCTCTGACACCTGGAGACAAGAAGGAAGAATTGACAAGTTAGATCTTGAAAACTTGGACAAAAGTATTCAACATCTTTATAAGAAGTCAGATAAATGTAATGTTTATAAAATTTATCACGGATGTAGTTGTGAAATGTTGTCGTTTGGATTGTTTTGAGAAATCTTCTGTTGTTCTTGTCCATTTGATGTTTTCAGTTAAACAGCCTCTTCTGAGATGCTGGAGGGTGGAAAGATTTGGCACTGCTTCCACAAAACCTCAAGTGTCAGGTCTGCTCAATTTCCTGTGTGTGTGTGTGTGTGTGTGTGTGTGTGTGTGTGTGTGTGTTTGCGTGCATGCAGATGCATCTTTAATGCGTGTGTGCACGCAGGATAATATGTGTGCAAGTGATGTGACTTTGGTCCAACTTAACAGATGGAGCTGAGAAAAGATGCAAACCTGCTTCCTCCAACCAGAGAACAAAACACTTGCCCAAACTGAATTACGACTGGCTGCATGAACATGAAGTACAACTTCAATTGGTTGCCAAGGTTTCTCAGATGCATCTCCAACGTAGAGAAATCATATAGCAGGAACATCAGACGTGTCTGTGATTATCTTCAAAGCGCCAGAATCTCCTCATGAAACATTTTTCCCCTTGAGGACGAAATCTATTAAACAATCTGTCATCATTTTTTTGTTTGTAATCACTTGCATTTCAGTCCATTTCGATCTCAAATACCATCATAAGCTTGATTGGCACAACTGGTAATTTCAGCACATGTCCTCAGTACTGACAATTGCTTCTTTGTAACAAACCACTCACAAGAAGACTGTCATCTGTCTCCACGTCTTTGCATATAACTTGGCAGCTTTACTCTCAAGTGATGTCAGACCAGCCCCCTATCTCTGAGGAACAAAACTGACAGCTTGGTATCTGTCAGTTCTCTCCTCCTCCTCCCTTTCGTTTCCTCTTTCTCTCCCACTCTTTCACTCTCACCCTCATCCTACTAAAGTATTACTGTAACTCCTACATGCTCAGGCTTCTTGTAATGAGAACAGGTTGTGCTTCAGAAGGACAATTCTCAGGCCAAGATCAAAGTGGTTTAAGATTGGACCTGGATTTTTCTTCAAGTGGTCTGTTTCATACTGTAAATCAAACTAAGGTACATAAACAAGTCCTCTGCGTCATCTTGCTCATGATGAGAAACAATATGTACCCACGTGTTTTAGTGGGGAACTTCAATATCAAAATGATGTAGCGTTGCTGCCTTTCTCTGTTTTATATCACGGAAATCAATTATTTGTGGGATTTGGACTGTTTGTCCGACACAAAAAGACATTTTAAAGCCTCGTATTGAGCTCTGAGGAATTGTTACAAACATTTTTCACTACCTCACGATTATCCCAATCAAATAATTGTTTAAAAATAAAACATAAATAATTGACAGATTAATGAATAATGAACAATGAAAATAATACATCAGTTGTAGGCTTGCAGTCTTAATTCACAATGAGACAAGTTGAAAACATGCAACTACTTGCAATGCATCGTTCTGAAACGTTCTACAAACCTGCCAGTTCACACCAATGCAACTAGATGAAACGGTGTATCATCTCTATGCAACAACTCTCTGTACTTCCGCTCTAATTTCCAGCTTTTTGGACATATTTTGTGGCTGAATATAATTTGTAGCTTCTTAAAATATGAATGAGGATAGTGATAGTGAAAGACTGGCTACAGCTGCATTTGTAGACTCCACAATAATATAAATTACCAGTGCTAATTAATCAGTGTGTGTCTGAGGGGGGTATAAGCACATACAGCGAGCAGCAGCAGCGATCCAGCGTCCGACACTAGCACACTGTGAGGACGGAAACAGAGGGCTTGACGGGGAAGGAGCACCTGCTGCAGCAAGTGAGCACGCAGTCTGCGGTCATTTGGCTTGAACAGCACACTTCACTACAGGCTGGTTGGCTGTTGAAACAGGTGATGCGCTTTGTTTTTAAACCAGCTGCCGGTAATTTGACCAGCAGAGTTGTCGGTGACACCATCAGCCGGCTTGAATCGAGCTCAGATGGCCAGTTCACACCACTGCAACTTTTCTCTGCAACGTTCTAAAATGATTTTGTCTTGTCACAAATCATTGGTCTGAACACTGACATAGGTAGAGGAGAAAAAATAACATATGACTTGTTGCAATATTTTTAGTTCTTATCATAGCTACTACAAGAAAAAACTCAACAATTTTTTATTTGTTTTATTCTTCAGCGTGAAGCAGCCAAAGTGGCGTGAAGTCTATTTTTAAATCTAGAGTGGACTGCAAACTGTGGCTACACTTGTCGTCTTGTGACAGTATTACAGTCAGTGGACAGTGGAGCATTGTACTTGTGTAACTTCAAGTGTTTTACCTCACAGTATGCAAGGTGTATAGTAGGGTTGTGTGACATGACAGTTTATACCCTGTAATGATAGACGTGTCCACCGGTAGAGATTTAGCAATGCTGTATCTACCACGGGAGCTATTCAGAGCAGGCTATGTCACAGATATGGGCTGGATTCTTGTGTGATTTCGTGATTTTCACGTGATCTTTCTCACAAATTCAGCTGCCTCACAAGGCAACGTGATGTGGGCAGACATCAAGGAGGCGAATGAAACACAGAAATACAGAAACCTGTAACACTTGTGATTATTATTCTCAGGAACCTTAGAGCTTCCATTATAAAAATTGTTTGGTTTGGTTTAATCAAGCTCAAGTTCGTTTGCCCCCTAGGTGCCGTTTGTTTGGGCGTGTGTGAACACAGCAGTCCCACTTGGATGCGCACCAAAACAACTGGACCGAGACCTTCTTGAAGAGGTGGTCTCAGTCCAGTTACAAACGAACTCTGGTGCAGTTTGCTTGTGGTGAGAACGTGTTCCGACCTCGATCCGTACCAACTGTAGTCACATTACACATGTTTGGGTCAAACATTAGCATGTTCTTGACTAACATGAACAATGACAGCAATATAGTCCACAATGAGCAGCGCTAAAATCAACCTGCGTAGTTGTCCCTCCATTGTGACATTAGAAAGTGTCACATTTATCTTGCAAGTGTACTCTTCTTCAACGTTTGCTTTACTTCCTGGATTTTTCGCACATGGAAATTCTGACCAATCAAGAGCAGCTTTCTTGTGCAAGACTTTTGCTCAGTCCACTTGTAAATGCTGCCGTGAGAACACGAATCAACTCTAGGCAATTATCTAAATTTTTAACGAAATTAGTCCCTGATTCAGACCAAAGCAAGACAACTCTAGGTCTGAAAGCACCCTGTGTTTTACTGTTGTAAGTCTTTTGTCTTCAAGTCAAGTGTCTCATGTGAAGCAGCTGTCTTTTTGTTTGTTTGGAAGTTCCAACTGAAGGAAGGTAAAGAAAGATTAAACAGAAAATAATCAACTGTGATGAAGTACAGGATGGTTATTTAAACCATGTCCTACTTGAATTCACAGAACAATTACTGTATCCTGATGTATACCGTTAGCATGATGTAAAATTATATAAACCATAATAGAAGATTTTGGCCATATTGCCCACCCCCAGTGCGCACCTAAACTGCTGTAAATTTAATAAACAAAAACCAGATTGGTTCTTCATTTGAAGAATTGCAGCTGTCTGCCCTCGTTGGTGCTGAACAGCTGATGCGAGTTGATGATAATGGATTTTTATACTGTATGCAAATGAGTCTATTTGGGAGGTGTGTGCAGGTGGAAGTCGCAGGAACACACACACACACGACATGCACTAATGTGCAGGGTTTCTAAAGGCAGCCATCCAGAGAGTGAGCTGAAAAAATCCACTTCACTCCTCATTGAGTCTCTTAAGCCTCACCTCTGTTTTTGTTGCTGTGTTCATTTTCTCTCTCTCTCTCTTTCTCTGTCTGTCTCTCTCCGTCTGCCCGCATCTCTCACCCTCGACGCTGGAATCAATTTGCGTCAACCTGTCTGTACCTTTCTGGTTTTGTTCCACTTTGTTTCTACACTCTGCATCCATCTTCATTTCTCCTTATGAAAAACATCACACATGATCGCCACAAAGACTTAATTGAGATCTCTTGAAGGTGACATCCTCCCCTCCCCTCCCCCAAATGTATCACCACGAACGTGTCGTGAAACCGCGCACAAATCAATGTCACTTCTCCATGGAAACAATCCATTGTGTTGCTAATCATGCGAGTTTAGAATTTATCCAGAGTGACACGCACAAACACAGATAAGGACACCACGAGATCCAATTCACAGCGAGCCGTACATGGATGAGTTTGTGACTGAAATGACAACTGACTGACTTAAACTGAGTGAATGTCCGATTTCTGAGAGAGTGGAGCATCTGACACTCACATTTATACTCTGCTGGAACATTTTTGCTGTGGCCATTTTCTAAAGGATGCTTGGATGTCTTTAATTCCCTGAAAAATAAATTGTCTAAACACTAAACTGAAATTCAGAGCACTAAGCGTAAGTGATATTTTCCTTTTGATTCTTGCTTAGAGCAGCAAGTATGTGCAATTTCCATCATTGTAAAGTATAAAGACTTACTACAACTATAAAGTGTATTCCAGTGTGAGGTGGTTCAGTGGTTTATTGAATACATCTTAGGGCTCTTCATCATTGTGATAAAAGGAGAAACATCCAGTGCAACTCATGTTAAAAACAGAGCATCAAAACACTTGCTTGTTTTGATTCTTATTACTATTTGTCTCACTTTGTTTTAAAATCAATCTGACATTGAAGTAAAAACCTGGGGGAGGATGTATCGTAATCCCTCGCTTTCAAGGTAGTCTTTAGATTTAATAAACACAATTACATTTCACCGCCGCTTGTTCCTTCTCACCTTTTGTTGTAGGAGAAAATAGTCTAACCGTATTTGTTTTGCCCAGTCGCAAAGCATGGAAATGACTTGGAAGCCAGTCAAAAGCAGCAAGGGCTCACTGAGTCATGCTGCTTCCTGGCCTCACTTGTTACTGTAGAGCACTGTATGCCTCATAATAACGGGTAGAGTAGGCGACTGGCATTGAAAGCGAAAACATTCACATCATGTCTCGAGGAGGGCATTTCAACAGAAGTGCGAGTCTGTCAGGTTGGCTGCGACTTGTACTCAGGATTGTTCTGAATTTGCAAACAGGAAGTGTTTTAAATCTTGTCTTTTAAGGATGATGGCTGAATGCCAGTTTTTTTTCAATGAGGGCTATGACCAAATTATTCCTATCCTCACCATATTTTGAGTGTCTGATTTCCCAATAACAGCTTTTGACTGCTAATATGTGATATCAGAGGTCACTTGAATGCAACAACAGGGAGTCAAGTAACCTCTATTACTGCTTGACATGGGAATAGCCTGCCAGGCGATAGGGTAACTTTGATAACAATAATGAAAATAAATGAAAGGAGGAGTGCTTACTGTGATAGTGCGGTAGCTCCCGAAGGCCCACTGTGGAATTTTTTCTGAACTACTTTGCATTCCCTCTCAGCAAGTGTTGCGTTACCTTGCAACAAATGTTTGCTATCACTGCAAACATTTTGCCATGTCTGTTTTGTTTTTTTTTCTCATAAAAATTATTTTTGGCTTCATTGCCAGATAGACATGAAATTGGGAAAAGAGAAGACAAGGACTCAGCTCCCAGTGCCCCATTGTGCCATATCTAGTTATTTGTCTTGCATCCCTCTTCAAATGCTGTGTGGTTTCTCAAAAAATATTGCAAGGGAAGGCAAACTTGATGCAAGTAGTAGCCAAGCAGCTTTGTACTGAATGGCACATGATTATGTTCCTGCCACTGTACTGTAAGAATCAACTTGTTAGGCAATTAGTTAGGGCTGATGATAATGCTATCTCTTTACAAGAGAGACCTTGGCAGTGATTCATCTGCTGATTTTTTTCAATCCATAAATCATTTACAAAATGTCAAAAGAGTTTAATGGAGACAATCCAGCATGTTCTTATGCCAGCTTGTCAAATACTGACACTTTCTCAAAATATGACTTATTGAATACCCTCCTGTGTCTATTTTTCCACTCAATTTATACTTCTACTACTAATACTACTTGTGTTTAGGTGACAAAAACCATCATGTTTTGGCTTAGAAAAAGATAGGTTGTTACTAACATACAGTAATGTAATGTCATGCACTGTAAAGCCCAATTTGCTCACTCAACTTAAATTTTTTTTGGAAACATCTTGCTCTAAAAACTTTTTGTTTAGTACAACTCGATAACATTAAGGTTTTAAGCACACCAGACACAAAACAAATGTGTCACATGACCCTTGTCTGTCAGGAATTTAATGTCAGTTTGACATGACTGGTTTTTTGTTGTTTGAGCACTTAACTCTATAACATATGAACATAAAAACATTGGGTACATATCAAACAACTCTTTTTTTGATTTTCATTGAGCTATAATAATATATTGTGGCAAGCTAAAGTTTCTGAACCAGGATGTGCTCTTTATTTCACCTGCGCACAACTTCCTGAGCATACACTAACATCCGCACAGACTGTGTATATTGCTTACTCATGGTGCAAAATGTCTTTTACCACAAGATTAACTGTACCCCATTAGAACCATTGTGAAATACATAAACATTTATCACTGCGTAATGGGTAACGGGAGTGATTTAGATCACACTTAAACGGCCTATGGCCTTAAACACGTTATCTCACAGCATGCTGGGAAACTCCACCCATTAAGCCCCAACATGCCACAATATGTTGAGTGCACAATCATAGTGTTTAGAGATTATTGGCCTTACACTAAATGGGCGAAAATCGGCTTTATATAATTTAGTCAAATTATCTCAAAGCTCAAAAATTGTTGACTTAACATAAACAAAATTATGTCAAGCTCTAACTGAACATAAAGTGAAGACATTTTGACAACCTTGGGCATTTGCGTAGACTTTACATTAACATTTTATGTTGTGGGTGGATTGGGGTTTACAGTTTGTGACATATGTCACTAGTGTAGCATGCTACACATACTAGCACACGACCTTATTATCAAATAACTCCATTGAGTTTTGGTTTCACACAGCAAACAAGCAGTGGGCTCGAGGGTGAAAGTCCAGTATTTGTTGGACCCATTCACCTCCCCACCATAGTGGGGCTTTCTCGGTCCCTCATCAGTGTGTTTCATAACACCACGAAAGGTGCTTTTGTGCATCGGCATCTTACATGGACGTTAACTTACATAGCGGCGGTATTTGACGACTGCGGTTGTTGGCTACTGTGTCAACAACTGCAGCTTCCAGTGTGTACTAGGGATGTCACGATTATTTGATTTCACTATTAACCACGATTTTAAATGCCACGGTTAATGATTCGTAAAGATTCCTCAACACCGTCCCTCTCCAAAGATTATGCCGGGACGCGGAACCATATAGAGTAGGTCAGCGCAACTCGCACGGAATGAAAACAAAGTTACACAAGCGGCGTCTCCAAGTGATGAAGTATGGATGAAGAAGACATTTACCCCCCAAAAAAGGGATAAAGTCAGCCGCGGGGTATCATTTTGGCTATCACAAAATGACCAAGGGGTTATTGTTGACGATGGCTTTCCAGTTTGTAAAACATGCCGCAAAAAAGTCGCGGCCAAAGGATCAAACACGAGCAACATGATAGAACACCTGCAGGACAACCACACGGCTTTACATGCACAAGTAAAGGTAAATGCACAATAACTGGGTTAAAATATGTTAATCTCAATTTATCTAATGTAACATTGAATTGAAAAATTATATGTTAGCGTGTCATTTGCAATTAATGGCGTAGTGGTATGATACGAGTTCGGCTTACAGTGCAACTTGACAAGCTAAGGCACGTCTCAAAAACTTTTTAGCTGGATAGTTTTGCAGTTTGTGTGCACACAGCGTGAGGTTGTAATGGTTTTGGGTCCGTGTAGCTCTTTGGAGTGAGACGACAGGCAGAAACTCACGTCCACACGAGTGCGGGATTTCACAAATGCTCTTCGTTTATTTTTACATCAACTTAAAAACACTCCAAGCTTACCAAGCCCAGTTGTACGGCTACTACATTTTCATACATGAACAAAATAGTCGCCACACATACTCATAACCATCACTGTTGTGTTGAGAGATAAATGAAAAAGCAGGAGCACATAAGTATACGTCCGACCAGCGTTGGGTGCGCTCAACAGACTCAAATCATTACAGGCGCTGCTTGATGACGTTGCTACTAGGTGACACAGTACACACCATGTTAAAGGCACATTTCATATATTTGACTGTTACAAGTTCAAATCCTTTTTTTAGTTGTCAGACTGTTTCAGTGTCAGTGTGCAGTGTGGAAGATATACGTAATGTCTTCTCAAGGTCCTCAGTCAGTAAACATTTAGCATTAGTATTACCTCCTTTTGCTTCCTCCCATCTGTGTTGAGTATATGTTGGACTTATCCTACCAGCACGATGTCTGTTTCATTTATTATTAACACTGCATGAGATATGCTCTCAATTTATTTGTGTAATTGTAATTTAAAGAGACCAAAAAGACACGCACATCCTAGAAAAAACTGCTGGACTACAAAGAGGCATGTAGTAAAAGTAGAGTCCGCACACTACTTTTTGGTTACTTTTCTTTGTTGCTATATTATTTTTGTTATGTTGGCATGGAAATAAATGAAACTTAAAGATCTATAAGGAGTGTTCATGTTATTTTACTCATTTATAGTGTGAAATTAATTAATGCATAATAATCGTGATAATCGTAAAACCGTGATTATTTCTCTGACAATAATCGTACCAAGAAAATCTATAATCGTGACATCCCTAGTGTGTACTATATCCAAAAGGTGCCTTTGCTGTGTGTTGGTATCTAACGCCCAGATCACTGACAAAATGACAAGAATTGATGACTTGGGAGTGAAAAGGGGCTGGACAATCATGTTTTTCCAGAGTGTGAGGCAGCATCTTTAAATTGCTTGTCTGGAAATCAGTCCAGTTAATTTATGATTATAGAGGACTGAGAAAGTACACATAGAACCAGTGGATTGTTTGTGACAAAAATGGATATGATTAAGCAGATAACATAGTTGTTTTCAGTTCATTTTGAGTTGACTGTCTAATCAATTAATTAGCTAATTGTCAAGATCTACAGGCAATATTAAAATTTACTGTAGGCTTTGAAATTGGTTTGTTGGTAATGCACAACAGATATAATTTGTAGCAGTGGGGTAAAACAAAGACAGCCAGTTAAATGTTAATATGTTTCTAAGGGTAATTATAGGGGAAGGTCACTATGGTCCGTGCTGTGAGAGGGACTTATTCCTCAAAGTTTCAGTGAAACAGTAAGGGAAAATGGAGATGCCTTTTGATCAAAAAAAAAAAAAAGTTTTATTTTGAGTTTCCTTTGAAAATAGGGTGGAGAGAGGAGGGGTACCGCTTACTGTTCCAAAACTAGACGGGTGGGCAGGGGAGTACGCTACCGAGGTCAGCGTCACAATGTGTGGTGCTACTTCAGTGGATAATTAAACCCTTTGAGAGATCTGCTTCTTCTCTTCTCTCTGATATGCATGTACGGTACACAGAAACACACCAAATCAGCTCCTCAATATAACACAGACACACTCCCAACTATTCTTATGCTCTCGCACATACTCACAATTAAGGACAAACTGTTTATTTTTCTCATTTCTCTCACTCCATTTTCTTTTCATAATACAATAGGGACATGCTGAAGGGCAGATTTAAATCTAAAGTTGCCAGCTTGGTCTTCGCTTACCGCCTTTACTTACTGGATTGTACTAGTGGTTTTGCATTTTTTAGATTAACAATAAATCCTGTGTAACATTTCCCAGCATTCAATAAGGTTTGAGATTAATTACCTGAGCTTTTAGAAAGCCAATGAAAATCAACTTACAGAGATTTGAAACTTGCTCCAGATAGGAAATCCATCAGGGTGAACATTTTGTCAGCTTTTATGGATTGTCAAAGTCGTGTTATTGGCGAGTGGTAATGGAGTTGCAAACAAGGGCTGTTGAGAGAACTCTTCTTCTCCGTGCATACAGATAGCTTTCACACAACAACCTTTTTAATGCAGGAAATGACCTAAATAATACTATGCTTTTTATAACACAGTGTATACATAATGCAATGACTTTTTCCCCACATTATCTGGAGTCATGTAAAATAACCAGAGGGAGGTCGGAGTTGCGATGTTGTCTAATATGAATCTGAGCTGCTGTCTTCTTGAATTTTGGCTCCTTCATATCAGATGAGGAAACACAGATGTAAGCTTGGAAGATGATCAAAAACAAGCACAGACTGGTAGTTTATTTTTTTTTTTTACATTTATTTATTTGTTAATTTTACAGCTACTGCTCTAACTTTTTTAATATTCAGGTCCCTCTCTCTATAAACGCTGCCTATATTTTCAGTCTTTGATACCTTAGAATTAAATCACAATTATACAACAGTTAGTTCCAGCCCTGCAATCTGATTGGTCGAGAGACAGTAAAACCGTGATGATACTGGAGTACAACATCACGGTTATTTCACTGTGTATGTATCACTCCGCCTCACAGCTGATTGCAATCAACAATCAAATCAAAACTGACGGTTAGTGTCAGTTAGGTCAGCAGTTGCGTTGTAGGCTAATTAATTCATCCACTGCCTGTGGAGTGACAGTCCACCATGCAGTCACCAGAGACTTATTTCACCGGCTGCACAAGTAATGGAAACGTGCAGATAAATGTGTATAAAGAGTAAGTGCCTAGCGCACCATGTCTGCGTTACATAGCAACGGTGACAGCGGAGTCCTGAAGGAACTATTTTTGTTGGCGGAAGACAAATAAAATGCTTAAATTATCTATTTTGTCCTCATTTTTCAACATTTCTTAATCAGCCTTGCTTATTTAACTGTTGAACTGTTGTATAAAAGCAATATCACACTCGAGCTTGTGATGCGGCCTCGCGCCTATGACCAAATCACAGCCGTGACGATATCACAGTACAACATCACTCCCTCTCGTGTAATATTGCTTAATTAATTTGAGTTAGAGTGTTTTTATTATTTCATTAAAAACCCTGTGATAGTCTGGTGACCTGTCCAGGGTGTACCCTGCCTCTCACCCAGTGTCAGCTGGGATAGGCTCCCGCACCCCCCCCCCCCGCAGGATGAGCAGTTACGGAAAATAAATGAATGTGTAGTTTTATTATTATCATTATTATTATTATCATTTTTATTTTATTTTATTTTGTTTTGTTTTAGTTTATTTCATTTAATTTCATTTTATTTTTTAAATGATTACGATCAGCAGCAACAACAATAATGATGATGATAATAATAATAATAATAATAATAATAATAATAATAACAGCAATATTTTATTTATATATTTTGTGTATTTATTTATTTAATTTAATTTAATTTAATTTAATGTTATTTTATTTTTTTTATTACAAGATTTCCTCTTATTTACTTGGAGTCCTTACTGAAAACATCGCATGAAAATGGCATTTAGAAAAATATTCAAAAAAGCATGCTGTCTCTTTGATCGCATCTTCATGTTTCCAGCATAAAGTCTGTCTTCTTGATTTGATTTAATTTCACTTCATCATGAGGAAAATTTCTGAAATTTGTCTTACACCCCAGGACGTACGCTATGTCACATCAATACACATAAATACAAAACAACCAACCAACAAAACCAAACTACAAACACTACAAGTCACATCAAGCGTTACAAAAAGTAGATCAGGTGCAACAACTGAATTATTCCTCATTAGATTCAGTGCTCGACCCAGTTACACTGAGGCGACTAATAAGCCATGCTCTGATTTAAAAGGTCGACACACAAAGGAACGTGGAAGTTCCTCAACCTGTTCAATCTTGCCTGTTGGACCCAAAATCTTCTGTGAGGTGGCGAAAGCTCTATTTTTAAAAGAAAACGTAAGAGGGGTCGGATGTAATACTACCAGCCAGAGACAACATTCTTGTATTATGTACAGTTTGGAAACTTGAGTTAAGTGTTTGACCCACGGTCTTTGAGCAGATACATTGCAGTCTAGCCAGTCTAGCTTCAAGCTGAACACAGAGACAACTGTACCATGCATACTGAATAACACTGACTAATAGACTGGGGGGGAAAACAGGATTTGTTCCTTTGCTCCAAATGACCTCAGTCTACTAGGAAAGTAAATGCATTGCTGTACTTTGTTACATTCTTTGATGAATCTGGATCTATCGATGGAGGTCTACTTAAGTGGGCATAGAAAGGCGTACACCTAAAAGCACAACTTCAGGGAAAATGCTTTCTTCCCGCAGCCTGTTGAATGGACACAGCTAATTGTCTCTGATTTCTTTCTTTCTTTCTTTTGTTAGAATTTCTGAGGTATCGATCTGTGACCTGAGGAGAACCTCTGAATTTCTAGCCCACCATTAGACTGAAAAGAAAAAAAAAAGCCAGGCCCTATTTGCTGCAGGAAAGGTAGTACCTGCTTCCTAACCAAAGTGCATCAACCATTTCCACACCACAGCTACCTTTTGCTCACTCTGCACACCCACCCACGTACCACTGGAAAGCTGACCATGAAGCAGGAGGCAAGTAAGACAAATTGGAAAAAGGTAAAACAGAGTGCAGTTGCTCAAAACACATCCCCCACTTACCTTGATAACCTCCTCATCTGTTGACTTGCACTCCACTGACTCTGTTACGTCGGAGACTGCTCCATCTGTTCCTACGGTGACTACCTTTACCGGCACAGCGACGGTTCGCCCATTGAGGACAGCTGTGTTGAGGATCTCAGTGTCCTGCAAGGGGGAAGAGAAAGACACAAATCAGAATGAGTGCTAACAACATAGTAACTGTTGGGACTAACAACTATAGCATGACTGATTCTTAGTTTTCAAAGTCGATACCTAAACACAAACACAAAAGGCCTTTTCTGATCTGACACCCCCTACCAGCTGTACAATATCATTACTGTATGACTGAACCCATCTGGAAAATTAACTCAGTTTTATTATCAGATGTCGTAATGGTTAAAATTTGGAACAAACACCACGTCATTAAGAATAAATAAGAATAAGAATAACTTTATTCATCCCCAAGGGGAAATTCAATTATCTGTCAGCTCATCTATTATATGTCAAAGAATTATAAAGCCTGATGGCTGTTGGTATATAGGATCTTCTATTTCTCTCTGTCTGCATCGAAGAGAGAGGAGCCGTCCACCACAGTTTTTTTGGTTCATCAAGGTGTTGTGGAATGGATGATCTGGTTTGTTCATGATGGCCTCGAACATCTTCAGTGTGCATGTCTCAATCACCTCCTCCAGTGTGTCCAACCTTACTCCAATCACAGAGCCAGCTCTTTTGACTAGTTTGTCCAGCCGCCTTGCATCGTTGTGTCTGATGCTTCCTCCCCAGCAGACTGCAGCATAAAACAACACACTTGCCACCACAGACTGATAAAACATCTGAAGCATCTTACTGCAGATGTCGAGAGATCTGATCTTCCTCAAGAAAAAGAGGAGGCTCTGCCCCTTTTTGTAGAGAGCGTCTGTGTTTAGGGACCAGTCCAACTTATTATGCAGGGGTACACCTAGATACTTAAAGCTTGGCACCACCTCGATGTCCACGCCACAGGTATTCACTGGCTGAAGAGGACACTGCGGTAAGCGATATCTATGATCATGCCTGTCTTTGAGGTGTTCAAGACCTGGCAGTTCTTTGACTCCAGTCACTGAATTCTTTGTTCACTGGGTCACTTGTTTAATTTAGTCATAGACCTTATGTGGCACGTGGCATAAAGTTTGCATCGTATTTCTGGATGTGTGACTCAGAGTCCTATTACTTGAAGTCCGCGTTGTATTAGTGTGAACAGGAATGAAGCCAGTACAGTTTAAAGGATATATTAAAATAGATTATTTTAATTATGTTGGTAAGCTGACAGAAATCAGGTACATCCTGCCTGCCTTTGGCTGTAAAATTAATATAAGTATTCAAAACTGAACTGTAAAAACTGTTAAAACATGTAAACTGAGAGTCATTTATTATGGAACATGCATATTTATTAAAAATAGGACTAATCTAGTTAATCAATTTTAATTTGAACATATACCTAAAATCCTTTTTACTGACATGTGAAAGTTAAAGTAGCACAATGTGTCTATAGTTTTATATGTGGCCTATTTAGCAGTGCTGTGCAGGTGCTGTTATGAGTAATCACCTGAGCTTGGGTGCGTGCTCATCATGCAGTAAAAGAAAGTTAAGGACACTGCCGAGACAAGACGCAGTGATGCCTGCCTCTATGGTTTCAAGACCTGGCAGTGTTTACCCCTGAATTCGGGTTCACTGGGTCACTTGTTTAATTTAGTCACTAGACCTTATGAGCAGAGAGGACAGTTTGCATCGCTAATTGTAATCTGTGACCCAGTCCTATTAAAAATACAGAGCCTGCACTGTTAAAATATTTCATTTAAAAGGATATATTAAAATAGATTATTAGTTAACAATTTGGTAACAACTGACAGAAATCAGTTTACAAGTCTTTGAGTATTAAAATATAAATAAAACTGAACTGTAAAAACTGTTAAAACATGTAAATTAAAACTTATCTTTCATTTTGGTTAAAAATAGGAATAAAAATAAAATAACATTAGTTAATCTATTTCATTTGAAAATTTCAAACTATCAACACTTTTTGCTGACAAAAATTGCCCAAAGTACCTAAATGTGTCTATAGTTTTATATGTGGTATTTAGCAGTGCTGTGCTTTTGTGTGCTGTTATAGTCCATCCTAATTTTGGGTGTTTTCTGTGCTCATCATGCAGTAAAAGAAAGTTAAGTGCACTGACCGAGACAAGACCAGGTCTGGACAACAAGGGAATAAAGGAGCCGTAGCCTCCAAGAAGCGGGCACTAAACCAATCTCTGCCTGACTGAGGCACTGGAGGAGCTGAGAGCAGAGAGGACAGTCGCTTTTTGTCACAGACCATCACTATGGAACAATTTGGAACAACTATGGAACAGTTTACCTGTATTAAAATCAATAACTACACTGGCATTGTTCAAAACAGAACTGAAAACTTATCTTTCATTTTGTATGTCCAAAAAAACTAAAAATACAAATAAAATAACACCAGCCCTTAAAAACAATTATGGGTGAAAATTTCAAACTATCAACACAGAATTTAGTTGACAAAAATTGCCCACATTACCTAACCAAGAAGCCCAAAAGTGTTTTTCCTGCTTTCTCTGCGGGACACATATTCTCTGGCAATTGCCTTCCTGTCCATTATGTCCAGTTTTTCTTTATGAATATGACACATGGCCACACTGTTCAGCCGTGTTTGTGTCATGGTGCTCCGGAGCCATGGCTTCAGCCTCCGTAGCCCACTAAACCCTCTCTCTGCCTCAGCTGACGACACTGGCACAACAATAAGCAGTCTGATGAGTGTCTCAACTTGATCAAAGAGGTCACGGACCTCTAAACACATCCTCTGAAGGATATCAACAACATCACTGCTGGACTGGAAGTTGTACTTTGCTCTGAACATAGCAAGCTGTACCTTCAGGCTCTCTGCATTGAGCTCTGGATACTTTTGCACAGCATCATTTATCTCTCCAGTTAAGAGGACTTGCTCCAATTTCTTTATCATTTTCATCCCTTCCTGCTCAAATCGTTCTCTGATCTGAACATCCACCACATCAAGGACTTTGTAGTACTCTGCTCGATAGTACTCAGTGGGAGATGAATGCACATGTGCAGGAGCAGACCCAGTATAGCGCTGAGGTGGCTTATGGTGACGTGGGGCTGCAATTAGTGATAGACTGAGTCTCTCACACATTTGTGATGCATTCCTGTGAACAGTTTGGAAACACTCTGGGTTTCTTTTTTTTTGTTATCTCTAAGGCAAGCAAAAGGCCAAGAACAACATTTCCCTGCTGAAATTTTTCATATAAGCCCTGGGCCCTGCCTGCTGCATCTGAACGACCTGTTGCCATCTCACTCTTGTCTTGTCCGAACTGTCCATCGTGTGGGACAAAGAGGTCTTATAGCCTGCTGTGGCCCCTCCTCCATTATTGCGATGCCCTGGAAGATATCCTTAAGCTTGCCTGACTGGCCAAAAAAACCTCCCAACTCATGAACCCATTCCATGGAGTTACGAATCACAGCTGAGGCTGTACAGGCTTGCTGGGTGATGAGGTTCACACAATGTGCACCACAGTGCACGTATGGAGCAAGTGGTTGCTCTCTCTGAATAATGGCCTGTGCTTCTGAGTATTTACCAGCCATATTCGCTGCTCCATCGTATGCTTGGCCTTGTAAACCAGTGATGGACAAATTGAGGCGCAACAACACGTCCTTCACCACCTTTGCCAGATTTTCTCCAGTGGTCAGTGAAACCTCATACAGACCAATAAATTCTTCATGCGCAACCAAATCATGGTCAACATACCTCAAACATAATGCCTGTTGTTCTTTTCCAGACTGATCTCTTGTGCCATCCATCATTATGGAGAACTGCAATAGTAGAACTGATTGAATCTTGTCAGATATCTCCCTGACAATGAAGGTGCTCATCAAGTTGAGGAACTCGTTTTGAATAGTTCCTGATGTGTAAACATCCTTTTTATTTCCCAGCCACCTGGAAAGGCATGGGTCTCTCTCTGCCTTAAATTTGAGTAGTTGATCAAGATTTCCCTCATTTGAATCATGGCCCGAGAGCGAAACCCTGTCTTGCCAACAACTGCACACCACCAATTATTTTTAAGAGGCATTCCCTTGCTTCTTTTTGTTTTGATGCAATCAGACTTTTCATGTTTATTGAATCTCTCAATGGCCTTTTTCCAGTTTTTGAAGCCTGCTGAAATAAATGCAGGTTCCGCATTCTTTGCCAGTGGTGAAGTATCTGTGTGAAATGCTTTGGAGCAGTAAAAACATAGCACACCTTCTACATGGGGACTAAAATGGAGCCATGGGAATCTGGTGTACCATTGTGTTTGAAATGTAAGAACATGTTTTCCAACAGACTGTTTAATGATATATTTTGTATCTGGTTGATTTGGTTTGGATGCAGAGATGTCCATCACCATTATTTCCTCTTCCTCACCATCTCCCTGTTCTTCTCCTGTGTTCGCAGCATTTCCCTCCTCTACATCTTCTAATGTGTTTTCTCCCTCTCCTTCTCTTCTGTTCTCTCCCTCTCCTTCCCCTCTGTTCTCTCCTTCTTCCTCTCCTCTGTTTTCTCCCTCTCCTTCTCCTCTGTTCTCTTCCTCTTCTTCTCCTCTATTTTCTCCCTCTCCTTCCCCTCCGTTCTCTCCTTCTTCTTCTCCTCTGTTTTCTCTCTCTCCTTCCCCTCCGTTCTCTCCTTCTTCCTCTCCTCTGTTTTCTCCCTCTCCTTCTCCTCCGTTCTCTCCCTCTTTGTCTCCATGCTCTTCTTTGTCCTCCTGACTCCTGGACCTCCCTTTCTCTGTAACATCCTACATATAGAACTCAGTGTTAATATTCATGAACATGGAAGTGTTGAAATCTCTTATGTAAACTTAGAATAAACCTGATTTTGATGAGGAATTGTTCCATTCTTTTGTTGATCTTTTATCTGCTTTAGTTTTTTACACACCCACTCACATGTCATAAACATTCAAACATATTTCACAACAGGTGGAAATAGGAACATACAGTTATTAAAATACTTAATACTTTTACAAAGTTAAAAATAATTTAGGCTTAAGATTAATGCTGACAGGACTGATTCCCTAGGATCCATTATTTGACTTCACGGGAAAAAACGTTGAAGTCTGTGCAAAGTTTCAGATTGGTTGGGAGATTGTTCCATGATTTGACAGCTTTAAAATAAAAAGCAGATTGAGCAAAGGCAGAGTTACGCTTAGGGATGTTACAATTTCCACTTGAGACAGATCTTGAGGCTCTGATAGTGTGTTCAGAATGGAGTTTGACAAAACTTTTCATTGGGGGAGGAGCAACATTATGGATTATTTTGTGTACTAAACGGACATCAGAATACAACATTAAATTATCAAAGCTAAGCATTATATATTTGTTAAGTATTTCACAGTGGTGATACTGTCGTGATTTTCTGTCTGAGATTTTCAGGGCTTGTTTGTGGAGTGTCCTGATGGGTTTCAAGACAGATGTACTTGCCTGAGACCAACATGACATGTAATAATTATAATAAGACAGAACCATGGCATTGAAATTTACATTACTTTATATTTACATATATTTTATTGCTCTTACTGTTTTAACTAATCTTTCATTGAAGATTTTAATATTTTCTTTGCAATTAAAATAAAATAAAATAAAACATCCTTCATCTAGATTTTTAACAACCAACAACACAGTGTGAAAAAAAGGATCTGCACACTTGGATCAGTGCAAGTATCTTGGGCTTTATGCACAGCTCCACTATTTCCTGAACTTAAACCAGCTCCTTTATTTCCTGTCTTACATTATTGGACAAACTGATAAATCCAGGTGTGTCTGACCATTGTTGTGACTAGTACTGAGGTCAGACACAGTAGTAGTGGAGCTGTGGAGCTGGGCATAAAGCCTAAGCTTTCGGTCTGAGGACCTTCGTCAGGGTAACAGTCTGCACCTGAGAAAAAGAACAGTCTGTAGTCCTCTCTGCACAGCAATAGATTTTGAGTACAGGAAACACTCCACTCCTAACCCTTTATTTAGGGGTATGCATAGATTCAATCTTCTATTTGTTATACTGTGTATATATGTATATATTTTTTTTCTGTTTTTTCTCTGTTGTCTAGTTGTTATCTGTGCATGGTTCTTGTGGAGTGTTTCCTGTACTCGAAATCTATTGCTGTGCAGAGAGTACTACACACCCTGCTTTTGAACTACTACTACTATCTCCCATCTAAGCAGGAGTGGCACAGCACAGGTGTTGCTGACCGCCTTAATCAACCACATAAGACTGTTTTTTTGTTCTCAGGTGCAGACTGTTACCCTGACGAAGGTCCTCGGACCGAAAGCTTGGTGAATTAAAGATACTTGCATTGATCCAAGTGTGCAGATTCTCTTTTTCTTTTTTTTTTTTGGAAATTTTCTTTTTATTTGGAAAAGCGAATATTTACAGTTTCATTTACAACATTGCAATCATTCCCTGGACCCCAAAAGTGTCATCTCCCTTGGTTTATCCGCCTCATTCCCCTTGGTAATTGGGTAGAGTGAAGTCCAAGTGTCCTTTCCATGCTGCTCTTCCAAGTTATTTTAAAGTCATTCAAATAATTATATCCAGTGAACAGAACCAGGGGAGCTCACTTCCTGAGGCATCTCAGTTTCACATACAGTGAAAACAAATAAAACAAACAGACAAAAAATCTTAAATAGAGTACTTATTCAAGTGATGCACACAGAAGTATTTTAAATAAAGAGTGGACAGTCACAAATTACAAACAGCCTCAAGTGAAATCAGATCTTACAGGTTTTGTGTACTCAGTCCATTTGGACTCAGATTCTCTTTTTCACACTATTTCACACGTGGTTTTCTGGCACCTTGGCTTGGTCGTGAGTGCGGTGACCTGATAATCTCTCTTTGTATTAATGTACAATATGTGTAATCTCAACCCTTTCAAGTACAGTCAAGTAATGAATATCTTTCTTTTTCAGGACAACCTGGAAAATCAGAATATGTGTGCTGAAAATTTCAGCACACATATTCATTCATGTGACATCATTTAATGATGTCTCATGAATGGATTAAAAGTTATATGACTACAAAAACAAAAGAAAAAATTTTTAAAAAATTAACCGAGAATTGAATTTCACAGAATTTTATTTTTAAAAAACACACATATCAACAGTTATCAATTTATCTTTATTTTATCATGGAGGATTATTAGGCTATTCCTTTCTTTTCACTTCTGGCAGAAAACTATCTTGCCTCAAGTTGATCTTTGGATGCTACCGTCAAAAAACAAAAGAAGAAGAAATAGTAGCATCTGATTGGTCGAGAGACTGACCAGAAGTCGTCATTGTTTACGTCAAGCCCATACACTGTTTATAAAAAAGGTCAAGCCTCACAATGGAGGTCCGGTATCATAATTTACACGTTTTTAATCACAAAATGTAATATTTAATTACTATCACGGAGTTATCACGGTGGATTTACTGTAGCCTAGGCTACGATGTTCTTGGGAGAGAAAAAAAAACCTCTGCACTTAACGGCTGGATTGAAAACTTTCTTGAAAAGACTGTCCTGAGCCCACCGTAGATCGCCAAAAGAGTAAGCTTCTGATCACAGTTTTCCCCATTAAGTTCCTTTGTGTGGTGTGGTGCGGGCTGCGGGGGAGAGCAGGGTCTCCGCCGACAGAGAGATGATGTTGATTTGAGGGAGCGGCGGAGAGCCGGTTTTCTCTGCATTCACTTACATGACAACTTGACTTGAAAAAGAAGTCAATTTTCTGCTGCTCCCTCTTCCTTTTTGGCATCTCTGCCTCCTTCTTCTCTCTGTTGGGTGTCAATGTTGTTCAATGTCAGCCATCGGTGAGTGACAAAAGCTCCGACTGACATAACATCAAATTTCGTGGGCCGGCGGCCGCCGGCCGGTTGCGGACAACAGTCTGTGATTGGGTGAATGTCCGTTAAATTTGACCAATGCCTTTTCATGCAGCATAAGGGGGGGGGTGAGGTGCGCTCCATTTTTGTATGCTGGTGCACTGCCAGGGTGGGCAAACGGGTTTACCTTTGGAAAATGTGTGGGGGGTGAAAACGTGGGGGGGATGAAATCATCTTGCTGTAAAAGTGGGGGTGTCACCCCATCCCCCACGAGTGTGACACCCCTGCCGTGCTGCTCATTAATGTCCCAAAAACACAGTTTCTGGGACAATGCAACATTTTGGATCTAACAGAGATCTTCGTCAGGCATTGTCAGTGCTTCGTCAGGCATTATCAGTGCTTCGTCAGGCATTGTCATCGCCTCACAAAGATTTCTGTTAGATTGAAACATTTCATAATTAAAGTTGCTAGGAGCTTTTAATGCAGTGTGCAGAGCTCTTGTCTCATACTTTAACCTGAGCCGTGCTGTACAACATGATAGAAATCATTTCACAGTTGTCCGAACTCCAGTAACACTTGTGGTATTTAGAACAACTTTATAGTAAGACCAACGCGTTTCGGCTTGTGGCCTTTGCAAGTATTTCACATCTCTACAGGGCTGGTAGTATACAGCTGATATACACCTATCAGCCAAAACATTAAATCCACTGGCAGATGAAGTGAATAACAATGATCATCTTGTTAGAGTGCAGTGTTCTGCTGGGAAACCTTGGGTCCTGGCATTCATGTGGATGCTACTTGATGTGCTCCACCCACCTAAACGCCATTGCAGACCAAGTAAACCTCCTTATGGCAACAGCACTTATCGATGGCAGTGCCTTCAAATACCCCAGATCCCAATCTGATCGAACATCTGAGGAATGCGCTGTTAACCCTGAGGTATCCCCAATCCATGGTGGGTCCTCCTTGGACCGGACTTGGCTCTGACCTGTCAAGGCATGGACACAGGACCTCTGGAGGGTGTCCTTTGGAGCCTGGCATCAGGGTGTTACTTTCAGATCTTTTGAGTCCCGTGGGTTGTGAGATAGGGTACTAGCATGTCCCACACATGTTTGATCATGTTTGATTGCCCTGAGCTCTTTGTCTGATTCCTCGTACCATTCCTGAGCCACTTTTGTGTTGTGGCATGGCGTATTGTCCTGTTGGGGGGGGGGGGTACCTGGTCTGCATTGGTGTTTAGTTGGGTGGAGCGTGTCAGGTGGCACCCACATGAATGTCAGAACTCCAGGTTTCCCAACAGAACATTGCACTGTAACGAGATGATCAATGTTGTTCACTTCTCCTGTCCATGGTTTTAATGTTTTGGCTGATCGGTGTATATATTTTTTTCATTGGTATCGGCTCATTACCCGATAGTGGCCAACACACAAGTTCAGGCATGGAATTGGTATTGGGAAAGAAACAATATTGGAACATCTCTAGTTGGGAATAGGGAAAGAGTAAAGAGAAATTACCATTTGTAAGGGTGAGGGAACCTTTGTCATTATGGTTACAATAATAAGCTCCTTGCTAATGTCAGGTCAAGATTGTGGTCATGATCAAATGAAGATTAGAAGGCAGCACATACACCACTTGCTTTGTTTTCTTTGTGGTGCAGGGAATCATTTCACACAAGATTCAATGCCAAAGAAAAAAGTCCATTCCCCTACACACTCTCCCTCAACTCTGCACTGATTTATTCACAGTAAACAGTCGACAAGACATAAACTGATGAGTAAAGAAATCAATGTTGGCTATTGGTGTGTCAAAGTTAAATTTTTTGTTGAGCCATCCACCCTGATCTCCTTCCTGTGCGTACTTTGTGCCTCTATCATAACGTGACCTGGCTTCTTCCTTTGCTCCCGATGGACGAATAGTTGTAATTAATATGGCTGCTAGAGGGCGTACTACAACTTACCTGGCTTTTGGGCAATGGCTGAAATTACTGAGTTGGGGATGACAGTCTCTAATTAAGACACAGCCTCTAAATCACCTCAGACATGACTGTACTGCAACTCACTTGGTCGTAGATTTTATTCTGATATATCTCCAATAAACTTCATTTTGATGTTGACATTTTGACATTTTGGAATATGATTGTACACTGTCTTACTAGGCCTAAGATACAGAGTCATGTCAGTGCATTCAGACTTTTGTCTGCCTTGATTAGAAAAGTTCCTGGAACTAGGGGGAAACAGATTGCCTCCATTAAAAGCGGAAAAATTAGCCTTCCAACAGATCCAACTTTACAATGTCCTATTTAAACTTCTGCATGTGTTAAATACACTCCCACAACTATTAGACAGCTGTGGAGCTGTTCAGGCGCCTTTTTAATGGAGCTATGTTAGCTTAGCACAAACACAGAAAGCAATGCTCACTGCAGAGTCCTTGTTGCTACTCACATTTATTGAAAGCTCAAAGTGCAGCTCATTTCCACTTAATTTAACTCTATTTCCTTGATGTAAACTTCTGGACGTACTAAGTGTGTCTAACTGAATCAGACACATTAAGAGTAATGATGATTGAGATTCAACAATGCTAACACACTTGTGTTTGTGTAGTCTGCCGTAAACAGGTAAGATATTTATGCACTTACTCTCTTTTTAAAACGCTGCTTACAAATTGCGTTATATGAACACTGAAAAACAATGTCTGAGAGAAAACAGAAATATTACATGCTGTGGGTAAAACACAGCACACACATTGCAAATGACGTGAATGAATCACTTTAAGTGCATGATAATAGCAAATAAAACAAAACAACATAAACAAAAGAGGCATTAGAAAAGGCCAACGTTTACACACAAGCTTTTAGAAGTGTTTCAATAGTAGCACTGAGTCAGCTGAGGGGGAGGCTGTTTCACAGTGTTTGACCTAAAACAGCAGAAGCTTAATCCCCTTTTGTTTTCAAGCTGGACCAAAGAACATTTAACAGCCTTTGTCAGCAGATCTGAGGAATGCTAACCACTATATGAAGTTTAAGATGAGAAATGTAGGGTGAATACTATATCTTTACAGTATATGTAGCAATAAATGATATGCTGTTTAGTATTGGTCAGAAATGTCTCAAACTGACACTATGCCATGAGTCAGGCCTGCAAGTAACAATTATTTTTATCTGTCAGTTTTTGCAATTAATTTAATAATTATTTATTAATTAGAAGAAAACTGCTTATGGCAAGTTTTGCAGAGCTTGTTATAAAATTATTTTTTCTGAGCAGCAGTCCAAAAGATATTCAGTCAATGTGATGACAAGTAACAGCAAAAAGCAGTCTATTGTAAGAAATATAGTCTATAATTTTAGCAGTGTACTGCAAAATCCTTAACAGTATAACAACACAGTTATACTGTATAATAAAGTCTTTAAGTAAACTGTTACCCCCATAACATTGCCAGGCTCACAATGGACATTTAAAGCAAAGCAACAGAACCAAAGATATCATCCTTGATGTATTCTTCTTCCTTGTCAAGACCTGCTGACTGCATTACCCACAGTGCAACTAGATCTCCGACAGTTCAGCTGTAGATTCAGGTGCGCCATGCTAGTTGCAGCATGGTTCAGTGTTAATGTCATTATTTTACTCGCCTGGTTTCACAGGTGGGTCAGAAATCTATTTCCCAAAGTCAGTTTTTACTTGCCCCCGATACAAATTGTTTTGTTGACTGATTGTTATCAAATTACAAAAAAGACTAAAGTTAATTGCTATGTTTAAGATTTATGTCAGTAAATCAATCAGAACTAGGGCTGCAAAATTAATCTAAATATTATGGAAATTTGTGAGGTGACAGTAGCAAGAGGGTTCCTGGTTCAAACCCAGAGTGGGGGAGCCCTTCTGTGCGGAGTTTGCATGTTCTCCCCATGTCAGCGTGGGTTCTCTCCGGGCACTCCGGCTTCCTCCCACAGTCCAAAGACATGCAGATTGGGGACTAGGTTAATTGGTAACTCTAAATTGTCCATAGGTGTGAATGTGAGCGTGAATGGTTGTTTGTCTCTATGTGTCAGCCCTGCGATAGTCCGGTGACCTGTCCAGGGTGTACCCTGCCTCTCGCCCAATGTCAGCTGGGATAGGCTCCAGCCCCCCCGCGACCCTCAAGAGGATGAAGCGGTTAGAAGAATGAATGAATTATGGAAATTTGTGAGGTGACAGTAGCAAGAGGGTTTCTGGTTCAAACCCAGGGTGGGGGAGCCCTTCTGTGCTGAGTTTGCATGTTCTCCCCATGTCAGCGTGGGTTTTCTCCAGGTACTCCAGCTTCCTCCCACAGTCCAAAGACATGCAGGTTAATTGGTGACTCTAAATTGTCTGTAGGTGTGAATGTGAGTGTGAATGGTTGTTTGTCTCTGTGTCAGCCCTGTGATAGTCTGGAGACCTGTCCAGGGTGTACCCTGCCTCTTACCCACTGTCAGCTGGGATAGGCTCCAGCCCCCCCACAACCCCCAACAGGATAAGCAGTTACGGAAAATGAAGGAATGATTTATGGAAATCTCAATATGGCTGAGTGCCATATCTAAATTGCAGGAGCTGCAATTTTTTCTGATAAAGGTAAAATGTGTCACAATATGCCATTATGAATGAAGCAATGTGGTGTTACTGAGATGCAGATTTGTTCGTAACTTAGAATATCTATGATGTGATACTTTAATGTCTTGTTTTTACATTTTGTGTGGACCCCAGGAAGAGCGGTCATTGCCGTGTAACATCTATTGGAGATCCTGAATAAAGAATGCCAAATCATACAGCAAATCATATTCCAGATTTTTTGCATATTATGCAGCTCTAATCAAACATTCTTACATATTAAAAACAGGATGACAAACCCCTCTCCTTCCCCCAGACATGGACTCATTAACTGTGAGTGGCTAAGTGAGCTTAACCATGTGTGGGTGAATGAGTGAAAGCACAGGCTTAAGCAGATGCTTTGCACCTCAGCCTAATGAAACCATACAAATACAAATCTTAACTTCCCCCGACGTGCTCTCCTGATCCTGCTGACAGCCATCTTTGTACAACACACTCAGCATCGAAACTGGCAATTGCTGACCCCTTCAGTGCTAATGTAAAGCAGCCTCCTCAGTATTTCAACTGAACGGTTGCTTTGCCAATCTGTCCTAATCTGCTTCATTAGCTCCAGAAAAACACTGTGTTTAATTATTTTATAACACTTTCCTGATCAGGCGAGTGAGTTGCTATATTTACTCGCCCAGCGTTGCATTTTAATGGCCCCACACAGTCATTATTGTTGAGTCCATAGCAACCTGTAGCAACTATCCTCAAGCAGACAGAAGGTGTGAGCTACAGAGGTAGAGCCGCCACGAACACTGCCCAAGGTGACATCACTTGAGGTTGTTTACAGCTCAACACCTGTAAACAGACTTTCATGTGTAAAATGGTGGAATGGTGTTTACAAGGAAGTAGAATCACATTACAGCTATTTGAGTCTTGTAAAGCTCCTTCTGTTGAGTGAAATTCAACCCCAGACAACTTTGACAGTTAGACTTTATGTCAAATTCCAGGCGTTTAAGAGATATCACAAGATGCACTTGAGAATTGAAGGCCTTATAGAGGAGCAGAGAGGAGATAATGAGATCAATTAAGACAACGTCTAGTAATCCTTGAGCTCTCAGCATGTTGGTTGTACAGAGGATATGTTATAACAGTGGATCCTGCTCATCACAGCTTAGTTTCAATAAAAGACTACTAAGATGCCTAAACCTTTGAAAGACAAAGGGAAACTGGTCTCCAGGCAGCCTTTTGTTCATCAAAACTGGTGCCTCTCTGTTTGCTTTGTTCCTTCACCCTGATGGTCTTTTTGAAATAAAAATCTATCACTGAAAGTTCCACACTGTAGATAAAGGAATTCCAGGCCTTTTAATAAGAGGGGTCTTCTTTACCTTGTTTCGGTCTCTCTTGTGCATCACATTTTTCTGTTTTCTGATAGCTCTCTCTGACATCGCTTTGGAAATGATTTCATCCAGAATGTCAATAGTCTACTCTTAGACACTCTTTGAAGAATGGAAAAGTATTTTTTTTTCCTGTTATGCTTTTCTACTGAAGGAGGCAATTTTGAGTACAGAATGCATTGCTTTCTCATTTTCTTCACAGACCCTGAATCCCAAATAATGCCAGCAGCAGTCACACGATAGGCTGGTGTTTAGTAAAACTTTGACTCAAATCAAATCAAAAATGTCTAAACTCCTAAAATATGTTGAGGTGGGCCATAAGCTCCAACAGTTTCTTATAAAATGTACCAACTTATTTAACCACTGGCTTTTCTGCTGAGAAGATTAAGAGAAAAATAGTGAAACAGAGTAGGACTTTGTCCATTCTTACTGCAGCACAATCTCAGAGTGGGGACTGAAAATGAACCTCAGCCATGCTCTGACACACAGTGTTATTAACTCTCCACCGTGGTTTTCATTGAGGCATCTATTCAAGGTGTTTTAAAATGAACAATGCCATCCAACTGCAACTTTTCACTCAGGTTTCCAGGGGAACAGGGGGTACAACTTGAACTTTTGCTTTTTCGAACTACCAAGGTAAAAACAACCCGTTCTCATCCCAACTCCTCAAATCCCCCTGCTCTGTCAGTGAACCTAGGTGTAAAAGATGACGTGCTGGGTAGCCTCCTGTGCTTGTTTAGGATGTTCAGGGGCAGCGTTTCAATCAAATATGCATTGTGCCTTTTTCAAAATAAACTTACTACAAAGGTAAAACATGTTTATGTACTTAGCCATCTCATCTACAGTGGTCACTACAGTGGACAGCCATTGAAAAGCCATTTTCTTGTTGGTGGGTTTTGATGCTATGGTTACATTTAAAGGATAACTCTGGTATTTTTCAACCTGGGCCATTTCCCCATGTGTATGTGTGCGTATGATTCTTAGGTACAACTCAACTCGTTCAGTATTGAGGGAGGCGGATGCAGCCGGGAGCAGCGAAATGAGATAAAGCGGTAATGGGGCAAATGTGTCCCATATAAGTTTACGCATTGAAAGTGCTTTTTTCGCCACTGACCGGTTCAGATCACCAGTGTTATCTCTGTAAATAGCATAGTAAACGTTTCCCTTACCCTTCACTTGCTCTGGGCTGTGACGTCATCTCGTGAGAGCTTTGCTTGTTGCCGGAATAAAACAGAGGAGCCATGCAGAGTCCCGCTCCGAGTGGCGCTGGTTGTCCCGGAGTACAGTTGAGAGTTTTACTGCATCGATTGAAAACAATGGTTCGTGTTTGGGCTGTGTGTGACGTCATCTCGCAAGAGCTTTGCTCCACTGTGTTTGTAGCTCTCTCTACTCGTGGGACAGCCGAGAGGTGTTTCGGGGTTGGATGTCTTCTCTTCTTTGGCTGGCAGTAGTCATCTTGGGAGAAGTGAGCACTGCAGACCCGATGGTCTGCAAGGCGCAGTGTCTGGAGAGGAGTGTTAGCATCCATTTGTAGCACAACTAGCCACAACTTCAGCATCTCGCCGTCCGACAAAGGCAGCCTACGAAAGCTGTATGGGGTGTTGCGCAACATCCTGTTCTTGCAATTCGGATAAGCACAAACATGAACCATTGTTTTCAATCGATACAGTAAAACTCTCAACTGTACTCCGGGACAACCAGCGCCACTCAGAGCGGCACTCTGCATGGCTCCTCTGTTTTCTTCCGGCAACAAGCAAAGCTCTCATGAGATGACATCACACACAGCCCAGAGGTAAGGGAAACACTTAGTATGCTATTTACAGAGGTAACACTGGCGATCTGAACCAGTCAGTGGCGAGAAAAAGCACTTTTAATGCGCAAAATTATATGGGACGCATTTGCCCCTGTTACTGTTTTAGCTCGTTTCACGGCTCCCGGCTGCATCCGCCTCCCTCAATACTGAACCAATTTTAGAACGAGTTGTACCTATGAATCATACGCACACATACACATGGCGAAATAGGGCCCAGGTTGAAAAATACCAGTTATCCTTTAAGTCACTACAGTGGACCCTAGCTGTCGTTCTGTGCAGGTTAACGTCCAAATACTTAAGTTGAATGTAGCTGCGCATTGCTCCAGTCGAGTGATTTTCTGACACAGCCTACATGCTACCTTGTTTTCATTTTCTAGATCAAAGTGCTGCCAATGAGTGCTGGTTTTGCGAGAGGACACCTCTCCAATTTCCCACCGTGCTGTTTCAAAACTCCAGTGTACTCGAGCATTATAGCAGGGACGGGGGCTGCTGCCTGATGGCTCTGTAGCAACCACTAGTGGTAGGCGGCTGCATGACAGTTAAGCAGCCTTGTACATGAATAAAACACTAATTGGTTTAACCTACTAATATTTCTGGTGCCAACTAGCGAGGGGTTGGATGTTTAATCATTTAGACGGCTAATCACGTACATCCCTAGTCTTGCTATCGTACTGTCATGCCATGTTACTAGTGTAGCATGCCACACATACTAGCACACTGTGTTGTTATTAAAAGAACCCCATGGAAAATAACACTTGGTTTCACATGTGATGAAAGCCTGTTATTTGTTTGACCCATCCACCTTCTGCCAGCCCTATACAGACTTTCTCGCTCTTTATAGTACTGTAGTTTACGGTGGTGACAGAAATAGCTGCGGCTTGGTGTGTATCATACCACCACAGAGTGTCCACTGACAAAGCGGCGGTATTTGAGTTCGACTGTGGGTGGTGGTGTCAGAAATAGCCATCGCCCAGTGCATATCATACCGCCATGATACGTGCCTCTGTATGTCAGTATGTTATGACTAAATCATTGAGAAAGCAACAGTATTTGATGAGTTGGGAGTGAGAACACGCTGGTAAAAGTGCACGCAGGCGACCCAAAGCCTCTCTTACATGTTCACATATTTTAACTGTCACAGTTTATCACAAATCTTTCTCACAGCAACTGTGAATTTGTTTGGTTTGTCACCAGGGATACAAAATCTGTTTCTGGAAGTTATGGAGAGGCAGGGGAGACAGGAAGTATTCTGGTAGTGAGCTATTTAGTGCTATTCTGTACAAACATCATGCAAAATCATTCAGCTTACTTCATCAACTGATCATGTGGGCATAGGCTGGATGTATTCAAATCAATATGTATGCCTGGAGTTTGGAAAAATGAAGACAGATACAAAGTCTGCTATCGCTCCGTCTCTCAACTTGAATTTGAGAGCATTTCTCAAACTAGATTAAAATGACATTAGGCACATTGTGTGCTATAAAGCCAACACTCACCATCTGAGACCTTCGCATCATCTCTCCTCCCTGTTCCTCTGTGAATGATGAACATCTTTGCTCATAATTATATGATAAGACAGAGTGTGCGGTCTCCGGAGACAAATAAGCGGCTATAAAAAGTGTTCTGTGTATGTTCTGTACATCCACGTGTGATGAGAAGTGTCTCTTTTCACTTAATGAGCCATTAACACAGGAACAACTCTATGAAAAGGGAGGTCTTAATGAGCTTTGACGTGCATTATGGAGACTGTTTGTGCCAGGAAGAATTGAATATTGAGTGAGCTCGGATATAATGTGCATGGTTGTAAACACGCGATCTCATGACTGGAATTAAGTGAAATTTAGCGAGACAGCTGGATTGATGCATGAGGCACAAAAGACAGTTTTTTTTGTTGTTGTTGGTTTTTTTTTTTTATGAAATCCACCTACCTCTCATCATCTCCTGGTTTCCTAATACCCTCCTGGAGTTATGGAGGGCTGAAATACATGTCTTATTCATGGAGCCTATTTGTACATAACTCGGATAAACACTCATGCCTCCAAATGGCTGTATTATTATTATTAGCCTATACACACACACACACACACAAATACATATGCTAAAGCCAACATATATGTTTATACACATGCACATAAAACACACACAAGCACAAACACGCCCTTGCTGCCCAGCTCATAAAGAAAGAAGGCATGGCTCTCTCCTCACACAGCAGCTTATCTTAACAACCTCTCATTGCAGTCCAGAGAAGAGAGCAAGAAACGAGAAGAAAGACGGGGAGAGAGGGAAGAATCGATAAAAGGCCATTACGCTCCTGAGCAGCCGGGGGTAAAAGGGTGGAGTGTGTGGGGGCTGATATGGTTGTGGATGAATGATGTGTAGGGTAGCAGACAACCTACAGAGGCACCTTTTTAGAGAATAGTCACTGTATGTGAACGTCAGCAAACTCAAGGACAGGACAGTGTTGGGGGGGAATTAAAGGTACAAAACTCTGAGCAGTGTATTCCTGAGATCTGGTGACTGGGTGGCCATGGAGGATGTTTGTAACAGCTTTGGTTATTGTCTTCCAGTTTGCAGGAGGGCTTTTGGATACTGGAAACTGCATAAAGACTCGCTGTTTTACACTATTGGTGTCAGAGGCAGACTGAAACAATAATTGAGACTTGAAATTTGACTCCATCCTAGGCCACACAAACCACTAATTCTGTGGACTAACCTTATTTGTTGATGCAACTGGTATAACAGCTATCTTACATTTTCTTTGTTAGATCATAACTATTGTTCACTCACCTGTGTCAGTATATATATTCTTGTGGGAACATTCACATTCAGTGAAACTGAACAAAAGCTGCAACAATCTGAGTATGGTACAAATGTTTATTCATCCGTGTCTGTAAAGCAAACAGCACAAAAATGGCCAAATGATGTATGTGTACAGCTTTACTCCGAGTCAATAAAACTGAACTTTAACGACGGAAGTATAAAACCAGTGTTTCTAAAGAAATAACAAGTCACCGAACAAAAGATTTGACACACTCTTTCACCCTTGTCAACCAACCATTTAGAAGTCCATGTATAGCACCTTCAGATGAACCAGTAAGTAATTACTGCACTTGAGCCCCATTTCCACCGAGCAGTACAGTACAGCACTCAGTTCAGTTCGGTGCACTTTTTTTCTGTTTCCACTGTGAAAAGTTGTGGATGGTAGCAATGGCACTGTTCCGTACGTCCGCATTTTTGGTCCCCCCTCTGTTGGGGTACCTAGCACACAGATCTGTTACTAAAAGGTGGAGCTGTGAACACTGCAGTCTGTTGATTGGTCAATAGAGGATGGTCACTCTGCTCAGGGCTGAGTTATGGCTGGTTTCATGTAGCCAATTTCACTGTGACAACTTTGACCATCACTTTAGTTTTTATATGACACACACTTTTAGTAATGAGAGGATCTTCAAACGTTTATGAATACATCTTCATTTCGACCGGATGATGTGAACTGCATATATTCTAATCGTCACTTGCGGGGGGGTGGGGGGAACGCTGCGGAGTGTCGTCCCTGTGGGCTCTGGCAACACTAAACCCCTGAGCTTCCCTTAAAAGGACTAAATACACCTGCTTTTTTAAAAAAAAAAAAAATCCAATGGAGAGAGGCTCACTGCAGCCTGTTCTGTTTTGCTCTGAAAATCCCGACGTGCAACCCCGTTCTATGGACGATAAACAAGGTGCAGACTGATAAAGGAGTGCTTGACGGAGCAGTGGGTGACAACAACCCCGCCCACATGAAAGTGGGTACTGTTTGCGGCGGAAACACTAGGGTCTAGACACCATGTCTGAAGGGTTACTTTGGGTTCCAAAGGTACCATACTGCAAGTGTTTGGTGGAAATGGGACTTTTGGTATATCTTGCATGGGTGTCAGCTAGTGTTTTTGACGAACCTGGCGCCTTACTGTAGAGCCCCTAAAGTCCCAAAAGGTTTTGAGACAATTATCCTGTGTGCACAAGATAATAGGCTAACTTGTATCCTCAAGATGATCGCACAAATTAAAAAAATACCACCTTTCGAGACTTCAGGGGCTCTGTACCTTACTGGCAAATGTGTTGCTTATTTTGCAGTTCCTAGCTGCACTTTGGGCAAAGGCCTTTCTCTTATTTATTTGGTCCCTCTCCGGTCCTTTTTTCTTCTACTTCTTCTAAATGTCTGTTTTGCCTGCTGACTAGTCTAAAATGTTAGAAGCAGCAACGTACATGGTTTCTGTGTAATCACATCTCACAGATTGAGAATTGTGGCTTGTAAATAGAGGTTCTAGACTAAGTGCATGAGCATCATGCCCAATGTGTGAGAGGTCCGTCAACCCATTCCCGCTTGCTGTGTAATTGCTGTTCAAGTTGACTTTTTGTGGTAGGCTAAAATGACCCTCAGGCCACCGGGAAGCGAATATGTGTTTCCTTTGATAGTGAAGGCATGACCTGCCCTACTCTGCCTTGCTTGACCTCTGTTGGCTTAGCCTGACATTCTTACTGTAACCCAACCAATATCACTCCTGTTGCCTTAACCTAAACTACCAAACCAACATAGGCAAGGATTACCAGCCAATCAGGGGTAGAGTATGGCAGGTCATGCATTTGCTATGCAAGAAAATGCAAATTTGCCACTGGTAAACGATCTGGTGCTCCCAATGAGCGTTGCGCTACAAAGTGGGTTGAAGGCGTTCTTTGCTCGGCTTTAAAACTACAAACACATACAGGAAAAAAAATACAAATGATTCGTCAGGCAGTATCAGCTATTTTCTATGTTTAAGGCTCCAGGCTTCTGCAGTCACTTTAAGTATCTTTCTACACTGTTTTTTGGTAAAAGTAGTTTACAAGTAAAGCCGCATGAAGCTACGCATTAAGTGTCCACATGCTGTATTTCACTGTCAGTCAGCTTCAACTTTGAGTCAGCTCTGTTTGCTCACCTCATGTCACTTTGTTATTATTTTTTGACACTTGAAATAACTTTCTGAGAACATCCATCCATCATTGTATGGAAATGTATCGGTGGCATTTTATAGCAGATGACAATAACTTCCTTGAATCCTTGAACTTTGTATAGGTCCATCACAGGGTTAACACAAACTGACAGATGACAATTTACACCCATATTTACATCTTTTTTGCAACTTTAAGTCACCATTTAATCTGACCTGCATTTCTTTAGACTGTGGGGGTAAACTGAGGGTGCTCTCATGCCAAACCTGTTTGGTGCAGTTTGTTTGGGCTGCTGTGAAAGCTGTCAATCAAACTCTGGTGCAGACTAAATAACTTGAGTGAGACTGACTGAAAAGGTGGTGGTGGTGGGGGGGGGGGGGGGTTGTGGTCTGAAAGCTGAGCAGACCAACCACTGGACTGTGTGAGAGTGAATGTTTGATTTTAACGTTAAGTTGAAGGTCCAGTGTGTAGGATTTAGGGGCATCTATAAGCACAGATGGTATGAAATATTCATAATGATGTTTTAGGTGGGGGGGGGGGGTTGCCTCCCTGGTCTGCCTCCGGAGTTTTTTCGGACCTAACTGTATTGCAGAGTTTTGCACTGCGGCGACCGGATCTTTGCTCTGAAACCACAAAATATTGTGATGGCACAACAGTCTCCTTCAGTACTTATTCTATGCTTTCTTTGGATTTTCACATTGGCTAGTCATCCTGTTTAATTTGTATTCTGATTAAATCGGAACCGTTGAAACAAGTTGTAGGAAGCCTCTGCAAGTAATTGGTTGCTGACAGACACTCTGTGCTGCAATAAAATGGTTAATCAGCAGTGCCGTGCACTGTAGAGCCGATGTGCTGCTGGTTCTGCCGGCCTGAACAGAATATAATGTCTACTGTTGTGTACAGCATTTATAGACTGAGCTGAGTAGTGATGCGTGGGTCGACCCGTAACCCGTGGGACCCGCAAATGGACCTGCAGGTCAGGCAGCAGTGATCGTCTGTTAAATTGGTCCGTAAATGATATTTTGACATTATTGGCTATTAGTGTCATGGCATCCGAAGGTACTGATGCGTTGAGCAGGTGACAGTCCGTGGTCGTTTTCAAAACACACTTGTGTCACGCACTCCAAAAGAAACTTGTTGAAACTTTAAACAATAATTAATTGTACAAAACGGGGGAAACAAACGTTGACAAAAATGGTTCCATAATTCATATTAAATTCAAAAGATAATGAAAAAACAGCTACAAGTTAGAGGGAATAGTGATAAAGTTGTAAAACTTGGCATTGATCCACAGCCTCAGACGGATGCACTCAAACCTGCCGTGTGCACAAGCTCAGTTGGTAGGCGATACTATATTTTCAGATTTTTAACAATGCAATTTAAAAGTTTTGATTTTTATTGATAACCTACATTTACCAACAACAAAAAGACTACATTTAGCACCAAAAAAAAAGTTAAAAAACAAAGTAAATAAAAAAACGAATATCGAATACCAAATTTTCATAACAAATACCTACCCATAGAAACGAATATTCGAATATCTGAATATTTGGGTACAGCCCTAGGTAATACATAACTTTGCTTGTGTGGTTCCTATTTTGTGCATGTCTACAAACTGTATGATAGTCCTGCCATCGTGAGGTGAGTGGAAAAAAGTGATCTTGCCTGATTAACCAATAGTTTGTGCAGGCCACTTACAGCATATTTTCTTAAGCCAAGCTGCAGGCCATTTGAAACTGGTTTGCAGGCCACGATTGGCCCCCAGGCTGGACTTTGGACATGCCTGACATACAGAGTAGGTCCTCTTCCATGTAGTCTGCCATGTGTGTACAGTAGCCTGGTATGGACAAATCAAACACTGGCTCTCGAGAGGGTCAGTTGCATTTTTGTGTCAACCACTGTAGTCGACCGACCAACACACCTGGCACGTGGGAGAAGTTTCAGTTGGTTGCAGTTTGCAACCTCACCACTAGATGCCACTAAAACCTACACGCTAGACCTTTAAGAAGGAATCTAAACCCATCATGCACTGTTAAGTGGTCTCCAATCCAAATAAGCAATGCATAGCATATATTTATTCAAGGTAATTTGGTAACCATGAATATGGGGATTGTACCTGATAAAGCAGGAAAGAAGTTAAACCAAAGTTTTTTATTATGTGTAATGCAGTAGTTTACCCATGAAACCATGCCAATATATCAACAAAAATATCTATTTTTTGCCTCATTTCTGTTTGTTAGTCACTTTTTATGGTATATAAGATCCAGTTGCAGTCTTGGCTTGATTTAGTTATTTATGAACTCTTTGTGGTACCAGAAAAGCAACCCTGTCTCTTAGAAATTACATTTGTCTGTTACTAAATTGCTATCTTAATTACAATTTTTCAGAGCATTGTAATTGCCTGGATTATTTCTGTCAGGTAATTAGACACTGCATTCATGTACTGCGTGGGCTTTGGAAGGAGGTGGCTGGGGAGGATGGGGCATACGAAGTACAGCACCTTGACACCAGAAGTTCAGGTCTGCATTCAGACTCCTGCCTTAGGTCTAGGTAACAAAAGCACTTTGGTTAAGGTTAGGGAAAGACAGTGATTTTGAATAAATGTTTAAAAGAAAACATGACTGTAGTCACTTCGACTGGATGCTGTATTGCAAGATTTCCTATTTTCCGTGGAAAACAGCTGAGATATGTTTTGCTGATATGGTCCCTATCAACATTTTTGCGACTTGCCAGATACACTGATATGCAACATTTCCTCATTCTATTAATAGTGAAACTAATTTGCTCAGCATTACTTCAAAACGTATTTGCCGTTTCAAATTAGTTGTATATAAATGTAATTTCTGGGAAACAGGGCTGAGAGGAGATACACATAAGGATCAGCAAAGTTCTGTGCACCTTTGACAGTCACTGGAATTGGATTTCCCACGAGTGTCTGTGCAGCAATAATGATGCTGATGACAGTCGCCAAAACCGTCAACTCAGCAAGTTCCCTTGTTTACCTTGTTTACGGCTTGCAGCTCTTGTTTGTGAACACAAACTGGGCCGTAACTAAAAGGCAACAACATATCCATATAGTATTTGATTGTCGAAGCAGACACATAACCGCCTTATGTGTGTGAGGAGCCTCGCATCGGTACAGAACACTCTGTGCCAGGGAAGGTGTACTGTAAGCTGGAGAGGAGGAGACATCTGAGATATGTTTAGCTTATCAGGGCCTTCAGTAAACACTGCTTAACACTGGCCGACAATTTATTATTCATTGACTGAACAGATGCCTCAGACCCACCAAGAACCACAGCTCAACTATTCACTAACCTGCTGTGATTGACTATAACCCCACGGGCCCTGTGCTGTGTTGGCCTACAGCGCTTGTAAGTAGGATTTATATTGCCACTGCAGCACTCTCAGCTATTCACTTCATATCAATTATCAATAAAAAGTCTATCCGCCCCCGTAGCACCTATACAGCACCCCCCCTGCCACTCACACACAGGTACATCCGAACATCTCACAGCCTATAGCAGGAGATAAAATGAAAGCAAGGGCAGGGGAATCAACACCTCTGAAGGATTTTTTTTTTTTTTTTTAAAGAAATGGTGATACAACAGCAGGGGAGAGCGGTGTTCATAAAATGTAATCTTTTTATGGTTATGGCTCGGGAAAAAAGGCACAGGAGCCAAGTTATTCTGCACTGCGACGTTGAAGTCGGGGAGAAGCCGGAGCAAGGTGCTGATAAGTGAAATGACGAGGGATGCGATAGAACGGGGCCAAAAAAAAAAAAAAAAAAAAAAATGGATGGAAAATTACTTTTTTTTTCTCAAAAGTGAGGAAGATATCAGTCATTGCAGGTGCTGAACTTTTTTAATTATAAAGAACTTTAAAGTGACGAGTGTAGATGAATAAAATACACCTCGTTTACACACTAATTTGCTAAGATTTTGTTGTCTCTGTTGAACGTACACTGCATACTAAATGATAAAATAAAGCATGTTGGTTGAACCTGAAGTTGGGACGAAACAAGCTGAATAAACAACTCCTGTGTCTCCAGTGATTTAACACAATTGGCAAAGCAGCTATAATTGCAGTATTAGCAAATAACGAGTTGGGGGCAGTTTGGGGGCATTTTGCCATGATCAGGAGTAAGAAATACTATTATTGATTGTTAAATCAGGACCCGCAGTGATTTATACTCTCCTCATTAATTAGATATTGATTTATTACGTAACTTGTTGGCCTGACAATCTGTTGGATTTTGCTATTGTGTACTGTGAGCTCTGAATACTTTTAGTTAGATTAAATATTAAGCCTGCGTTGTTTTTCCCTCCTCATACTTTCTCACTCTTTAACATCCGGCAAGGAAATGCCCAAGTCAGCAGTGGTAAATCGGCTGCCCCTGATAAAGCCTGTCCATATTCCGAGGGCTCCTCTCCTGTTTCTGGGGGCCGTTTGATTAGAATAAGCCAGCCGAGCTGCGCTGTGCTGAACCCTGGCCCCAGCAGGCCGAATAGAAGACTCTCAAGCCAGACTGACAGAGCGGGGGAAAGGGTGATGGAAGGGAAGCCAGCAAAAAATAAACAAACACACAACAACAAATTACAGAACGGACAGGCTTAGCTTCAAAGCAAAGCCTGACTGACATACATAGAGGCTGCATCCTGGGCCAGAGAGGGAAGAGAGAGATGTTGGGTGGCAGGAGTGAAATAAAGTTTGTGTGTGTGTGTGTGTGTGTGTGTGTGTGTGTGTGCACGCAGTACAGAAGACATGAGCACAGTGTGTGTGTTTCTTCACCCAGGGAGTGTTGCTCTTCCTCTGCAACACTGCCTCATGCTCACAGTTACAAACAAGCACACTTAGGAGATGTCACGACTTCTACTCTGGCCACAGAGCAACCGCAGTGGAGCAAATGAGGGTTATCTAAATTGCTCCAAGGCAGCTTGACGAGAGCGAAGGCGTCTTGTTTCTAATGTATGTAGGAGTCCTAACAGTGTGGATATAATATATACATTTATTCACACATTGTCTCGAAATGAATAATGGAGGTTACAGTCATCAGGTGGACAAAAACGTGACGTGAAAACGTTGCTTCTTTTTTGCTGGATACATAAACGAGCAAGGCGTCTATTAAATTTAAAGCTTCTTAACACCTTTTTAAGACAAATTTTAAGCACAGTTCTTGACAAATACCCTCTTTTTCATATTCAAATAAGCAAGTAAACATCAAGCTCAGTATTACACTTCTTGTCAAGTACAGAAGTCAGTTATAGGTAAGAACAATTTCTTCGGGTTAGAGCTGTAATAAATCGCACTCTTAGTTTCTTACACATAGCAATTTAGCAACCTAGCATTTTCTCTCTACAGGTAGATATGACAAATAGACATTAACTGAGCAGGGTTAATGCAGCGTAAGTATTGTGCAACGGGGAAGTATAGTGGATAGGATTAGCATTAGACAGTGTGTTATATAGTATATTAACTTTGATGCGGGAGAACTTGACAAATTTTGAAATATTTTGACAAATAAAGATACATGCAATTACATGCTAAATGTTTATATTCAAATTAAGACCTCAATTATTCAAAGTTAAGGCTTATTAATGACATTCAAGGCCTAACATTTAAAAAAAAAAAAAAGGAACTTAAGACATTTTAAGGACCCGCAGACATCCTGAAAAAAACAAGCTAAAAAGTTTCAATTTAAAATGTTACTTATATGTCAGTGTTCTCTTCAAGGCTTGTTTCAGTTGCCCCAGAGTGGCCAAAAATATTGATTAGGTAATTGACAGGATATAATGTGGAACTATTTTGATAATCAGTCAATTGCGTAAGTAATTTGTTAAATGTTGTTTCCAGGTTTTTCACTTAAAGCTGCAGCCACTAATTGATTAGTTGATAACTCAGTAACAGATTGAGAGTAGAATGGACTCTATTATTCAAATCAGCGTAGCAGTATGATCAGAGCAGAGGCCATTTTTATGTATAGCGTTGCCATTGTAACCACTGTAGCAGGCTGAATTCCTACATAACCAACTTGCAGCAAGTAGCGAACTTACTGAGGTGAGGTTTTGTTGGAACGACCAAATGAATAGTAGAGTAATACTTTTTTTAATTTAGCAATTATTTCCCTGTTTGACTTGTTTCCGAGGCTATAAACGGAGTTCAAATGATGTTTTTCCAAACAACTTTTTATGTCGGGGCTTCAGGACACTTGGATCACTACGGATGAGCAGTATGGAGATATTCTGTGGTTTCAATTATGTGTTTTTTGGAAGTTTTAATCTGGGGCGCCCAGCTTGCATTAGGTGGAGTTGTGTTGCTACCTCCTCTCCCCTGGGATGTCCGCAAGGGAAGTGAGGACTCTAAAACTTCACCTGAGCCTCCCTCAGCATATGGGTGAGTCGATAATGGCTGAATTTTCATTTTTGGGTGCACTATCCCTTTAAGGGTTTATTTTGCCCACACCATTGTTAGTAATTGTTGGAACAGCAGACTAACTACCTACGTTGATTTTGGTGAAATTTGGTTGGTTGTTTCTGCCAAGTTTGACTGAAGTGTGTTTTACTGTGAGTTAACATGGCAGTTAAGCTAACATTAGATTTATTTTAGTGAACGGTTGAAACTTGATTTGGTTGTGTTTTTCAGATGAGTACAGAAAATAGCGATAAAGTAGGCCAAAACTGAGTTCTCAAACTGGTGAGTGTGACACACTTTACGGCCCACTGACGTGTGTTGTCAACACAACAACATTCTTCATAATATTTGTACCAGTCAAATGACCACGCCAAACAGTTCAGTATCCTTCGTATTTGTACTGTTTCTACGGTTGTCAAATATTAAATAAACCACCAATTGATTTGATCAGTTTGAGTAACTTTTTAAGAACAAAAACGTCCAAATTGTTTGATTTCAGCTTCTTAAATTTGAGTATTTTAGGATTTCTCTACGTCTATGACAGTCAACTGAATATCTTTGGGTTGTGGACAAAACAAGACATTAGAGGACAACGTCTTGGGCTTTGGGAAACACTGATCAACATTTTATAGACTAAACAACCAAAAATATTCAACAGATTAATAGACGAGGATAGAATAATAGATAGATAGAAAGATCTATCTATCTGTAGATAGAATAATTAGTTAGATGCAGCTCTTTTTCCAATTGCTCCATTTTTGAAGGCGTTAGTTATGTGTTAGTTATGACTTTCCACTTTTCATGTCTGGAACCTCCCATCTACAACGGGCTCTCGTTGAGGACTTCCTCAGATTCCAGAGTCACGCTCTTGTTCTGCCTCCTTAAGGAATCTGATCCCGTTTGATTCGGCGGTGGGAACCTCTTGTGACCGCGTGCCTTTGCTGACGTCGACCCCAGCAGGATTCAAATCCTGAACCTTCCGCATGGAAGACGAGTGATCTAGTTATAGTCCTAATTAAATGTATAGGCAAGTAAGTTGTCAGTAAGTGATAAGAAGGCAGTAAGAAAAGCAGTAAATGCCAAAGATATGTTAGAGGCATTTTATAAATAGTGTCACCAATATCCAAGGGATTCTTATCAAAAAATCCTATTTGTTTGTGTATAACAAATATCGTAGGTATCTGCCTCAAAACTCTGGTATCAGTCTGGCTCTGATGCAGGAGTGTTTATATCTGAGAGAGATAGACCAAAAAAAAAAAAAAGAAAAAAAAAAAAAGAAAAGTACAGCTTTCTTATGTAGTAGAATAAATAACCCGAAAAGTGTTGGGTTGAATTGAGTTTCCTTGTTTTGATCTGTCTCTCTGTCTGTCTTTGTGTCTCTGCCTCAGACTTGCAGTGTAGGATAATCAAGACCAGAGATAAGAAACAAGCTTGGTGCATAAGGCTGAATCCACTGAGGGGTAAGAGCGAAAAGGGAGAATTAATGTTGTCAAAAATACACAGGAGAAAGATAGAGCAGTGAATTAGAGGCCCATATATACACAAGAGGACTTAATTAAGCTATAAGGGGCATTATGGTCGCATGCAGATGGCTAATGCTGCCTTGAGGACACTTAGCATGCCGGTGGATAGCCTCACTGCACAGCCTATTAGTGCTCTGCTGGGCCATTTTCAAATACAGTTCCTGACAGCGTGACAGTGTGACTGATGGCAGCCTGCTCGAGGACCGCTGCCCGGCCCTGATGCTGCGATAGCACTGTGTGTGTAAATTACAGATATGAGGACTGCTTTCTGTTTTGACTTGTTTGTCTGCACCCGCAGAGGACACAACTTCTGACTAATTCCACCGTCCTTGCAGCTTCAGTCTATCACTATCTGTCTGTTGCGGAGTCAATACGGAGAAAGCTGCATTTGGGCAAACCCTAATTATTCCAGACAAAGGCGCTCACCCGTGACCAAAAAAACTGTTGGGCTTTCTGCTAATGGCCCTGATTATAATGTTATGGGACTGTAAGAAACAAAGCTAATGTTATTGAGTTTGAAATGGAGTGAGTTGTTTCAGAGGCTATGAATAAAATGCTAATGATAGCATTTGGGATGTACTGTAAAGAGCTACGGGGGCCGCACTGTCTCTTCTAATGAGCGAAAAGAGAGTCGCAGCGTGGCAAGAGAGGGAGATCAAAAATTCATGGGAGGATGCCGTTAAAGTCCCCTGGTTGGCATGTTCTCTGCATGTAGTGCCTTTCAAGCTTGTTAATGAAACACTTTCACCATCTCCCTTCAGCCTACCTTGTTGGTTCCAGGTTGATGATTGTGCCTATTCGGCAGAATATCACACGCAGACATTTGTTTTTGTGACGGGATTCGCAACTTGAGTGCAGTGAGTTCATAATATTTCAGTAATGTACAAGGTGTCTGGTGCAGTTAGAGGAAGAGAGTACAGCGAGGGCAGTACCTCCGTAACAACTTTCTCTTAGCTTCTCTTCTTCGGTTTATACTTTGGGAGATTTGAGAGATTTGGGGGCTATTAAAGTTATTGATTTAAAGAATTTCAAAGACCGTGTTATATTGTGAACCAGCACTGGAGATAACGGAGTCTCTAACAGATACACTACACTACAAAACCTCCTCATCTGAAAGAAACCATCGATTCTGTTATTGAATCCTCAAAACTCACTCACTTCTCTTTAGTCGATTGAGGTTTCAACCTGTTTCCGATACAAATCAACTCGAGAATGTTCCGATGTAAAGTGTCGTTTCCTGATATTATCTCTTACTCTGCTCTGTTCGGAGATAATGTTTCGTTATATATTCCTGAAACAAGGGGAATGGAATTTGAGATCAGGCTTAATCATCTCATCTCGATGCCTGAATTCTTCTTTCGCTCTCAGATGAAATTAAGGTTTAAAGTGAATGGTCAATTACTTGTTATGATGAATGTTTGCTGAGGTGTATTTGGTATTGAAGCAGCAATCTAAAATATCCAGTCTCGCTTCATTGATTGGACTACAATACAAATTATCCTGGAAAAGAACCTGTTCTGAAATGCTGGGCTTCGTCCTTTGCTGCAGGATGAATGTCCAGTGCTGATCTTTTTAGTGATTGCCACCACTTGGAACCTGAATGTCTTGAGTTTAAGAAATAACCCTCGGGCAACAACTTATTTGGCAGACTGGCCAAACCTCTCACCTTTTTCTGCTGTCTAAAGCTGCTGTCTTTCCTACTTGGTTTTTGTCCTTCTTCCTCTCTCTTTTTTTTTTACCTTCAACCTTTCTCCGTTGGTGCTATTAGCGTACTTGTCACCGTTTCAGTCAGTCATCCTAAAGGACAGTTTACAGCAGCTGTCAAACCAAGACAGCAACGGGTCCTGTATTTCAGTTTGGCAGGCAGATACTGTAGGAGTGTGTGCATGCGTGTGCTTCTCTGTGGGCGTGGAGGCCAGAAGCGATCACAGAGAGATGAGAGTTTTATTGAACAGAGGTGTCTGGCATTCTGTACACAGACGAACACTGTTGAGTGCCAGCAATGATTGGTGTCTACCTACGAGTTCTGCTGCAAAGGTGGAGATTGATGTCAACCACTGACGCAGTTTAATCAAACTATTTGTTGACTCTGACTCATCTGCCTTTAAAATGTGTGTACTATTTACAGGTCCAGTGTTGCTGATGAATAATAAGACAATGCTGTATAAATGCCAACAACAAATATGATACATCAAGCAAGTTTTTTCAGAAGTTGTACTGCACTTCTAAGGTAGGACATTGAATACCTCAGTGCTCAGTTACAACAATAGAAAATTCATATTCTTTACAGTGCTGTTTAGGTGTCAACTTGTACAAGCCTGATGTTTGGAGGTTTACCGTAATTGTTGCACAATAAAACTAATAATAATAATAATAATGATAATGCATTTTATTTATGAGCCCCTTTCAGAGCACTCAAGGACACCTTACGAGACGCAGTTAAAAAAGACAAGCAGCAATGTATCCACAGATCATAACATCAAATAATTCTCTACTAAACAATAAAAGTTAATAAAGTGACTTCATAAAATCATCATCAGTGCAGGCCTCAATATGCGTGTCTCTATTAAATCAGACCGAATATGCCAGCTTGAAAAGGTGTGTTTTCAGACGGGATTTGAAAGTGGAAAGGGAGTCAATATTACAATTGTCATGTTGGAGAGCGTTCCAGAGGCAGAGGGCAGAACAGCTGAAGGGTCTAGAACCCATGGTAGTCAAGAGGGCAGATGGTGATGTGAGCTGGAGTACAGAAGAGGATCTGAGAATACGGGAGGGTGTGTAGATATGAAGGAGATCAGACAGGTAGGAAGAGCTTGATTATGAGGGGCCTTAAAGGTGAGAAGCAGAATCTTGAAATCAATGCGATATTTAACAGGCCAGTGAAGCTGCTGGAGAACAGGAATGATACGATCTATGGAGGGGGTTCTGGTAATGACACGGGCAGCTGAATTCTGGACCAACTCGAGTTTATGGAGACACTTGACACTATGTGATTCTAAGATGCTTTTACTTGACCAAAAGTTAGTATCATGTGCTGTGCTAAAGTTAAGAAATGGCAGACGAACGAGAGGAAAAAGAGAGCAGTGCGAGTGCAACCTGTTGTACAAATTTCTGTTTAACTTTGAATGATAAGTTGAAGTTTGTTATTCCATGTAAATGGAACTAAATGTGTAGACATTACACCACAATTGCACAAATCACAGCTAGCGACACAGCTCACTAACTTTTGCTCACCCTCTTTTGTATAGTAATTTCAATTTGGCAGTGCAACAAAGGTAAAGCGAGATGGGCTACAATTTTTTTTTTAACTGCTGATGGCAAAATTACATTGGACATCAGTACTAGAGAAATATTGCTCAGTATATTATCATATTTATCACAAAAATGCTTGTCATATTTATTATGAAGGGTCCACCAGCTAAGGTTAATGTGGCACGTTTTCATTGTGCAATAGTAATGACATAATTAACGGTAGAGAGATAATGATCCAAATGGTGTAGTCTCTATAGTCCTCTACAGTGTGTAGAGCTCCCTGGACAGTGAGTAGTGAATTTCAGACAGAGCGAGTGTCTTTTAACATGAACTTCCATTGTCATAGGAAACATATGGTTTCACCACCAAACTACTTGGTTAGGTTCAGAAAAAGTTCATGTTTTGGGTAAAAATAACTAACTTTGTTACAGTAAGTCATCAAGTGTATCATGTGACAGTCAAGGGTCACTGAGGCTGCCATATTCGATGCTCTGGGAATGAGAATGGGTCGCCTGGTGTACCCACATGGGCTAATTTTAGTGATCATCAAGTCTCTTCTGTAGTGGAATTGACAATGTATAAACATTCATGGTCTTGTTGTGATGGCCCATCAGCAGATGACATACACTGTTATAGTTATAATGTTATACTTATTCGTTGTGCAAAGTATGAAATGGTACATCAGGCGATTCTGTTCAATCTAAAGCCAATGACATGCTGATATTAAAGTTAGGGTTGGGTCGGTATGAGAAAAAAAGCGGTCCGGTTTTTGTAAAAAAAACGCATCAAGTCGGTAATACCGGATTTTCACCACTTGGGAGTGCAATTGACTCATTTAAAGTAAAAAACGACCTTAGGACAACAGAGTGACAGTAACAAGTTGTTTCTTTTATTCCTTACAAATAAATTTTGCAGCTTACTCAATCAGTGCAAACAAGGGTTGCCTCCTTCGTCTGGCTCAAAGCCAGTGTTGCCATAGTGGCGCATTCTTTGATTTCGTCGAGATTAAATTGTCCACATTTATCGACTCCCTGTCACTATTAAACAAACCCGCACTCGCACCTCCTAGCTCAGTCCCCACCCCACCCCCCTCTCTCTCCTGCTTGCTGTGCGCTTGGTGAAGAGGCAGATACAGGTGCTAACAGACTCGGGCTTACTATAAGCGGAGCGGACTACGTGTAAAAATGTCTGTGAAAAATACATGCCGAACAGTCTTTTGTGTGACACTGGTGCGCAGAGTGAAGTCCGCGCGGTCGTGCTTTGCGGGCACAGGGCTTGTGGATGTCCACTTTTACTGGGCGGATCTCCGCGGCGTCCACTCCGTGTACGTTCTGCCCGAGTATGCGGTCCGGTCGGTCTCAAAAAATAAAACCCGGTCCAAGATGGAGTACTGGACCGAATTGGTATTACCGAGAACCGACCCAACCCTAATTAAAGTGCATCCCTAGTCTCTATCTCAACAGTCATAAAGAAAACTACAGTCAGAAAAGATTTCTCTACTTCCATTACTCTCTTGTTAGAGTTTGTAGAGTTTTGATACTCTGCCTAAAAACCTATTTATTTTCTCCATTATTCGGCCAGTCTTAATCATCATTAGAGGAGTGACCGAGTCCCTTCTCATCTTTTGTGATTATAAGTTGGTCAGTCATCGTCGGAACAAGTTCACAGCTGTTTGTCTGAGTGAGTGAATGATTGTCTGCCATCTTTGTTTGCAGCCAAACTGTGCTGCCTTTTGTTGTTTCTGCTGTTAAAGTACCAGATAAACATTCAGCTGGTTTATGTTCTTATTATGTTATCAATATACTGTATATACTGGCCATTAAGAGCGCCTTTACAGTTTCTGAGACACTTACTTGACAAGGCCCCAAATTTCAGCAATAAAGTTGGTGATTAAATGCTCAGATCAATGTTAAAATCACTAAATGACTGAAGATAATTGAGCCTTGGCTGTCAGGGAATCCAATTTGGTCTCAAGATACATTTTAAAGACTTTATCTTGATGGTTTTATCCATCTCAATTTGGACTGTAGTATTGTTATTGCACAGTATCTTTGTCTTATGTCATTATCGTTATTGTTGCATATATTTTTAGATATTGCTCCACTGTGACTATCATTAGAATAATTTGTATAAGTGGTAATCATCATAAACATAGAGGTTGGGTCCTCTTTTTCTTTTTAATCAATAATTTAGTTGCACTAAATGTATTAGAAATGCAACATTTAAAATTGTTGTATTTCGAGTTCAACACTTTCTTTGATTTCAGATTGCTGATGCATTTTGCTACACCTGGTTTGTCTTTTTATTAAAAGAAAACTTTAATTCCAACATTGACAAAGTGCGCTGCTCACTTTTGAAAAGACATTAAAAGTTGAAAAATGTAGTCAAAGTCTAAAGGCTACTCCACCAGCCAGGAACCATAAATAAGCGGTGAACTGCAGCCTCACCAAATTGTCATAATAAAAGTTTATGAAGAGCTCGAGGGCATTTGATTTTTTTAACGTGGCCATTATCAGCAGGGAAAATTAAAACTATTCTTATCTCTTTGCAGCATACTGAATGGTTTTCCTTTCATTTTGGAAAAACAATTTACATCGTCATTATCATAATACAATTAGCAATCTTAAGTCACTTGCCAATTCATCCATGTTTGGACCGTCTAAATCCAAACTCAATTAACTTCTCAGTCAGCAAAGTCTGAGAGCTGTATTAACCAAATTACTGACAATTAAAAAAAAGCAAGCTTTGTGTTAAAAATACTTGGGCCTGGCTTTTCAAGGGAGTGGTTTTGTTAGATTTTCTTCCATCACTATCAATAAAGAGTGTAAATGGTTCTTACTGTGCCACGTAGAGGTCAAATGCTCACGTCAGGGGACAATCCACAATGAACTGAGGGGTTATTGAAGAATAACCCATAATGTAGAGGCTAAGAAGCCCTCAACAAAAGCAGAGGATTGTTCTGTTGTAAGTCATTGAGGAGATAATCCTGCTTACGTGCCCAATATCAAACAAAGAGTTTATTAATTTCCTGTTCATATTGTGCGAAAATATGTTCTCTAAATAGAAACATTATGTTTGTTCATTATCTTTGTTCCCCCTCGGATAAATGTTAGAGTATTCGTTCTACAAGTGGAAGAAGCAGTTGCTTAGTGACAGCCAAAATTATCAGTCTTGGAAAATGTAGTGTTAAAATTTTTACATTGTTTGAGGTTTACTCCATTCACGTCATCTTCTTCCTCTTTTTTTTCTACAGTTAGTAAAATATGAAGTATTAGGACAGTGACACATTTTTTATTGGGTCGGCTCTGTACTCCAGCGTACTGGATTTGATCTGATGTAGTGACTGTGATGTGGAGTCTCATCTTCGATTTGAGGGGGTTTATATAACCACATCAGAAACGTCTTTTTATATAGTCTGCCTATTTTGGGGGGAATTTGAGATGTTAACAGCTGAAGTGAAGCCATCTTATATGATGTTCAGTAAAAGAAATGATTTGTATTAAATGAGCTCTAAAGTGTATGGCTGCTAGATGTCACCAGACATTGATGCTCTACTTTTTGCTTCTTGCCTTCAGTCTCGTTATCAGCACGTTAAAAGCATGCTCAGTTGGATTTAGGACAGCTGACTCACTCAGCAGCCAGTCAAAAGCAATCCAGTGTTTGGTCATAAATTGATCCTTGGCTGTCTTGTCTGTATGTTTAGGATCATAGTCGCGGGGCTGCCACACAATTAAGACGTGAACACCCTTGAACACTCATTAACATCAAGGCTCTACACTAACTTGTGCTCTTAATCAAACATTTAGAAGCACAGTGAAAAAAGTTCAGCAACAAACAGTGTCATTCCCATAGCATTAAATAACAACACTTTGTTATGTCCCTCGGCTTGTGGCATTGAAACCAAAGGCACCCTTTAGCGTCTTTTATGAGACGCATCGCGCTTTCAAGTAACATGAATGTAAACTCGTCCATGGCATGCTGAGAGTAACTGATGAAGTAAAAAGAGCAAGACAGTCTATGTAGGTTGGGAAGGAGGGGACTTTCACCTAGGAGACCGCTGTTTGTGTCACTTGTGAAACCAAAAATCAGTGTTGTTTTAGAATAACTGTTTAAATAACTGCACTGATGTCAGTCACTTGTTACGTAACCAAATCTAACCAAGTAGTATTATTGCCTAAACCAAACCTGACCACAAAATTAACTACATGTTACAACGTGTTTCAGCTGTGTGTCACAGAGCTACACTAAACAGTGCCCTGTTTGATGCTGTGAGATGCCGACGGATGGATAAGAGCATCAGTATTTTTATAACCTGGGAATAAGAACCTGGGAATAAGAACAGGGTGTATATTTATACTGCATGTGTGTGTGTGTGTGTGTGTGTGTGTGTGTGTGTGTGTGTGTGTGTGTGTGTGTGTGCGTGCGTGCGTGTGTGCGTGTGTGAGCTCTTTCTCCATGTGTGCAATAAGGATTTGAAAACAAGTGGACTATGACAGTATTGTATCTAGACCCCAGCAGTGAAATGGAAGTAATTAGATATACTCAAGTACTCTTTTAAGTTCTTGTACTTTCCTTAAGTGTTTTCATTTCATGCTATTTTATACTTCTAATCGACATCTCAGAGGCAAATCTTGTACTGTTAACACTGATGTAGCAGCTTGAGTTACTTTGCAGATTTTGACTAATAAATTCAGATATATTACCATGGATGAAACTGCCCAGCAATATATCAAATAATTAACATCAGTACCGCCTTTACGAGCTGCAACATTAAGGTGATGAACAAATGAATGTCGGTGTAGTAATAATTCTAATCTAATAACATTTATTATTTTGAAGTGTGTCATTCTTTAGTAGTTTTACTGATGCTGATTTTGAATGCAGGACTTTTACTTTTTACTTACGGCTTGTGGGCCTTCCAGTTTTTGAACGATTAGCAGCGATGGGGAAAAAGACCACAGTACGATGTAATCTTCTTGCACTCTGTGCTTTCAAATGATTTTTCTGGTTTGCACACAGCTGTTTTTGGGGGTAAATGTGAGTAAACACTCCCCAGTTGGCATTCTAATTTTTATTCACTGTTTAATCAATGTTATACACCATGGTTGAGTCCTGTTGAGTTATGATTTGATTTTAAAAGATGAATCAACATTGATTTTGCAATGTTGTTTCATAAATGTTGAAGCAGTTCTTTCTGAAGTTTCAATGAGGATTTATAAGAATTTTGTTAACCTTTTTACAACCATCAGAATTAATTATTGTTTCAATGTTTTAATGCTGAAACAACCACAGACATAATTTCAACCACATTTCAGTGTTGAAGATTGGTCGTGTGCCAGCTGGGTTGTAAAGCGCTGAACACGAAAGCCAGCACTTTAATAGTCATTATTTCAAAAACCATTGTGCTTAAATGGAGCCAAAGGGATGAAGAATGCCAAATACTTAACAGGCACACTTGATTACCAGTTTCCAAGACACGACCCAAACTATGTTTAGTCTAGTCAGGTTAGTTGGGTTGGGTTGTGTTCCTGCAGGTCCAGCTGTGGAATGTAACTACTGTATATACATTTATTGAAGTATTGTACAACAAGTTGTTTCATACAAAAACGCCCAAAATTTCATGGGTCTAGCTTCTTAAATATGAGGATTCTGCTTCTCCCAAAGTAGTTTAACAACTGTAATTTATTTTAAGTGACTTTTGGTTGGACAAAGAAGAATTGTGATGGTGTTGCCTTGGGGGTCAGCATGATTGTGAAGGCATTTCTCACTATACTATACTAAAGTATACCTTTTAAGTTACATTTTTAATGCATGACTTTTACTTTTACATGAGTGTTTTTACAGTGTGGTATTAGAACTGTAAGTGTAAGATCTGAATACTTCTTCGTCCACTGCCAGGTCTCAGGTCTGTGTGTCGATATCTAACATATATATGTTAGAACATATATATATATATAACACCTGAGGGCCTGAGCAGACACTCGCTATCTGCTTTGATCACGTGATGTGACATAATCATCTCAGGAGGACAATGTGATTTTTGAGGTGAGATGGAGAGCGTGAACCTTGAGGTGCTGGAAAATGACATTTATGTGACAAGGTCTAATTATCCTCTTGACTCTAGTAGGACCGACTCCGACTGTCCTTGGGTCTTTCTCAGATAAGGTGTCTTCTTTTTAACAAAATGTGTGCTTGTATGGTTTGGGTATGTGTTCCATTGGTCCATTTTAAATTGGTCTCTGGTTGACCCAGACAGGTTGTTATGTTCGACTTTGAACAGATGGACCACTGGTGCAATATTCATATTGCTTCTGCATGTTGATTTAGACGGATGATGTCAAACCTGCCAAGTATTTGGAAAATACACACGCTGTCCAGCCAATGAGAGCAACGTATTCTGGTAGTGGTGCAGTCTTGCCTTAACCTCCATCAATACAAATTTTACAATAACTCAGTGAATGATTTTGAACATTTGCAGGCGCACAATGTCCACACACACACACACACACACACACACACACACACACACACACACACACAAGCTTCCAACTCCCACAGCTCAACCACCCACTGCTCACCATCGCCAGTGGCACGATGCCACCCAGGTCCTGCGGTGCCAGGCGAATGAGTGTTGGCACCTCACTGGTCAGGGTGCGGGTGAGCGGATATTCCACCTGCCACGTCACCTCCCTCCCCCCCTGGGTCACCATCAGCCCGTTCACCTCCAGGTCCACCTGCAGCACACGCTGGTAGCCTGCTCCCTCCGCCCTGCGAGAGGAGAGACGGAAAAGATGTGTGTCAGGAGCAGATTTAGATAAAAGTGCAGAGCAGGGGAGACAGAGAGAGATAGGTGGCAATCCCAAAGACACAAACCGAAAGGATAACGACAGAAACAAGGTGGGTGTCAGAAGGGATGAGAGGGTAGCGGGAAAATAGATGAGATAAAGAAAGGAAATGCAAAAATAAAACCATGGAGTAATGTGAAAACAACAGGAAAGTACAACAAAGGAAGACAGGGGGACTACGAATGAAGGGAAAGAGACATGAGGAAATTAAAATAGGGTGAAGAAAAAATAGCAGCAGAAACAGGGAGGAAGAAATATGTTAAATAAGGTGAAAAGAGAGAAGTAAAGCAGATGGGAAACCAGTCTTTATTGTCCATTAACAGGAGTGAAAAATACTGAAAAACAGATGCTGAGAATTAATTGTACCTTTTAATCAGCAAACATGTAACAGATATAATATATGTAGAGGACGCTCTTGGAGATGTTGCATAGGGATATGCTATTTTTTAAGCAACGTATCCCTCATCTCACAATCTGATATGAAACTAATCGCAGCGCAATTGAAATTCATTCTCACATCCGCACAGAACCATGATGTTGGCAAAAAAAAAAAAAAAGCAATTTATTTTTTTCCTGTTGCAATATGGAGCTTCTCTTGCAGAGATTGCCAGGGCCAAGCAAATAATTTTCTCTCAGCTGATGGAGATGCAAACAAAGCAGAAAAAACAATGAATGCGAAATAAAATCCTCCAAACTTATTTGATTTGCTCAGCGCTAGGTTTGATCAAGCTGCTGCCTCTCCCTCAGGTGTTCTTTGTCACAGTCAAAACTCGATGCAACACCTTTTCCAACAGCTCCGCGCAGATATGCATGCTGTCATGAAAAATACAATTCGCACTCGGGGATCTGGAAATGGCTCACATAGGCAAACATTCATGTTTTGTAACACCACTTCTTAAGATGGCTTTAGAGACAAAAGTTAAAGGCAATTTAAAGAGGAAATAGATGTGTCTCAGGCTTTGCTATGAAGTTCTTTTTAATGTATACCCTTTTTATTTCTGTGCTGAGCAGAGTGTTTGCTGTTTGGTCGTCACACAATTAAAACAAGCCTGGAGAGAGCCCAAAGTGAGCATGAGGAAGGGGGGTGTTGGGGGTGAGATCCAAGGTTTTCCTTGAACATATTTTGGCCAAGCTTGTATTTAAAACTCCCCCAACTCCCTCTTATGTGTTCGCACTTCAGACACCAGTCTCACTTCAAAGTGCAGATTTAAGGACCCACTCTGGTAGAAAAGTATAAGGGAGAACAGTTTGGGAAGCTGAAAATCAGAGTGGATGAAAACAGCTTGAATAGCAATTCTGGGTCAGGCGGAAAAGCTTTTCTGTTTCAGTGGGTAATGTTCTGAATTATACTAAATATGTTTCCAAATGCCACTGAGAAGCTTTGGCTCGGGGCGCTCGGAGGTGAATATCGGTGCGCATCTGGCCACACAGTGAGCGCTGTTGAGACATAATTCTGTTTGAATACAGAGGAATTATACAGGTGAGTTGAGGTGTAGTACATCACAGTTGGTGGTGTTTTTCTATTTCTTTTTTTATTATATCGTATTATATCGTGACTTCACACATTCATAACAGTTCCTTCCATCAAGAAATACACCTAACCAACCAAGAGATGTGATCACATCACTCTAGTTTTAGCCTCTTTACACTGGCTCACAGTATGTTTACAAATAGATTTTACGATTTTACTGATTAATTTCAAGGCTCCTCATGGTCGCTCACCCAGCTATATCTCCAACCTCTTAATACCGTTCACGCCAGGAAGTACTTTGAGGCCCTCGGGTTCCAGAGGCCTGGCTGAAAACTAACGGGGACTAAAGAACGTTTGCTGTCAGGGCACCGAGGCTCTGGAATAGTCTGCCCGAGGAAATCAGGTCGGCAGTTAGTGGTCCCTTTTGAGTCCCTTCTTGAACTATATTTTTATCTGAGATCCTTTCCTGATTTTACTTGAGTTTTAAGTTTATTGAGGGCTGACTGAAAAGTTTTGAACCTCAAGGAAACAAAACGAGATACAAATGTGTCAGTGCTTTCAGTGCCATCTTCAACATGCTTGAATTCTTGTACCCAGCGTTTGACTATATAGCATATGAGGAGGCATTGTCGTGAAAAATTGAGCATATCATGGTGGATTTTAGATGGTGACATTCTTTTGCGATGAAGATATTTGATCACAGCGCGATACTGACCACTATTCACTTCAAGAATCCGCAAAAATAAAACAAAAAGAGTCGGAAACATGAACATGGTTATGATAATAAGGAAAGGTGGTAGATTATTAAAAAAAAAAAAAAAAAATCATATGGCTTGCCTCGCTGCCCATTTTCTGGGCTAGGCTCCAAACTTTTCAGTCCCCCCCTCGTATACTGTCTTTTTTCTTAGTTTTTAAATACTTAAGTGCTTTTATCAGTTATTTTATAAGTTGTTGTTGTTGTTTTCATGTCTTGTCTGTTTTAATTATTGACATGCAAAGCTCTTTGTAACTCTGTTTATCAATTAAGATTATTATTTTTATTATAAATATAACACATAGCTTCATCTGTCATTTTGCGCCATAGTCAAAAAACAATCAAAAAACACAAGTTCATTACACCACTGCACTGTGCAAGCTGTTTTATCACTCTGATAAACGCTGGAGGCACTGTAGTTCATGTTCAGATGCCAAGTGCATCATCCCGCTGCCTTAAATACTCAATAAAGCACCACACGTGTATTAATCCATGGCTGAAAATAGTCCCCAACAACTCAATATTTACTCCTGTAAAAAATACAATTGAAGGTAATTACAAAGCCTTATTTTGAAGATTACTTTTTGCCTTTAATGGAGAGGACAGATTGAAATGGGGTGAGAGAGAGAGAGAGAGAGAGAGAGAGTGGGGGTTGACATTCAGCAAAGGGTTGCAAGCTGGAGTCGAACCTGCGACCGCTGCAGCGAGGCATCGCCTCTGTACATGGGTCGCTGGCACCATCCACTACGCTACCGACGCCCCTTTGTCACCAGTTTTTAAAGATTTTCATCTTCAGTAGGAACACGGGGCTGAGCACCAAAGGCCGAATCATGATGTTGGAAAGTGTTGAGAGGCAGGCTCTCTAACATATTGTTGCTTTTGGTCTTTTGATGGGTCCCCAGTTGGATTTAAACTGGGAATGCTCAGGTTCATGGTCGGCATCCTCGACCTTACAGGGTCGACTTTAATAGAATGTGTTGACTGTAAGAAAAGTATTACATAATGCCAGACTCATCTACTCATCTTCTGATCTTCATGACTTAGATTTATTCAATTTCCAATTTTCAACAACACCAAACCACCTCCAAAAAGAAAAAAAAAATCACAGAAAAACACCAGGCAGGAAAATAAAAAAATAAAAAATAAAATAAAATCGGAAAGTATTGACCTGTGCCAGTAGACAAAATAGAGGCCAATAAACCATAACGATAAAAACCATTGTACCAACATGACATGTAAGTAAACTTGTCAGAGTCCAATCATACCACTGTTAAATGTCCACTCACAGTCCTTAACAGATACGTGTCAACATAGTGTCCATGTATTAGTGTTCATATAGAGATTTCCTTCCTCCACATCCACCCTCCTACACTCATCACACTATCGACAAGAGCTGCACGCACAACCGACAACATGTCTCTGTATGTTTACAACTACACATAACATTTTGTAACAAACATATTAATATACACACACCATGTATGTTATGAGCCTGGTAGTCTGAGTGGGCGGAAGTTCACTGCACAGATCAGCCTCTCATTGGGCGGAACGAGCCACCCGCTGAAGTCCCGCCCTACCACCTCCGGTTGTGTAGCAGTTTTCAACACGTCCTTTACTAACTTTTGCGGTGTTGGATCTTGCAGGGATGTAGCCATTTTTCTGCCATGGTTCGCGTCCTGTAGGCGATATTTTTGTAGGCGTGTTACATCAAAACCTGTTTCACCATTGCTGTGGCACCGCCAAGAACGATTGTGATTGGTTGAAAGAAATAAATAAAGCCGGGGCGTTTTTTTCTCCAATCTTAAAGTGTGAGTCGGCGCAGCCAGACCTTTCTTTTCTTGAGAAAGGTCTGGTCAGCGAGACTATGAGCCTGGTACTTATGCTGCCCCCTGTAGTGAGTGGAACCACAGAAACATTCCCCATTTAATTTTATATTTTCCTACCTCATTTATTAGGCTATAAGATATTCTCTCAAAAGCTGCCACCTTGCCCATTCCTGAGATCTATTCTTGAAATAATGGGCCTTCTACAGTTTCCCACTTTCTTATTATCATCTGTTTACCAATCATAATACGTGTCTGAATCCAATTTGCGAGGGGTTTTACAATGTGGTCAGTGGGGTGTGGATTTTCAAGTATGTATACACCAGGATAAAACTCATAATCTACCTCTGCGACCTCATGTACTAATGGACTCTGATCTAAAGGGCCTGTAGTCTCATCTTTTAATCTTAACTGGCCAGTCAATATAAAATTTAGACATCACATCCGTCTTTCTGCAGAAGATGCTTGAATAGACATTTCTTTCACACTGTCATCACCCTGCCTCTGCATCCCATCTTTCCACAACAATCCCCACTTAGCTTTAATGTCTAAATGAATATAAAATTACAGGAAAAGATATTTTTGGCTGTAGAAATACCCCAGTCCAAAACCTGCTGAGGGATTTATTAAATATACAAAATGAAAAGCATTGCCAAATATTCTTGCAAAATTAGCTGTGATGACATAACCAAGAAAAACACGAAATAACGTTTACATGGGAAATGTTATTTTTGCACTTTTTAAATCATGTTTTCATGCGGGGTGCCGTTCACTACATTTCTAGGCTACTTTTTCCTCTTTGAAATCCATTTCCTTTTCATCAAAGTTAAACATCAAAAGCAAAAGAGGAAGAACTGCTGGGAGCAAACATCTCGCACAACCCAAACTAGGCTGTTATATGTTACTTATATGTAATGTTATATGTTACTTTCAGGTGTATGGCTGTACACTGTGTGTGTCAGTTACATGCAGGAGCTCCAGTCGGTCCGTCACCCTCTTTTTCCTTTTCAGTTTCTTTCTCAGAAAGAAATTCAGAGGGCTCCAGAGCCACAGTGGGGTGTCCTCTGCTGCCTGACAACATGCTGGGCTCAGGGGTAGTGACTGCAGTGATTATGTGGTTTACGCTTATGGTGTACAATTACAGCCAAATCAATTATCTGCAGCAGACAGTCGTGCTTTACAATGAAGCTGCAAACAATCAGGGCTTTAGTGCTGAACACGACAATACAACTCCCCTTCACTCCCCATTCAATCTGTCTTTTTCTGTTGTCTTTATTATTGTGTCTTTTTCATGTCCTTTCCTCCCGCAGTTTTTAACTTAATCCCCTGGCTCACCTGCAGTGTTACGTTGCCACCAATAGAGGGCAGATCGCTCAACCTCACCCTTCCAACCAGTGTGTGTTAGTGATGATGAATGTCTGCAGCCCACCGGTCGGAGAGGTCAGCCTACTTCCTCCATGTCTCATTAGAGACATAACTGCACTGTGTGCCCTTTTCCCAGCGAGATTACCATACAATTCAATACACTCGCTGGCAACTATCACTTCTCCCGCCCCTGAAGTGGACGCAGAGACGGAGACAAAACGCAGAGCGGAACAGGGGTTAAAAGGGCTACAGTGGAAGCAAAATGTCTACCGGGATCACAGAAGCCACTGTGCCACTACAAAAGCGAACAGTGACAATGCCCCAGTATCAAAGCAGGTTTGTTGTGGGGAAATGAGGTGGAAAATCGGTCATGTCATTTTTGAGGAGGCTTTTGAGGCGTCTCCATTGTCGGGGTGTGAGAGCACAAACAGAACAAGGTAAAAGAATCCACTCAGAGGAAAATGCACGCACACTTTCAATTCTGTAAGATAGATTTCAAACACGCCCTTGTAGTAACAAAGGGGGCTCTGAGCGGGAGGAAGTGGCATAACAGCGGAGGGGAGAAAAAAAAGGACAAGAATGAAATTCCTTTTGTTCAAAAACAGGAAAATAAAAGTGGAGCTAAGCAACACAAAAGCCCTGTTAAACATGCAGCCATGTTTTCGTCTTTTCACTCTTAACACCTCGGTGGGTATCTGGCTCTGAGAAAAGGTAGAGAAAGAAAAAGTCTGCTGTCTCTTTTGGAGACCCGAGGGGGTTCCTTTCATGCACAGCAGTGATTTGGTTAGCACTGACAACAATGATACATCAAAGACCTGAATCTATTTCAACAGCGAGAATCGACAGCGAGTCCAACAATAGAGGCAGAGGGAGTGAGACGGCGTGTGTCTGTACTGTATGTGTTTGTATGCACTAATACCTCAAACAGCTCCATTCAGGTAAAAGTGGATATATTTTTGTCAATTATAGGAGCCAGGAGACAATGGGATTTCCTGCACAGCCAAGAACTTGTTTTCTCAGCCAGCGTGTGGACATGCTGTACGTAAACTCACTGGACGGGGGGGAAAAAATGTGCCCGTGACACGTTTTGTGTGGTCATTTTTCTCTATTGGATTTTCCCACCAATGACAGTTTGTTTGATGTGCTGAGGATGAGATGTTTGTGTTTGTGAGCTTGCACACACACAGTGCTCGGTGTGTATGTTGACTGTGGGTCAGACGAACAAGAGAGGAGGACATCTGCGGGAACGTGCATTCCAAGAAAGATGTGTTAAGATCCGTACCAGTGATTGCATGCACTGTCTGAAAACAGTTTTATATTTTGTATAACTCACTCTTTATTACTACCAATCTATCTCCAGATATAATATTGGCCGCTGACTGTTGAGGTCTGCCAGGAGCAAGCTTGATATTTTTCACCAGATGCATTTGTTGTTTCAACATGAAAGGCTGTTATTACTCGCAAACCAAAATGGTTTTAAGCCTGAAATACCTTTTTTTTTGTCATTATCAGCTTGGATTTTATTTTGATTACTTGTTTTGTCAGTAAAATGCCCATCACTGTTTCCTAGAACCAAGGTAATGTCTTTCAGTAGCTTATTTTATCCAAAAACAGCCCAAAATTCACAGATACTCATTTTACAATGATATAAAACAGAGTAAAGCAACAAATACACATGTGTGAAAGGTGGGGATGTGCAAATGTTTGTCATTTTAGCCTAAAAAATGATTCTGAAATGGTTCCACTTTCTGTTGATTGAACTGTTTCAGCGCTACTTTTTGCCTTTAGCAAGTAGACTTCTTGGTGTAGACTGGCTGGCAACAGAATAACGTAAACAGATGGAGTAATTGTATGGACAACAGTATGCACTGTTGCCTCGGCCATAATTGAATCCAGACATGCGAGACCAGCAGTAATTCAACAAAGTAGGTGTATTGATGTGACGGTGGGAGGGATTAGCAGCTCCTGCTGGCCATCTGCCGTCACATAAAGATCCATCTCCTGCTTTGATATCTTCACTAATGGCCAAAACTACTTTTTTAAATCCAAAAAAGTGTAAAATCTTACACTGTGTACGTTTTTTTTCGTAACAATGCTTCAGGTGGTAGCTCTTCATCTGGTATATCTCACAACCCAATCACCAGACAAAAATGTTAGCATGTTTCTGTAAACCACTGATACATTAAAATTGTACATTATCATGTAGCAGATACATTCAAACTTTTCTTACATTTCAGCAGCACTGTGATTATCGTGTGGTGAGGTTTAGGCACAAAAAACTCTTGGTTATGCTTTTGGAAAAGGTTAGGGGTGGGAAAAAAATCAATGCTGCATAGAATCATGATAATTTTGTGCAATATCGTATCGTCACACAAGTATCGAATTTTTTATCATATAAATGATTAAAGTGACAAATACCCAAATTAAACTTAAGGTTGCCTGCTAGAAAAATGAAATCAATTGCTTATTCAGTGCACTAGATACATTTTACCACAAAAAAGAATGGCTGAAGTGAGATGAACTGAAAAGTTTATTTTAATAGATAAAACAGATGTTGACAGTTTTTCTTTGGAGACATAACTTACAGTTGAAAAAAGGTAATAAATTGCAAATCATTTTACCGCAATACTCAGCATATCGCAACACATTTAAAATCGCAGTAATACTGTATTGTGACTTAAGTATCGTGATAATATTGTATCATGGATCCTCTGGTGATTCCAGCCCCTGGAAAAGATCGTGCTTCGGCTTAAAATGCCCTGATTTGGTCGCACAATCCTGGGTGGAAACACAGCAAAATCACAGTAAAAAACAACCACTTTTCATGACACTACCTCATCGTGTAAAACAAGCAAAGGGCTGCGAAAAAATACCTCACGGTTGTTGGCTTATAAGCCAAATGATTGGTAGCTAAAACGCAACCGTTTTGTTATCGTTATATTGTTGATTTTGAACATTGGTCTGCTGCTTAGCAAGCATCCAGTCGATGTACCACACCATCCACCGTCCGCTCCACCTCATGATGACAAAGTCAGCTCATATGCTTTGTCACTTACGCATGCGTATGCAATATAATGTCACGCATTTGTGGTTTGCAGAAACATATATTGTCAATATTTTCTTCTGGCAATAGGGCTGTGTCTTAGGGAATTTCTTGGAAATTTGGGGGGATGTTTGGTCCCATGCACATTTTATTAAGACAAAGTTGAAGGGCCAAAAAAATAAAATCTCGGGAAACTGGGCATTACTTTCTGTTGGTTATTTACTCATGTTTTAATTTAAAAGTTAAACTTTTAAGTGTGATTATACCTCATAAGCTTTTCTCAAGGACATAAAGAGTTCACAGCCTTGCTTATAAAGTTTTGTTCCAAACTTAACCTTCCTGCTTCTGTGTAAATTAGACAAGATATGAGGAGTTAATTATCGATCTTTAGGGATGATTTTGTATTTTCAGTATTTTTGAACACTGCAAAGAGCCAGAGCGGCTGTTTCCCCTCGCTTCCAGTCTTTATGTATTGATCTTTTTTTACTCTCGGCATGAAAGTGAATAAGCATACTTCCAAAACTTGTTGAACTATTCTTCTAATGGAACTCTCATTGTGTGGTGAAGATGTTTTGGTAAGATGTAATTACTGTTCTTTCCTGCTCTCTGAGTGCCCTGTACATAGTGACACGGAGGATTTGCTTTTGCAGCTGTTTTAATTATTTCTAGTTCACTTCCCCTCCAGCTGTGCGGCTGAGTGTTTTCCACATTTGGGGTCCGATGTCTCTCAAACAAACACATTTTGATTCTAATTGGTTTGAGAACCTCACGGGAAATCGGATAATATCTCCAGTGAATAAAACCTGGTGTCAACAGGAGCTCCATCTGCTGCTTACTTACTGCTTATTACTGTGGTTATAAAGGTCAGTGCACATTAATAGTGGAGACTACCTCTGACGACTGTAGTTCCTCAGGAGCTAAGCGGAGTGTGTGTGTGTAATGAGGTCATTTAGTCTGATGTAGTTGGGGGTCATTAGAATATTATGATTAATAAATTAGGATCTGGTGTAGCGGAAACCATATTTTGTGTGTGTGTATGTGTGTGTGTGCATCCTAAGGGAGACCAGGCTCCCCTCTAATGAGTTTGACTATCGCAGGTCTAATATCTGTCTCGTCTCCCAGATGATGCTAATGAGATCCTATTGAAACTAGCAGAACTTGCTCCTGACTCTCCCCCTCTAACGCACCGGTGAGCAGCAGACCTGCAAAGCAACTGAACACCATAGTTTGGAGAAGGTTGTTATGGGTGAGTTATTCATTCAGCAGGGCCATTGGAGGCCATGTGAGGCTTGGGAGGGTTGATGAAGCAGGAAAGGGTGACGGGGAGAGTGACGCCACAGGATAAAACAAAAATAATAGCTCAAAACTGTATGTGAGTAATCATGACTTATTCATCGTGAAACGACTGAAACGAGCAAAATTCTTCCCCAAAGACAGCTCAGCGAGCCGCGTCACAGTTGTTAGAAATACATGTGCGGCGCTCATAAAACACTCACACTGTAATCCTAACCTTGTGCTGTCTAGGGGGGAACTGGTGGCTCTCCATCCAGTGATGCCTGTTTCATCTGTGTGGAATGGATGTGTTTATGGGGCGATAAACATTGACACATGACAGACAGATAATGAAAGAGATCATAAAATGAAACCATGTCAAGAGGCAGATGAAACGTAAAATAACCAATTTATGTATGCTGGAGATTTCCCCCAGGATCTATCAAACCCACGACGTCAGCCCTGTCCCTGTCAGTACAGATTAGTTTGCTCTCACAGTGGGCCCGCAGAGTGCGAACGGAGCGGGGGTTGCAGAGGGCGAAAAAACCGAAGGAGAAATATTGCAGTTCTTCTCCCAAATTGCCTTTTTGGTCTGTCTCTTCTTCAATATTTTCTGAAATAACCCCCTTCTGTTTTTTTTTTCTCTGTTGCTGCTGCATCTTGCCTCTCTACACTGCCTACTGGTCTATTTTCTTTCTTTCCCTGTGCCATATTTTTCCTATATTCCTCTCAAACGGTGTGTGAAATGAGAGGATTCGGGCTTCCTGCATGAAACAGATGTGGCTCCATGCATCAACCAATCAAAAGGCAGCATCGCCACTCTGCACTGTTGCAGCAAAAGCCAATCAGAGCCTTAAAAAGAAAAATGAAGTGGCTGAGAAAAAATCACAGACATCTCCCAGAAAATTGGAGATGTTAACATCGTGCAAAACTCCTCGGTGAGCTCATCTTTCAAGGGTTGAAGCCAGGTCGTGGTCAGAAAGGTGACGTCAGTGCTTCTTTTTTGTCTTAACCATGTGACCAACACCATCACATCAAATTAGTATTTACACAGTGTCCCAACAGCAGTTTACTCAAAAGTAGTTTAAAGAGTGGCTATTTCTTTCTGTTAGTATTTCTGAAATTCACTGCTTATCGCATAGCAACAGGGTGCCTGAAAATGGATGTGAATTGATCTCAGCAAATAAATAAATAAATAAAAAAGACATCAAGGGAGTGTTTCAACTGTCTCCTCAAAATGTAAACCTCAAACAGAAATGGCAAAGACCTTAACCATCAAACGCTGATGCATTTCACAAACAACCCTGCCTCATAAATATATTCTTCCCCATCCACTGTCCGCCAGGGACCTTATTTCTGAACAAATAATTTTTGATCCCATTTGAATTGTGCCATGAATTACACATATGATGGTTGTCAATTTAAAAGTTAATACTGCAAGTCAAGAAAGTTGGAGTTTGTTGTTGTACCATTAAGTTTTGTGTGAAACTGCATTTAGCACAATTGGTTGCTATATTAACTAAATTAACTCTGTTCCACACACAGATGTAACATTATCTTACCTGATGTGGTCTTTTTATCAGCCAGGAAGTGAAAGAATGAGCAAGACCTGTTGCTCGTGTGAGTACATCTCAGTATAAAACACACAGGCTTTGCAACTTCAGCAAGAAACTGTGTCTGAAACTGAAACCACAAACGCCACCTCACCACCAGCAGATCAAAGTTTTCACTGATTTTGTAAATTATCTAAAATTTGACTTGGCCGGATGGACTGGCACATGGTGCATGTTCACCTCAGGGTGAACTGTGAAAACCTTGGCGATCCCATAACTTCTTATCCTCCTTACTGTCATCATCAAGTCAAATGATCTATTTCTCCAGAACTTTGGTTTATGAACAAATGCTGGCAAAACTAATGACACACTCATGAAACTGTTTAGTGCTAATTAGCAAATGTTAGTATGCTAAAACACTAAACTCAGGGTGCTTTCAGACCTAGAGTTGTCTTGCTTTTGGTTGAGTTTGATTGAACCGACCCAAACAGGGCAGGTGTGAAAGCACCCTGATATGGTAAACATGGTAAATCTTAAACCTGCCTAACATCTGCACGTTATGAACGATACAGATGTCACAGAGCTGTTAGGCTAGAGAGAGATGGTCGTCATTAATGAGTGAAAAGTTTATGCTGATTTCAAAATGGGATGCTTGCCTTTCTCAGTATTGACCAAAAGCTGTTTTTTTTTCAGTCATCAAGAGTTATAGTAGCTTCTATTAGACTAACGAACAGGACACAGATTTCTGATTTATATGCCTAACTATCCATCCTGTTCACCTGTGGCTATAAAAAAAACCCCAACACACTGCCAATGAACATAATACATGTGGATGTTGTGGTTCCCTTTAAATGTATAGACCATAACACATCAGTAGTGTATGAAAGATGTTGTAGGAGGCAGGCATGTTGACAAAATGTTCACAGTTACAGTGATTAAAAAACATATCCCTCATATGGTGTCCCTGATGTGCTATTAAGGTGTGCATATATTTAAAATAACACTGATTCTAAATTGCAAACAGGGATTACCACAGCTAGTTTGAAAGAGAGAAAACTGCCTTTAACCTCTGAGAACAGAAATAAATGCAGCCTCTGTAAACCCTTTGAACATAAGTGTTTACTTTTACCTCTGAGTCAGCCACACTGTAGTGTGAGATTAAAGAATTTGCGGAGGTGAGTGAAAATTTGTTTTTCCTCCAGTCTCTGTGGATATATAATATCTCAAATGAGCAAATTCCTTGACAGTCGAGGTGCTTGAGAACCTATCAGATGCCTGCTTTGAGAGCCACCCAGTACCACTGTCACCGTTTTAAGTGTTGGCCACTAAACCGCTCTCAAGGACCAGCCGGTGGTTACGAGCCACGCTTCAGACGATGAATACAATACAACACAATCAATCAGAGTATAAACACCATCTTCTATCCCCTTATTGATTTCTGTGAGCTGTAGGAGTGTTAGTAAAATTCTCCAGAGGGCTATGGTGCTCATCCTCTTATCCTGGACAATAAGATCAACTCAGTGTGACTGGCTAATCTCCCCCCTTGGAGTTTAAACTCTCCACTAGAAATGACACTTCTTCTTTTTCCTTGTTACTCGCACACATACACAAAGATGACAAGGGATTAGATCAAGTTGTCCTTTTCATTATTTGCCTCTCAGTTGCTGCCTGCTTTTGTTGAATCTCACGATGTGCATGATTTTAGGCTTCGTGTGCTGCGGCCTGAGGTATCTATTTGATCACAGTTGCTGGAGTTTTTCTTTTATATTTCGATCTTTTCATCTCTGTTTGAGCTGACTGGCTTACCACTCCCCTCGCTTCATTCATCCCCCTTTCTTTCTTTTTTTTTTACTTTCTTTGAGTCAATCTGTCTCTCAATGTGCCACAAAGTTGTGGGAGCAGAGGAAATTTACCGTGTAATCACCCCTGCCCTCCCCATTTCACTTGTCTCTCCTCCTCTGCTCTAATAGGAACTTCAGTTGATATATTTGGTTGTAACATCTGCACAAAGGAGGCCAAACAGAGCGTTTAAATGAATTGCAAAAATATTTTACCTCATGTCCATTTTCATTTCCACTAATGATGACAGGTTCAAGGGAATAAATTAGAGCTGTGTTTTTATTTTGATCATATCAGACTAAAGCTGCCTTCACAGGATAAGATATTTGCTCACCTCAGAGGGAGCATGCAGAAGATGCAGGAGAAAAGCGCATTGCAGGTATACTGTACGTCATCTTGGCAACTAAAACGGTCAATTATACAGCAGTGATATGTGTAACAAAGCCAAATAAATATAGGTTTGTAATATTACAGAGTTCATTGCTGTATTACAGTTACACAAAATTTTACTTCAGTGTTATTACTTGACATGCTTAGGCCTCCGTAATCAATATGTAGAACGTTTGATACTCAGTTTCTGTACCCCTACGTTCACCTTTGGGGGTACCCTATCTACAAAGGGCTGGCTCCTGCCTTTCTTCTCTCCTTTTGCTGTTGTACTCCATGGAAGAGGTAAGCAACATTGCCCTTATTAGCCACTTTTGTACTGCCAGATTTTCCGCGAATGTTGGGCCATTTTGCTGGCAAGCTGTGAGCGTTTAGACACACAGAGCCGGATTGCCGAGTTGATCCGAGGTGCCCAATTTTCCGCCTCGTAGGGTAGTCATATTGGCGGAACCTTTTTGGTTTAAACAGAACGAGGTGGCCTTCCACCACGGGAGGGGCTATTGATGACTTGTGGGAGGAGCTGTTGATGACGCCGCAAGTGCGAACCACTGGCGGTGGATAAACAGGGAACAGCTGATAGCAGGAATTAGCGAGCAGCTAGTAGCAAGAGGGAAACACAAACCTGACAGACACAGTAAAGATGAGCAACTGGGGAGACAGGGAATTGCACGCCCTCCTTGTCCTCACAAATGAAGAGGCCATTAGCCGTCAGATGACGGGGACGGTGAAGAACGGGCCATCTTATGAGAGAATCGCCGAAGGACTGAGCAGCCCCGGCTTCCCTCCCACGTCACTGTTTACATCACACGCTGAGCTACACGTTTTGTTACTTGCTCACTCCCGCCATTGCCCCGAAAAAGGCGCATTCTGTATAAACAAAAGTAGGTAGGTGGCATTTTGCTGCACTCCCCGATATTGTTTTTATACTGCCAATGCTGAAAAAAGACTGACTGGACTTACCTGCAAATTTGCACAATTCCTGTTTAAAAAGGGCTATAGTAATATCCGTGTTTTGGTGCTGTTAAGTTATCTTTGTAAGTTCATTTTTCAGCCTAAACTTACTGTATAATATGCTAACATATTCCTGTGCACTTAATGTGTGAAGGGGCTCGAGTTATATTTGTTTTTACCTCTTGTTGTCAGGTATGTTTTCTGTGTTTTTTGTACTGAATTGAATGTAACATGGCCGCCATTTTGCTGTTGTACTCAATAGGAGAGGGGCTTGAGTTTATATGGGCGTAATTGACAGAGGATTTTGTTTTTACCTCTTGCTGTCAGGAGTAAACTGAGATCGTCTCCAAAGATATCCACGGTCTAGGCCTCTTCATGTCAACATAACACAGACAACACTAGAGTCCACCAGTTACATTTAGCTTAGTTTGTAAACTATATGCCTATTCAGAAATCTGGTAGCCCCATTTGACTGCAGAAATTTCGCTTTGCGTTATTTTTCCTGGCAAGATCAATATGTTTTAATGTTGTGTTCTTCTATCACTCAGTAACTCCCCTACTGTTGCTAATTGCTTCTGGCTCCCTCACATACAGCTGTTATCTCATTGGTTGTGCTTTGAAAGGTCAGAGGCAAACAAGGCAAACCAATTTGAACTTAGAGCGCAGTGCTCCATGGCAATTTCAAGCGTTGCACCATGCCAAGGGTAGCACTTCTGCCTAGTTTGGCGCAACCTCTCTTTATATAGGAAAATAATCACGCAGCTGGCACAAAGTGGTTTTACCACTGGTCCTGTGGGCGGCCTAAAGGAGCTGTTTCCTTTATATTCTTGACTTTTAGCAAGACAATACAGTACAGCATTGGTCTGTGAAGCCTGTCAGCCTGAAGACAGATGACCTCAGCTAAGTGCTAGCGACAAGGAGTATGAAGTGTTTGACTAATATGCTCCTCTGAGAGTCCTTCTTCTGCATTTTGAAAGTCAGTGTAATCTCTGACATTGGACTTTTGGATCATTCTCAATCACAGACTACAGTGTTTACTATTTTAGATTGTCTTGCCACTCCTCATTTATTCTGCATTAGCAAGTGCGGATGTTTTAACAAAATTAATCGGGAGGTGCAAAGGTGAAACACTGACTAATAGAGGAGGTGGCAACAGCCATGACTGAATGGTAGGAGATGCAGATCGTCTTATGGCTTCTAGCTCAGGGGTCAAAGTGTGACCTCAGCTGGGTTAAAGTTGGAGCAATAATTATCGTCTACAATAATTGCTCAAAATGGAGCATGTTTGGGGATTTGTTTGCTCTTATTGACAGGTCTCTCAACCTATCACATTCAGGAGATTTGGTAGATGTTTGATTGTCTCAGCTCAACCAAGGGTCCGACCAAAATGATGATTTTCTGTCTTTGAACTTGCATGATGCAGTGAGTGGTACCCTACACCCTAAACAGATGGCTAAGACACACTACACTGAAGTGTCAATGTGGGGGGAATTTATGAGCCTGTACGATAGGCAATATGACAACACAATGATGAGTGTTAATAAATCATTGCTAGTTACATGGTAATGTAATGAGCCCTCTGGCTATCATGTAAATGAAGTGGCTGTGGGGAGTATTTCTCTAAGGAGCTCTCATTCTCATTATTGTTGAGTGGCAGTACACTGGTGTAGTGGTAGTACCAAAGAGGAAGTATGTGTACTCTCTGATATATTCCAATGGCTTTTTGGCTGATAGGTGGGTATACTGGAAATGGACTAGCGCTGCCCCCGACTAAGAATTTTCTTAGTCAAACAACAGTCGTCATCTAGGGTCATTAGTCGACTAGTCGCCTGCATGTTTACGATATTAATGTAATTATTAAATGATATATTTTGGGCGGGGCAACACAATGGTTTGAGTTGAAGGTGTGAGAAAGAATAGTATCAGTAACATTGTTAACACTGTGCTACATTACAGAGAAATACAAACCGTACTAATGAACCTTCATTAATATAGGCCTATATTTTATCTACAAGTGCACGTCACACACTGAGCGAGCCGCCTGTTAATGACGCTGTGGGCAAAGCAGTAATGATTGTGCTAAGTGGCTAATGGGCATGTAGCTACTTCCATGTTTCAGATGATACGTCATGTTTATAGTCGACCAATGAAGATGAGTTTACATATCACCTTGGGTTCGTCCTTCACCTTCTCAAAATGATCCCACACTTTGGATTTCCTGCCCGACATGTTATTAACTAGCCTGTGGAATAACCGCAGGTACCAGCCCCGGAAATTAGGGGCAGTACACATGCTGCGTCTTTAACTGACCTTGTTTAGGCCTTCACACGTACCACACAAAACTGGGTGTACAGTCGTTGCCACGCAAAGCTCAGCATCTATCAATGCAGGTGTGAGCTGCGGCTACTATCAAATCTCGCGTCAGGTTTCGGCACATGTACACACGTTTGAGTCAGCAATCATTGGCAGAGTTGGAGAATTGCTTTTAGACTATATTCTGACTGACCTCTAAGTATTTGCAGCCACAAATTAATCACCTTAAAAATATATAGTCGCAATATGGCTGTGTGCTTTTTATCACAGCTGGTAGTTGCCTCGCTCTGTGGAACTGGCTCCAGGCTGACCGAAAGATGAACCCCTACTTACAAAGCTAAGAATATTTATAAATCATTAAAATATCATTAAAAAAAATAAATCAACCCTGCAACTGTGTAATTATTTAAATACTAGTAGCCTTGGTGATTGATTTTTTTACCCATGTCCAGATCGGACACACATCTGTGTCTCCTCAACCACCTGTTATGGCCGAAATGGAAACAGACTCACTACACCCATCCATATGCTCCTCAGTCTGGGTCGATTGTCAGCTTATATCAATATTATAACAATATCCATCCATCCATTTTCAACCCTTTATCCGATGCTACTGCTGCTTGCGGAGGCAGCAAGCTGAGCAAAGTATTCCAGACATCCCTCTCCCAAGCGACGCTCTCCAGCTCCTTCTGGGGGACTCCAAGGCGTTCCAAGATACGTAATCCCTCTAGTGTGTCCTGGGTCTGCCCCGGGGTCTTCTACCAGTTGGACGTGCCCAGAACACCTCTAACAGGAGGCGCCCAGAAGGCATCCTGATCAGATGCCCGAACCACCTCAACTGACTTCTTTCAACACACTGGAGCAGCAGCTCTACTCTACGAGCTCCTTCTGGATGTCCGAACTCCTTACCCTATGTCTACGGCTGAGCTCAGCCACCCCAGGGAGGAAACTCATTTCATTGTTATCAATATAACAATATCAGTATTAAATAATATATAGACCAATATTATTGATGCCTATAGGTCATAGGTTGGTACATATGATGGATGTATAAATTAAATCTACCAACCTTAGGTTTGACTGTCTACTGCAACGCTGTTGACTGCAGCAGTGATTTCTTTCCAATAACCAATTGGGTTAAATGGACCTGCGACGTCAGTGTTTCCATTTCTAGCCTAGATAACTTTCTCTTCCTGGCTGTATTATGTCTCTTCATGTCGTGAGGCCTCTAAATCGAGAATATATTTGGGGTAGGGTGCCACATTTATCAGCACCCAATCATTACTATGCTGTGATTAGCAAGATAAAAATCACACATGAACCCCATTGTGAGGTGATTTCTACGCTCGGCTCTGCACTGGTTTGTAAGATAGATTGATAAATGAGGGCCTCTGACTGCAGGTTAAAATAAACAGTGGTGTACGGGGAGGAAAAAACCTGATCTATGGGTCTCTGAAAACTGGATATTTCTTGAAAAAAAAGCAAAAACCAAATTAGTAAAATCTAAAAATGTAAATGCTGTTATTGTTCTTGACATACCACAAGAGTTCTGGTTGAAAAGAACCTTTTGTATTCAGTAAATTATATTGAAACTTATTAATTAATTAATTTATTTGGTAGCAGCTGTTGTGCCCTTGCTGTAGGATTTTGTTCCTCAGATTTTTTTAGCTGCCTCTTTGTCCAGCCTATCTTTGCTACTCTAGTTCTAATGAGTTCTCCATTTTTGTTTCATTCGAGTCAGGCTGTTACAGTCCTTGTATTCTTATGTTGTGGGTTATTGTATGATGCTTATGGGTCATCGTTAGACTTCTGTTAAATCCAACACTTGCTTTTACTTGTTTCTGACAGAGTAAATCAATATGACAACAGCATTAATTTCCCTCAGTTGAAGATATTTTTTTGTACATCTTTGACATGATTCAATGAAGTTTCGGTGCATGTTTTTCAAAATGTCACCAACTAGTGGACTGTTAAGCTTTGTTTGAATTGCTCATTAAAATGCACCAGAATCTTGTTTATGTTTTCAGGATGCGAAGCAGGCTTTTATGTGTAGGCTTTATCAGTACCTTGAACCAATGGCGTCTCATCTGTGACACCTGCTTGATTTGTATATCTGCAAATATGCCTCTCTGCCTCCTTCTCTCACACGCTCAGGTACAAATGAATATAAAAAAGACAGGCTAGAGTCCAGCATGTATGTGCACACACCCCAACACAAACCTAAATAAACAAACAAACTGCTCCCTGGTTCAGTTTATTAGATTGGTGTATCTGGACAGGGTTAATAAGAATGCTGGCCTCACCGTGACCCCTCGCTGACCTGAACCCTTACTTCTGCTCCCTCGGCTCATTAATCTGTCAAGTAAACAGAAGCGTCTCCTCCTCACCCAGCTGGACGAGAGAGGGATTTGATGAGAGAGGGAGAGGCGCACAGGTCCCTATTTTGCTGTCCCTTACATTTCTCTCCATCTGGTGTTAAACACAACAGTTGAGCAAACAACTCTCCGAGGTGTTAGTCTATGGATCTGTCTCTGCTTCTCACCTACACACTCACACAAACACACACACACACACACACACACACACACACACACACACACAGAAATGAACTCTGAATTCTACATTATACTTTGCAAATGAACTGAATATACCTAAGCCGAATAGCATTTACCTTTAAAGTTAAAATGACCCAAGAAAAAAATGTGCAGGTCATTTTTTCTTGTTTCCAATTTAGTGCGAGTCCTCACATCAGCCTCACTCTATTAGCTCTGCAACTAGAGACAAGTGAAAAAAGTGACGTGCTTTACGCTCTAAAACCAGCCACCGCTGATTTGACCAGCGGAGTTGCAGGTGATCCCATCAGTCGGCTTCACACCGTTGCAACTTTTCTCCGTGACATTCTGAAACAGTTTCATCTTGTCGCAAACCTGCAAATGACTAACTTTTTTTTAAAAAAATCATGATAAATCGATTATTAATGTTAAGAATGTTGGTAAGGACTAATTCCCCTGACTCAGACTAGTCGGCCAGACTAAAAGTAAGAAAACACTGAGCACAATTTAATATATAAGGTCAAACAAAGTCCGAAAAAATATTGCGTCTTTTACAAGAGTCATTTGAAATTGTTAATCACTTTTTTTAAATACCAAATTGTGTTTTAAATGCCGGTGAAATGTGTAGCCTATAGGGCAGCACTGTGGTACAGTTGCTAGCATTGTCGCCACTTTACCTAGGTTCCTGATTCGAACCTAGGGTAGGCGGCTCAAATCCCAGGGTGAGGGAGCCCTTCTGTGTGGAGTCTGCATGTTCTCCCTGTGTCAGCGTGGGTTTTCTCCAGGTACTCTAGCTTCCTCCCACAGTCCAAAGACATGCAGGTTAATTGGTGACTCTAAATTGTCCGTAGGTTTGAATGTGAGCATGAATGGTTGTCTGTCTCTCTGTGTCAGCCCTGTGATAGTCTGGCGACCTGTCCAGGATGTACCCTGCCTCTCGGGCAATGTCAGCTGGGATAGGCTCCAGCCCTCCCACAGCCCCCAACAGTATAAGCGGTTGTGGAAAATGAATGAATGAATAAATTTAGCCTATATATATTTAATGTCCACTAATCTCCATTCAAACACACACACACTCACGCATCTCTCATGCTCAGGTGTGCACATAAATTAACACACAAACACATATCAAGGCTTGTCGGAATCTCCCCAAAAGCACCTCTTTTGTTGAGCCAAGCAGTAAGACATTTAGCCAGCATGAGTGTGTGTGAGGCTCGGACATACTTTATGTATTCACCATCTGCAGACAGCTGCAGACTTGCATTGGTTGTGTACATGTGGTTCAATCCATTGACTCTGACAGTACACACATATAGTTGTGTGTGGGAAATGGAGGTGGAAGGAGAAGGAGGACAGTCAGAGCTGCTGGTTAGTCTCACATGCTCCTCCTGCTTTTCCTCTGGGTATCTTAATTAAAAGTTTAACCAACTAGTAATTCAGGTACCGACCAGCGAGGGTAATAACATTTAATCACCTAGTCCAGTAATTGCCTACATCCCTAATTAAAATAAATGCAGATTAGACTTCTTTTAATCGACTAACCAGTTAGCTGACTACACCACAGCTCTACACTCTGACCAGTGTGTCTGAATTGTCGATGAACGACCGTGTGCTGGAAATCCTTTGACAAGTTCTTGCAGCACCTGAGATGTGAAATACACCTCAAAGAGAGCTCTGAAGCATTAACAGGAGCCAAGGATTCAGAGGATGATTTATTAGAAGATGAAGTGGATCAGAGGGTCTGAGCCGAGGGTCCCAAGGCCAATAGGCCCGCCTTATCAAACACCAGCAGGCTCCATGGCCAATCTCCAACTGTGGGCAACTCTCCACCAGTGCTCGCTACAGTTGCTGATAAAAGTTAGATTGAGGGGCAGCTTTGTTAGGCAGAGAGGAGACTTTGATTTACTTATTAAAAATTATTAATATGCTGGATTCCTAAATGTATACTCAAAGAAACAAGACATTTTAGAGACATAATTGAATCTCCAGGTCACTCTAGGTTTAACAAATAAGGAGAGTCTAGGATGCTTAGACAGAAAAAATCATGGCAGAGCTTCGCTATCTGATTTTGGGTTTGTTTAATTCACTACCTCACAACATGCAGCATGCAAAAAGCAGTTTATAGATGAGTTCCCTGAACTTAATAGACCAAAAATAAATAAATAAACCAGAATGACATAGATAACGGAAGAGTTAACCTTATGTTGGCTTCCAGCTGATTTCATGCATCAGCGCCTTTGGCTGCATTACCTGGATTAATCACAGAGCCAAGGCCAGATCTCAGTCCCAGGAGGCTCAATCAGGCATGTTTTACTTCACAGGCAGATATACCAGTTCACTGATATCATGCAGGTCAAGGGTACGATAGAATCCACAGTAAATGTCTAATTCATGTCCTGAGCTGATAAGGGGAAAGGCTAGCTGGAGGAGAAGGCAGCATGTATCTCTGAGTAGGAGGATGTGGTATAAATCATTCCCCACTGAGATTAAATTAATTATATTTCATTAGTGGCATCACGTCCATTTTGATTTCCATTAATGATGACAGGTTCGTAGTTATAAATAAGACATATGTTTTTTTATTTTGATCACATTAAGGGACGTGTTTCCTTTTATGGAGCCTTTATGATTGCATAAAGCATGAGTAGCCCCAGCAACACATATGACTCACATGCCACTCATGCAAATTAAATTACGCACGATCAATATCGCGGATCCATCTAACGATCACATAGCTGCACGCCTTGCACTGCTGTGGAAATCTTTTTTAATATAAGGGAGACAGCGAGAAAAGAGCATCCCACCGACACATTAGTGGCCCTCTGGGTAAACACGGGAAAATAAGATGTCTGGATGATTGCTTAAAAGGATTAGGAAACACATTCAAATATTTTTCATACCAAATTGTACGCTACCTGTACCTGTGATAAAACAATTGAGGAAAACGGCAGTTCACAAACATACAAATTAGACCACCTGGGAGGGTAATTGCTTCGTCTACCCTATCCATCATCTATAATATTATACTTTCAAAAGACAAATTTACACATTCAAGGACATGCGGGGAAAATACATGCACAAACACACACACATGCACACACACATATCACTTTCTTACACTGCATTTTGCCATATCGTCCTCCCACACACACACACGCAGTTTAAATCTTTCCATTTTGTCTGCCAGAGTTTTTGAGCCAGTGTTAATTAAACAGATTACAACACAGAACTAATCAGAAGTGCCACGCTCTTCAAGGCCCAAACTAATGGTAGTCTATTCTTTAATTTCCCACTTAATCAAATACACATAAATAGCTGCATATGTGCGCGCACACACACTGATACCCCCAGCAGGCAGGTCATTAACATCCGTGCTTCTCGCTGATGCATGGAGAGTTCAGCCATAGGAATCAGATTGCGCTGAAGGGACCTTTGATTTAACTCGGGTTGTAAATGCAGTCCCACCAGTCCTCGCTCAGTCTGGCCATTGATTGTATGTGTTCATTCTCCATGTGAGTTAAGCTTGGCGCAATCAGAAACAACAGCACGAGGCCCTCTGACCTCTCCGTGCGAACTGAAGAGGACTGAATATCGAACTCCTCTCTCGTTTAATCTTCACTCATCATTGTTCTGTCAATTACTCCGGCAACTAACGACTCCCCGGCATGGAGTGGAGCTGCCTTATAGACACACATCCACTAACACAAACAATGTGCATTTGAATGGGCTCACGGTTCACAGGGTGTAGTCAAATGTCAGCACTGAATGAACAAATCTTTCTTTATTCAAATCAGCCCCCGTGCATGTTTTTATGCCTAACCAGTAGCTCTGCGGGCTAATTTCTCATATGCAAATGCTCACATTACATGCACAGCTAACATATGGAATACAATCAGCATATCCAATGCAGGATGATACTATTGCTCATAATAATAATTTTAAAAAAAAAACACAGTGAATGACAAATTGATACTGTTTTCTAATGACAGGATTTCCATAGAGAAGCCACATAATAACTGTCTTGCATTTCATATGACGGCTGCAGAAAGTGAGGGGAGCTGTCATTGAGATGGGGTGTGGAAGTGATGAGAGCAGGAGAATATTGCACCCCATACAAGGCCTCAGGCTATTATTACCATATCATGAGAACAATCAATCAAATTGGGTTAAAATGTACATGCTGTTTCAGGGCCACTTAGACATACATAATGGGATCATGAATATGGCACGGCTTCTGTATGTGGCACAGAGTGCACTTTTCACACTCCTGGGGCCCTGGGTAACCTATGTGTAATTGAACACATCATGCAATGCAGATACCAACACCACTCCATGTATTTGTTCATCCATGTTCATGTTCTGGTTGGTTGCAAACCTCAGCTGGTTTAATAAAAAGATGATTTCCTCGGGCTGAACAATACGGAGGAAATTATCACCATATTAAGAAGATTATTTTATGACATGGACGTATATTCAACATGGCAAATGCTGAAAACAACGTGTTTCACTCCTGCATATGCTGCTTTTTACCAATGTCTTTGCAGACAAGCAGCAGCAACATTTTTTTTTTTTACAAGGCCTACTCATGTATACTGAATGTCACTATTCTGGCGTAAACACACTACATACTTTAAACCTGATTAGTATTAGTATGTGGTATGGATTTGGGACACAGCTTAAGGGTGTACAGCCATGCTAGCAGCTGTAGCAGGATATACTTTGGCACAGGGATGTAGGCTTAATGCTAACATCAGCATCAGTGTTGTGCAAGTTACTCAAAGTTAATAGTTAAACTGAATAAAAATTTGAACGCTTTTGTTTTTACTCCTGTTTTTCACAGTTAAAGATCAAGGACTGTTTCAGCTGACATATCTATCTTGAACTTTGGTCACAAATTTGTTAAAATCCGTGTTGTGCGCAGTCCTCCTTCTCCAAGATGTTCCATCCACCTGACAGGTGTGGCCTTTGAGGGGCTGTGGCTTAGAGATAGAGTGGGTCGTCCACTAATCAGAGGATTGGCAGTTCAATCCCCGGCTCCTCCAGTCTTCAGTCAGGGCAAGATACTGAACCCTCATTTGCTCCCAATGGCTGTCCCATTGGTGTGTGAGAGCGTGTCAATGGTTACTGAGTAGCAGGTGGCACCGTGTGTGTAAATAGGTGAATGTGACATGTAGTGTAACAACGATTCGAGTGGTCAGAAGACTAGATAGGCGCAATACAAGTGCAGTTCATTTACCATATCAGGATGCTGATTAAATAGCGTCATTACTACACAGGTGTGCCTTGGGGTGGTCACCATCAAAGGTCACTCTAATATCCTTTTTCCAATGTTACTCTTGGCCATGCTGAGTAAAGCCTTGCTGTGCCGATTTGTGTTTCCATTGTCAGTTTTGACGCACCATGAAATGCCAAGCTGCACCTGAGATGGACCTAGATCCAAAAGCTAGGCCGCCCAACCTCAAGCGGGTAGCGGTGACGTCTCGCTGACTGCAGCTAACCTCCAAGACCCCTCTTCTCACCCCTGAAGCAAGCGTGTGTGTTGCAAAACTCTACTCACCTCTGTCTGCAGGAGACTAGAGAGAAAGGCATTTTTAAAAGGCTCTGTGTGTTCAGCTCTAAGTACTTTAGTAGTTTCTGTGGTTTGGAGTTTAGTTTCTCTCCTGCGTCCTGTTTTCACTTTAGATATCATCCTTATTTTGCTGCTTCACAATAGAAGTTTATACATAACAAAATAACGGTGGACTTTTATTGGGAAGAATCTATAGGAAGATATGTGAGATGTTGATGAAGAGCTGCAGACAACAGGCTCTTACTGCACCTCTGCAAACAGCTCACCTCCGACAGGTAAACTTCTTTTACCTGCCCTGCTGTGGAAAATCACATGCAGCAAAAATAACAGGTGACTTTAGCCGTGGATCAGCACTCTCCTTTAAACGTCGTCACTCAAGACAAGCAATCATCAGTTTAAGACACACCTTCAAGAAGGTAGCCTTGTTGTAATGGGAATGCAAATCCCTGCTGTGCTGGGCTGATGGCCCAAACCAAGCCAAACCAAGCCAAGTCAAGCCAGCCCATGACTGTGGAAAAGGGGTATAAAATGTGCAGTTTGATCCCTCAGCTCAATGCGCAGATGTCAAGGTTTGAGGGAGTGTGCCATTGGCATGCTGACTGCAGGAATCTCAACAGAGCTGTTGCCTGTTAACTTAATGTTCATTTCACTACCATAAACTGTCAATAGCTTTGCAAGTAATTCATAGAAGAAAATGTAACACTAGAGGAAAAGTCAGAGGATCACTCAAGTTATTCTTCTGGGTACCATGGATGTCTGTCACGGTAATCCCTCCAACCGTTCTTGAGTTATTACACTTGAAATAAAATCTGTCAGCCTACAGTACTTGCGGTAGTTATTGGGAACATGGGGAACATGAATGTCTGTATAAAATCCATGGCAATCCATCCATCCATAACCGATCTTGTTGACTTACTGCTCCCGTAAAGAGCTATCTGTACATCTCAGCAGGTAATTTTGCATAACAATGGAAAGGGGTATATGGTGTACTGGAAGGAAAGCTTGCATGGAGATATAACAATGCTGAGCAGAGGCAATCTTATCTAACGAGAATCTTTATGGAGTATTTATATGGGAATTGTGGCTTTCTTCTTTCCCTGGCACACTGCAGAGTATGCTAATCACTTCAGTCTAAAACAAGCTTGGGGTTTCCATTCCCCTCATTGCTGCTTGCTTCCTCTGTTTTGCAGAAAGACCCTCAGAGGCTCATGTCACCTCCCTCAGCAGATGGCTGGGGCAAACGCAGAATGACAAGCCTCGTTTTCACTGATGCTTAAAACATGATTTCACCAACTGTTGGAGAACAATTTGAATCTTTAACCTATTTTCACACGGGGGCTCGTACACCGAGCAGACTTTCCTCATCAAAGGCTCAGCACAACTCAGACTTTTCACGCAACTTCCTCGCAAGATTTGCGTCTCTTTAAACCCTAACCCTATAATTCCTGTCACTGCAGCTGCAATAAGCGGAAACATGATGAAACACACACTGTAAAGCATATATTGTTGGCTTAAATATAATGCCATTTATCCTGGTGTTGTCACTCAGATGTAAGACTATGGTGTTGTTTTTAGATAGCAGCCCTAAGAACTTTGGTTTACAGGCTTGCATCATTGTGTAGGTGTTGTAAGGCTGTCTTGTCAGTCTTTTAGAGTAAGCCTTACTCCCACTCGCACACAGCAGGAGTCCTCTCTAGCAACAGCAGACAAATTGAATGTGGTGGCATGTTTCATGATCCTGTAGACTTTGAAGGTGAAAAGATGCTGGAGGGTTCCATTTGTTCACTTGTTTGTTTGTGTGTGTGTGTGTGTGTGTGTGTGTGTGTTCGTAAGTACACGCACACAGAAGGAACTCAGTAAATATTTACAGTAAGAAAAACACATTTGAGTAATAAATACTTAACAGTATACTGCCTCCTTCAGCCTAAACGTGCTGGTAGTTTTACACATCCCTGAATAATCACATGACCTTTTCTGTAAAAGTAACAAAGGCGATAGCAGATAGTCCACTTCAAGTTACACTCACAATACAGTACAAGTTTGAGTTGAATGCCATCCCATTAACAGAAATCCTCCGGTAGCACAAGGTTAAACACACAAAGAGATAGTAAACTGCGTCCTCTTTTTCTTGCTGCAATAAATTTTTCACATAATGAAAATAAAATCATCTTGTTAAACCATGAACTACAGTGAGTGACCAAATGTAAGGTGCTGAGAAGTCTCATGAGTCTCATGTCAGATCAGTCAATAGAATTGTGTTTTCATTGATGTTTATTGTATTTTGTTGTCAGGCCATCAGTCTGCCTTGCTAAATTGTAAACTTCCATCAATGCCAACTGCTTACAGTCGACATATTCCCACATTCTCACTCTCAGCTTATCAGATACCCACACTTGGTCAGTGTCAAGACAGGTCAAACTCTGACGCTCTATGTACCCCTCCTGCATCAATTTTGGACAGTCCGAAATGACGTGCCAATGTGTGCTTGTTAAATGCACTGTGTTTTTTCAAAATAAATTTCTGTTTTCACAGACACTGTACAGTTTCCACTTCTTTTGGTTTAAGAAACAAACCACGTGGTTAGCTTTAGAAAAAAACCATCATGGTTTGGCATAAAATAAGTATTAGGGTTAGAGTTAGTGTGGTGTGTTTGTGTGTCAGGTTCAGTGTGGCTGGGTTCAATGTTATATTGTGACATTCATTGGGATCCACCCACTGTAACCAAGGAGCCCAATAGAGGGCGGAGCCAGTGTAAGCAGGAGCGACGTTGCGATAATGTAACCCTAGTTCTATTAGCACAGGCAGAGCCCTCTACCTGCGCCACTTGCTGAAGAGGGTGTAGAATGTCGGACGCAGGAATCTGACTCCTTATATATTATGGGGTCTGCACGTATTGGGATAGGCACGTCCTGATTGGCTGCCTACATTTATGCATTTCTCAGTGTGTGAATGCATGCTTGTGGTTAGAGGAGTATTACCCAGTATTTAAACTTCATACGAACTTGAGTGTGGATAAAGTGGGCACACAATACCACTGTAGACATGGAAACAACAAGGAAAAAGCTAACTCCTACAACTCTGAATCTGGGTGAGAATATGTGTGTAAATTCAATTTTTTGGGATAGCAGCCATATTGGTAATATGCAAATTAGAGAGCAGAAATAAAATATAATATGATTTAAAAATAAAACATAAGCCTAAGTATTCCAGTGTGTTTCTAATGCTTAAAAATATGAAATATACAATAAAGAGTTAAAAAACAAAACAAAAAAAACAACAACCTTATTTTAGGTGGCCGCCATCTTGGAAATATGCAAATTACAGGTCCTGATGCATCTAATCATAAAAATAAGCATTCAATGTGTTTCTCATGTTCAAAAAACATAAAGCTTGCATTTGTAGCTCATCTGGTTCAGAAGTTTTTGCCAAAATGGTTTTTAGGTGGTGGCCATATTTGATTTTGCCACCATGGTCATCAAAATGCCAATGCTCTGATATCCAGATGTCTTCTATATTAAGCTATATATGTATCAGATTTGGTGCTTTTATTACAAACTGAACAATTGTCTTGATTTTGTGAGCTACGCTGCCCCACTATGTGTTTGCTTCTAATGTAACCTTGTAACCATGACATGCACTAGCATATGCTAGACATACTAGCACTCTATATTGTTATTAAAATAACCTGGTTGACTTTTGGTTTCACATGAGACATGAACAATGGCCTCCCAGTTGAAAGTTTGTTTGACCCATCCACCTGCCCTGCTGCTTACCCGATGTGGACTTTCTCACTGAACTGTGGCAGTTGCCTGGTGCGTCTCATACCACAGCTAAAGGGCACCTTAGTGTTTTGGTATCAGACTTCGAGGGGCACTGACAACGCATTGGTATTTGACAAATTAGAAGTGAGACTGGGTTGCAGCAGTATGATTATCCAGCAAACTCAGCATGTGAGGATATAAATGTGAGTCATAACCCATATAGCCTTGTCATTTTTTATAACGCTTGGCTGCTTTAATGATATAGAATATAGAAATCTGCTGCCTATCTTATAAATTATGAAACTGATGAGAAAAGTAGGGAATCCACCGGGAAGAAGCCTGGGTAAGTGTCCCTTGCACTCACAAAGGTCATTGATTAAGTCATCATATTAGAGCTGAAACGTTTAGTCACTTAATCCATGCTTGACAGAAAATTAATCGGCTTTAATTTCGATGATTGATCAGTTGTGTCAGCATTTTTTTTTTCCAGCAAAAATGCCAAACATCCCAGTTTCAGCTCCTCAGATGTGAGCTCTTTGTCGTATGATGAGGCCTTTGGGTATTGATTATCTGACACGCTATAGGCAAAGTGCTCACTCATTTAAATGAATGAATAAGAATAATCAGCAGATTAATCAGTTATGAAAATGAACCTACTTCATATAAAAAATTAGTTTTAAAATCCATCATTGATGCAGCCTGTGAGAGAACAGAGAACACTTGTCTTCACTCGTATCATTTTTATACTCATTGCTGAGCAACTGCTCCTTTCTGTGTACCAGATGCCAAATATTGCGCGAGCATTGCAGCTCTGTAACGGCCCTGTCATGTTTAAACAGAGCCAAAGCCCTATAGATTTCAGCCTCCATGTCTGGAAAAGGGCTTTTGTTTGTCAAACGCTTTACTGCTCTTGAAGTTGGGCACGTCTCTCTGTGCATGTGTTAATTTGAGGGAGTGGGCAGATTGAGAAATGTCGGCCATTAGATTCGGTTTATTTTAATTAGTTGTTAGATGCCACGCCTCACCTCCTGCAATTACAAATCGAACTCCCCTCGCAGCTTGGACAAGCTACTGATTGACACGCTGAGTATTGGGCCACAGCACTGCTACCGCTGTAACAAAACCTTCATTTGTTTCCTTTTTTTCCCTCAACTCTTCACTTCAATCAAACAGGAACTCCAAATTGCGTTAGCTTTCATTAAAAAGAAATAAAGGAGCCAGAGGCAGCGTGCGTACCTGACATGCATGGCTGATGACTCTCTTTTTGATTTCGCAATGTGTGACTCTCCTATAGGAACATCACTGTCGACCCCATTTACATGGAGGACCCACCCACTTCACTCACATCAATGCAAAGGTAATGCGTGCATGATTCCCGAGTGTGTGTGCATTCCCGTGCTTAATTATCCCAACAGCTGACGGGGACTTTGAGTTAAATAGTACTTGCAGCAAAAAGAATATGAATAAGCTTGACGTTTAGGGAGAAGCAACCTCATTCCTTGGTACAAGTGAGGACACAGAAAAAAAGTCTGGCTGGTGAAGGACAACTCTTAGCATTTAAGTGTCCTAATACATCTTCATAAGAGAGCAAGCAGTATTGTCCAATGACCATTGGGTCACTTTGTTCTTGCATCCGTCAGCTTTATTACAGGCTGGAGAATTGCGCAGTCATAGTACCCTATTTGTGGCCACTTCCTGCTCTGCCTGTGGTAAGAGGGGCAGAAGAATGGGAACTTACATTTGGTTTATTGTTCACAAGAGAACTTATTTTTTGAGAGAGGCTGTAATGAGTCATGACAGGTTGGTGTAAAAAGCACGCTGCCATTGGAGTCATTCAGATGCACTTGATTCATTTTGTTCATTTTATCTGTTTATAGAAAAGTATGTACACTGAACAAAAATATAAACGCAACACTTTTGTTTTTGCTCCCATTTTTCATGAGCTGAACTCAAAGATCTAAAACATTTTCTACATACACAAAAGACCATTTCCCTCAAATATTGTTCACAAATCTGTCTAAATCTGTGTTAGTGAGCACTTCTCCTTTGCCGAGATAATCCATCCCACCTCACAGGTGTGGCATATCAAAATGCTGATTAGACAGCATGATTATTGCACAGGTGTGCCTTAGGCTGGCCACAATAAAAGGCCACTCTAAAATGTTAAGTTTTATCACACAGCACATCTGCATGCTCGTCGTTCTCATCGGGGTCTCGACCTGACTGCAGTTCGTCGTTGTAACCGACTTGAGTGGGCAAATGCTCACATTCGATGGCGTCTGACATGTTGGAGAGGTGTTCTCTTCACGGATGAATCCCGGTTTTCACTGTTCAGGGCAGATGGCAGACAGCGTGTGTGGCGTCGTGTGGGTGAGCGGTTTGCTGATGTCAACATTGTGGATCGAGTGGCCCATGGTGGCGATGGGGTTATGGTATGGGCAGGCGTATGTTATGGACAACGAACACAGGTGCATTTTATTGATGGCATTTTGAATGCACAGTTGAATGCACAGAGATACTGTGACGAGATCCTGAGGCCCATTGTTGTGCCATTCATCCACGACCATCACCTCATGTTGCAGCATGATAATGCACGGTCCCATGTTGCAAGGATCTGTATACAATTCCTGGAAGCTGAAAACATCCCAGTTCTTGCATGGCCAGCATACTCACCGGACATGTCACCCATTGAGCATGTTTGGGATGCTCTGGATCGGCGTATATGACAGCGTGTTCCAGTTCCTGCCAATATCCAGCAACTTCGCACAGGCCATTGAAGAGGAGTGGACCAACATTCCACAGGCCACAATCAACAACCTGATCAACTCTATGCGAAGGAGATGTGTTGCACTGTATGAGGCAAATGGTGGTCACACCAGATACTGACTGGTTTTCTGACCCCCCCCAGACTCCCCCAGTAAAGCAAAACTGCACATTTTAGAGTGGCCTTTTATTGTAGCCAGCCTAAGGCACACCTGTGCAATATTCATGCTGTCTAATCAGCATCTTGATATGCCACACCTGTGAGGTGGGATGGATTATCTCGGCAAAGGAGAAGTGCTCACTAACACACATTTAGACAGATTTGTGAACAGTATTTGTGAGGAAATGGTCTTTTGTGTATATAGAAAATGTTTTAGATCTTTGAGTTCAGCTCATGAAAAATGGGAGCAAAAACAAAAGTGTTGCGTTTATATTTTTGTTCAGTATATATGTAGGAAAAAAAAAACATGTCACTGTACTGGCAGCTGTGTTGATGGACATTTCAGTTCAGTTAGGATCAGGTCCGGCTCACTGTAGGATTTCCTTATCTCACACACTACCCACTCTGCAATCCTTGCTGTCTGCATACAGATGCCCTCGAATACAAAATGCTGACCACAGCAGTCTGTGACACAGATCAGCATTTTAAATAAAAAAACCTGCTGGATTGGTTTCTTAAGTGCTTCTTTGGGCACAGTGGAGCGTGATGCTGATGAAATCCACAACATCTTTAAGGCCTTATGATGAGTGTAAATTTACACGCTGTTCTTAACCAGTATATAGACAATTCATTTACAGCATGGTATTGAAATCCAAAACGGCGAAATATATAATCCATTCTCATGCAGGCTTCCATACATACTGTAGCTAAATCAATTTGTCAAAATATTGAGTGTGGTTTCTGTGGTTTGCATCGAGGAGCTGTTGCCCAGAAATAGAGCTGCAGCTGCTCGAGATGGAGAGAAAAGGATTCGCACAATGAACATACACATATATAAACACAACAATATTTTCTTTTTCTGTTGTTTTTTTATGTTGGCTTGCTATATCAGTCTAATTGGAGCATTTGGAGGCTCCAGTAACATTAAAAATAGCAATCTGCTGGTCTGTCTGCTGCGGTTTCTGTTATTTTCTTTTGGCTAAAGAAACAAAAATGTATGAGAATAAGAAAATGATATCACACGCTGCTGTTTGTACTTGGTTCAGGCTGTTCTCATGCACTGTTATCTGCATACCTTTGAACATAACACACATAATCATGAGCCAGTAATTTGTATATAACCCATGTAATTAGGAAGGCTACTATTGCACGCTGATCATTGTTGCCAACTCTGCCAATGAAAGTAGCTAGCACTACCCGAAAAGTTGCCACTTGATGATGCAACATCACAGGCTCATTTGCATATTATTACATTATTGCACATTAATAAAATCATTACAACTTTGCTGAACTAGATTCAGTACAGAAATTCTCAACAAAGGGGCGTCGGTAGCGTAGTGGATAGTGCCGGCGCCCCATGTATAGAGGCGATGCCTCGCTGCAGCGGTCGCAGGTTTGACTGCGGCTTGTAACCCTTTGCTGCATGTCAACCCCCACTCTCTCTCTCTCTCATCCCATTTCACTCTGTCCTGTTCATTAAAGGCAAAAAGCCCAAAAAATAATCTTTAAAAAAAAAGAAGAAATTCTCAACAAAATATTTGAATATTTGAATATTTGGTATGAGAGCTATGGCTCTTTTACGAGAAAGTTGCCAAGTTGACAACAGTGGCACTAATGGGAGTAAGGAAGTTGTAAAAAGGTCAAAAATTTGTGTTAGAAGATAGGTAGGTGGTGGATGGGTCACAAAACATAGGACTTTCCCCCAGAAGACTAGTGTTCAGGACTGAGTGAAACCAAGTGAACTTTGAGTTATTTCAAGGTATGTCTTCAGTGTTTATTTTCCTAAACCTAACATACGTTACTTTGCTCGCTGAAATCTAACCTACGTAACTTCACAACACCCAACTATATTTCTTACAACGCTAAACCATCTTTCTTCCTCTTTAAAAACCTACCTAACCTTACATGCCTAACCCTACCTCTAACCTACATAACGTTATTTTCCTAAACCTAACCTACATGACTTTACAACACCCTACCACAGGGCTCAACAATAACGATTGCCTGATTGCCCGGGGCAAGTAAAACTCAAGGTCGGGCATGTAAACTAACAACTCACTTGCCCGATCGGGCAAGTTGCTAAAAATAGTAAAAGTTAATAACTAATTGATAAAATAAATGTATTTTAAAACGTGCTCCTTCGGCTCTGATGCAGTGGTCTCTCTGCCTGAAGTCACAGGCGCAGCTGTGTAACAATGTCCTGCCCACAGCCCCCATTGATATTATTTTGCACAACGGACACTTCATATAATAACATAACAATATACTATTTATGGTGTTATGCCATCGTGTCATTTCTGTCTCTACATGGTCACGCGTAAACAATTCTCCTCTGCTCTCTGTATCGCACACGGCGGAGTTCCGCCACACACACAGGTGAGCACGCTAGAGCGGCTCGGGCCGCATTTTCCTGACCAAACCTGACCCCAAGCCCGGTGCAGTTTGTCAGCTGACAAAGTTATTGTTACTGCTGTTACGCACAGACAAACAGCCGCTCGCACAGCAGCGCAGCACGGCACTCATGCAGAGCTTGTGTTGCGTTCAGGCGTTGTCACGTAAATAACAACTTCCAGCACTTAAATAGGTCATAGCACAAAACAGCAGCATGTCATGTGACTTTTTACTTTTATTATATTCAATAAAATTGCATGTTCCTAAATCTTGAGACACCTCATATGTAAGCTAGACAGACATTTCACCTGCTCATACTGTGCATGCATGTACTGAATGTACTTAGTCCTAAAGAGCCCTTCTGGTGCCAGTAGATACATAGAAACATCCCAGCAGGCTGTGCTTTGCAAGCATACAAAAAAGTTTCACGCATGTGAAATTTTTTTGTCATGCATGTGCTTCACCTCCGCTGCTACAACTCCATCCTAGGGGAAACACTGCTGTGTGTGTTTTGTGCAACAGGTGGATGTGGTAGTCTACTGGTAGAGTAGAGAGAGAGCTAAGTAGCGTTGAAGTAGAGTAGAGCAGGGCAGAGAGATGGAAGCAAAATATATTAAACCCGGTGTTAATACAGCAGAACTGGAGAGAGGGGTGAAAAATAAATAGAGGTGGGCATGGCTCAAGTAGGGCGCAAAATTATAGACGGAGAATGATTGACAGATTTTTCACTTTAAGCCCTGACACTGTCATATTTGTGTAGGAATTAAGCTACAATACATGACATATGTTGTTTTAATTAATAAATACAGTGTGAATAAAGATTACGTCACATAAAAATAACTGCAGTCTTTGTTAATTGATAGCCGCTTAAATTAAACAATTTTTATAGGGCAAGTAAAAACTGACTTCGGGCAAGCGGATCTCTGACCAACTTGCCCGACCGGGCAAGTAAAAAAAAACCTTAGCGTTGAACCCTGCTACCATATTTCTTCTCATAAATCTAACCACTATAACTTTACTTGTCTTGACCCAACCTATGTGACATTACAACGTGCAACCATGATTCTTTTCCTAAACTAACATTTATCTAACATTTGTAACTTTACTTGCCCAAATCTAACCTACGTTACTTTACGATGCCCAACTGTTTCCTCCCCTTAACCAAACCTACATAACTCTACATGCCTAAACCTAACCAATGTAACTTAATTTTCCTAAACCTAACCTACATTACTTTACAACGCCCAACCATGTTTCTTGTCCTAAACCTAGCCCATGTAAGTTTACTTGCCTAAACCTAACCTACCTAACCTACATGACTTTACTTGTCTAAACCTAACTTACATAACATTGTAACACCCAAACATGTTTCTTCCCCTAAACCAAACCTAAATAATGTTACATGCCTAAACCTAACCTACGTAACTTTACAAATGTTTTTTTTCCTAAACCTAATTTATGTAACTCTAAGCTAAGTATGTAACTTTACATTAAGTACCTAATGTGAAAATGCTGTAGATGTCATACGAACCATTGTATGAGGATATGCTGCTTGGTTATAGCTTTAATTGTCAGCATGTATTAATGGTCCACATACTGTACAAGGGACCCTTAATTGAACTTTATCATTTCACATGCTTTATGTCTTCCTAGACTTGGGTTTCACCTCTTTTCCTCTTCTGTGCTAACACTCCTGTCATTTATTTCTTTTCACACCTCAACTCTCAGCTGTCTCAGGTTCTGCAGAGCATAGTAGATCAGAGCAGTGAATATACAGCTGCTTTAATAGCTGGACTACTGTTCTGGAGCAGACATACACATTGTGCACACCTCTGAGACAGGAATTTTTTAACCTCCCCGACATGATGCATTACATTGCATTACTGTACATTACACATGATTCATTAAACTGAGATACAGCCGCCTCTCTTCATCTGCATGTCCACAGTCAATTCTCACCTCTCCTAATTGGCTGCCGCGAGTTTAGTCATCAAGCCCACTGGAGTCTGTCACCTGGCGGTCACACTATTGGCTGTAATGTCGCACTTTCTGCAGCGAGCCAGGGGAGACGCATGCTGCTCTTGGTGTTTATCTCTCAGGTTCTGGCAGTGATGCTGTTTTAATGGTCGGCAAAGTGAGCTTCAATTGACATAAGGAGAAATTTAATGTTTTAGGGCACTTGTCTTTTTAAACTCCTTGGCTTCCATCTCCACATATTTCCATTAGCCCTATTCATATTCTGGCTAATGAAGATCTTTCTGCACTTAACCTGACAGATGGGATATCTCCTACCCACAGGACAGCGGTAATAAAATGAGTATGGACCTATTACTGGTGAGTTAGAGAAAGTACGTCAAAAAGGAAACCCTTGCAGAGAGCCGAAAGATTAAATTAATTTAGGAAATTACTCTCAAGGCCTTCAGACTTAATTTAACAAATCTTGCTTCGTTGTAGCCTCCAAGCCCACCTAAATCTTACGAGATCCCCCCCCCCCCTTTTTATGGTCTGGAAAACATCTACAGAGAATTGACAAAGCCCTCAGGGTGAAAGCTTGACCAATCAGAGAGCTATAATAGATGATATGACAGGGCACCTCAATGCCTAAACCTTGTTTTGGGCTCCTAAATGAAGCAGGATTCTGCAACTGCGAAGCCTATTTCTTTCCTAAATGTAATTCAAAAACCGATTTCAGTGGACAATGTACGAGTCCAGACAGCTCATTTTGTTCCAGTTTGGAAATCAAAAGCAAAGACCAATAAAAGACCATCAAGCTGTGTTAGTCAGGTGTAGGGAGACCACAGAAAGCAAAGAATAATTTCAGAGCTTGCTTCATAAGGCTCCTACCTCTGGTCAGGAGACAAAACTTACACTGCAAAGGGAGCACTTTCATTGTTACATGTAAAATCAGTGTGTTTTTAATATTTAAGTAAACTCGAAAGACAATGAGTGCTGCTCTCTCTGCAACCGTTTAACCTCCTCAAAGAGATTTTCTAAATTAAACTTAAGTGTTTTGATAATTTTCATATCTTGCAAAAAACTATAAACAGTCCTTTTTAGTCACTCATGTGCTACAATTATTCCATTTCGCATGTAAGCTAAGGAACTCTAAAAGCACAGGGTCACAGCAGGTGTCACATTATCACTTCAGTACTTCAAGGTAGTCTTTTGTTGAGCACAGAACTGCAGAGCATAATACCGGCTTCAACATGTATGACCTTCATTTGAGCAGTCCTGTATAATTCAATGTCTCTGCTCCTCGGCGGGTCTGTGAAAGAGATACACGTAAATGATAGATGACTCGTCATTCATCACTGTCGTCACCTTGGCACCCGGGAGGAAATAACAGCCCGGCCAAGGTGTGTCACTTCCTGTGTTCGGCTACTTTGTCTTTGCCTAAAATCGTTTAGCTGTTGAGTTGAATGTCAAATACTGTACAATGACACATACACACACATACGTGCACACACAAATAGTTATTATTCATTAATGGAAACACAATGATGTAAGCAGCGATCACCCACACAGTGATGTTGCTAGGTATGCATCCTGTGTCTCTGACGCAGTACAATCTGAAAGGACGCAAGAAGCTCACCTCTGCTCTGTACTAGGGACGCACTCTTATTTTCGTGACGTGACTTGAGCTATTTTGAAAGTATTTCCCGTGTCACAAAACCACTGAGATTTAAACGTGTTTTAGATTTTATTATCAAACTGTTGGTGATGTGTTAGTATTTTTGGTTTGGTGCTCTGCACAGATCTGATACCTGCCTGACGACCCACCTGATGTCATCACCGGCTCTCTGAAGCTTGGTGCGTGGCTGTTTTTCTTGGCAGTTTTAGCGGGGTGGCATGGAGGTCCCCAGGGATTGTTGATGGACAATAACCCTACATTTTTAGGTTTATAAAATACACCCAAATACATGAATATGTAGGATATTACTACAGACATTTCTGTAATGTTACGTCTTTATATCTGCTGTGACACTGATAATACTTTGCTGTACAGGTGGATGCACTGTGCTTTTCCCTCTGACAATGCTGTATCGTGATAATGTGATTGTCCCAGTGATCAATATTGTATTCTCTCATGTCGATAATGACCTGGTGATGTTTTACACCAATGGATGCGCCAAGTTGAAAAAAAATATTTTTACTGTACATATTGTGTATCTCATGTAAGATCCTATTTTGTTCATAGTATCATTGAGTGAGAGGAAAACATAAAAATTATTCTGAGAAAGAAAGAGAATGAGCGGGCGGTACGGTGGTGTGGTGGTTAGCACTCTCGCCTCACAGCAAGAGGGTTGCCGGTTCGATCCTGGGCGTGGGAGCCCTTCTGTGTGGAGTTTATATGTTCTCCCCGTGTCAGCGTGGGTTCTCTCCGGGCACTCCGGCTTCCTCCCACAGTCCAAAGACATGCAGATTGGGGACTAGGTTAATTGGTGACACTAAATTGTCCGTAGGTGTGAGTGTGAGTGTGAGTGTGAATGGTTGTTTGTCTCTATGTGTCAGCCCTGCGATAGTCTGGCGACCTGTCCAGGGTGTACCCTGCCTCTCGCCCGATGTCAGCTGGGATAGGCTCCAGCCCCCCCGTGACCCTCAAGAGGATGAAGCGGTTAGAAGATGAATGAATGAAGAAAGAGAATGAGCATGTTTTGAAAAATATTGAGCCATTTAATTTATACAGTATTCTGGAATTATATACAGTCATATAACACATTTGGTTTAGGCTACTTGATACTGGGTAGATGATTGTAGTTCTTTCTATAATCAACTCAAGATGTGACATTTATGTAGTGTTTTGTACATATATTGGATTTAAAGATGCATATAGAGTTTATGGTTTGGAAAATCAAGTTTTTATATTTGGAAATATCTGTTTAATTTTTAGATACATTTTCAACATACATGAATATAACCATAATTATTGCCATTTAACATCAAATTTGAGTTTAACACTACAGTTTTATCGAGAGCCCACTCAACTTTTGTAGGACCCACTTAAATGACCACATGTGGGTCCTGGGGTTGTAACAAAGTGATAACATAATCGTGTCCAAGGCAAGACCAAGGCCAGAGGTAGTTGAAGCCAAGTCAAGACAGGATCCAGAGCAATTTTAGTCCTTTTCAAGACCATCATTGGCAATATCTTATTGATACTCCTTATCGATATCTGATTCTTTACTGATGCTTGTATTGGTTGTTTGTCATTGTTAAATGATTGTTTTTTGAAAAATATATTTTAAGAACAGGGTTAGAATTTACATGTATTTGAAATACAACAAAATTATATTTTAAAGCAGTAACTTTAATGTTTACAACGGCAAAGTCACACTATAAAGCCAATAATATCTCAGTGGAAACAACTTGTTTGGAGTTACGAGTAAGGGCTCTTTTCAGAACCATGATGGTATGTTCAAGGACTGTCAACAGTCTTTTGAGTATCAGCTATTAAACAGCAGTCTCTTAAATGCAACAAAGACCCAGAATCACATTTTTCTTATCAGCTTATTTTGAAGTCTGTGCTGCAGGTTGATTTTCATTAGTGGACTAAAATAAAGTGAAATAATGGTTACGTAGAAGGCAGGAAATCTAAGTAGTTAATACCAGCAGTTTGGATCCACATTGTAATTCATTTTGAGTCGTGCTTGTGTAAAGCTGATGACTGCAAGTCCAATATTCACTCTCCTTTAGCTCTGTCTTTGGTCATCACCAACTACTGAGAAAAACACCTGGCTTTTTAGCTGTTAAATGCTCCGGTGTGTTCACCAGCTAGTCTCCAACTGTGTCTGTGCAACACTGTCTTACTCCTAACTCATCAAATATAGAGGAGTTGTCTCTGAGGCCCTACACGTCAAACTATGATACTCTCTGTACCCCTCTAGCATCACTTTTGGATGTTTAGGGACTGCATGACATTTTCTGATCTGTCTCTGCATTGTGTCTTTCCAAAAAACAAACAAACAAACAAACAAACAAACAAAATAATTTCCTTGTCCACGGGACACATACAGTTTCCGCTTGTTAAATGCATCAGTCTCACTTCAAAATAAACGTTGAAAGTAGGTTTAATTTGTTTTTAGGCTTGGAAAAAAGATCATGATTTGGGTCAAAATAAGTGCATCAAACTTGCATAATGTAATTGCACTCAGTGTATGTGCATTTGACATATGTCAAGCTCTATTCTACACTGTGAAAGTAAGTCACAAACAGGGGTCTAATGGGTGAAAATCCTTTGTTCGTTTGACCAATCAACCAACACAACTGCATGCTCTACTTGGACTTTTTTTGCTCTTTATAATACAGTAGCTGCTCAGAGCGTCAGATAATGGTGCAGCCTGCTGCGTCATATACAGATGCTGAAAAGTGCCTTGGTGCGTCAGTTAGTGCTGTGAGGGCCGCTGTCCAAGTGTCAGTACTTGACGAGTTGAAGTGAGGACAGCTTGATTTGTCTGCTGTTTGACATTGAGCAGGTAGTGTACGGGGGCTCTTTAGAGCTTTTACCTGGAAACAAGCTCCTGCCGTGTCCGCAAATGACACTATTAGTGCTGTGAGAGTGAACCAAAACTGTAAAGTGGTGGGCCAGTTAGCTGAACAATGAGCCGAATCTCATTTAGAGCTCACTAAAGCCTCTGGGAGCTGCAGATTCGGGTGAGTATTCTCTGTAGACTCCTCAATATGAGCAACCCCTTTTACATTGTCATTTGTTCAATTGTTATCATAATAATATTGATTATAACCACTTTAAAGTTGTCCAAAAATATATACTACCACTTTTATAAAAGGCTAAATAATTGCTACAGTTTTAAGCAGTATTCTCAAACCCACATTTTGTGCCTTACTGAATATTCCCAGCCTCAGGAAAGTGAATGTGGATTTAATTTGAAATAAACTACAGTTCCCATGGTCATTCTAGTTAAGGGACATGTCACCCAGTGACACGATGTGACTCAATCCAGTGTTTTAATTGTTTTTGGAAACAATGGCAGTCTCTAGGTCACACAGTAATATGCTATCCATTGTTGGACTTGGGCCTTTATGGGATTTTTGAGACTTTTTCCTGACTTCTCCTTGAAGTGCAAGTGAGAGGTAACACTGTGTTCTTTGAACAATACATTTTATTGACTACACTTGAGACTAGCTGAGGACTTGTGTGCGTAGCAGTGCCAAGGAATGAATGCTTCAGATGCTGAGTCATGTCCTCTTTCATCCTCACTCTTTGCAATCACTCTCTACTGACAGCTGTCCGAGAAATGAACAAGTGCGCTGCTGCTTTCTGGTTGTTCAGCAGGGTGCTCACTTCATTTTTCATTCACACATTGATTAATTCTGCAGTAGGAGGGAGTCAAACGTACCTTTGACTAAAACTGTTCTCCTTCCTCCGACAGTGGAGGGTGACAATCCTGTGACCTTCACTCCTGACATCTTGACTCACCGTCCACACCACAGGGTTACTGGCTCGCGCTCCCAGGAACGCCACGCCGTCCTTCAGCTTGACCCTGAAAACACACAGACGTGAGCAGGTTAAAAGAAAAACACTGAATAAGATTATACCGGAGCTGTCAAAAGAACAGCTCACAAATTAAGTTTCGGAGCTTCAGAAATACACCTGGCCTTTTTTTATTTTCTTTCTGACACAAACAAACATGTCAAAACAGAAAAGAAATGAGGTGGCACTTTAATTGTCTCTCAGAGAGGACAAAAGAAATGCTTCAAACACTATTGGTCTCCTCCTCATGAACACAAGGACAATAAATAAGCCATTAAAAAAATGAAAGATAGTACTGTAGCAGACTGATCAAAAACATGCTTTACTAATATAAAGGCACTGGACTGGAGCTACAAAAGAAGAAGAACTTTTGAGAGGCGTTTGGTGGTTGCTAGATGATGAGAAAACAAAATCTTGTTGAAGAAGGAACTCTTTCGGCTTTCATCCATTTTGGAAAGTAAATAATAAGTGAAAAAACTTCAAACTTTCCATACTTTGCTTGATGAATATTGCTTGAAGGAAGTGAATCTGGCAGGTACGTGCCAACTTATTTCATTAGCAGCGATTAAAAAGCAGCATCAGGACAACAGATGGCACGTTAGCCGACTTGAAATGATCAAGAGTCAGGGTGGCGAGTTCTAATTAACCCCTGTGAAAGTGTGTTTAACCACAGTGAGAGTATGAAAGAGTTGTTTAACATGACAAGTCTAGACGTACACCTTGTAGTTTCCAAGCATCAGGACTCTTGAGCAATAAATAGGTGGCGCAGCTGGGGTTTTACCAGGACTCCAATCTCTGCAGCTTCCATGACACGTCTGCCCCACCCTTTCTGTCCCTCTATCACTTCCATTACTCCTGGTCACAGTCTGTGTGAGGCTATCCAGGTGCCAAAGAACCATGACCTCCTCCTCTTCTAGTATACTGACTCGCTGTTGCTCTCCTCCTCCTCCTCTGTCACATGAAATTACCATGAAGTACTCAGAACAGCTTTCAGTGCTTCCTTTTCCAACATGACAAATTGCTCTTGTTCGAACCACTGGCACGAACGCGGCAGAATATTTTATGTGGGGGGAAAATGAAGAAAGAGATGGCAAGAGAAGCCAGATCTCAAGTAAAACACCAACAGCACAGAAAGGTGGAGAGGGAGGTGAAAGAAGCAGTTCTATTCAGTGAAACATGAACGCAGGGTAATTTCTCCCCGCATCAAAATAATTGGAGACTGTCCTCATTCAGGAACTTGCAAAAGACTTGCAAAAGATGAAGAAAAAAAGAGCTTTAACAGGAGGATAATGACATGACAAACCATGCAGCAGTCCTTAGAAGAGCACAGTCATTACATCTTCAGTGTTCCACCGGTCTTCTTTGATCTTATCCAGGCCGCTGAGGCGGTAATAACTGGCCTTGTGTTGGTCGCTGCTCCTGACGAGCAAAGATAAAGGCCGCCGGTGTGGAAGACACAGACAATAACTAGGAGGAGACGACTGATTGCCGTCTGCCCTCCTGTTTCCTATTCGTCACCTTCGCCATGGCAGAATAATTACTACAAATTCACAAGCAGATTCAGCACTGACAAGGGGGACGACAGGGGGGTAATAATCAACTAACATGAACCAAACTCCTACTTTATGCCGTATTGATCACATATCAAAATTCCAATTTGAATTTGCTTTAGCGAACTTTTACCACAGATGTGTCTGCATTAGTGCCCAATTTTGATTACCGGTTGATTGTTTCAGCCAGGGGTACAAATATAGAAAGCCTGTTCGCATGGTTGCACTGTGGCTTAGAGGTAGAGCAGGTCGTCCACCAATTAGAAGCTCAGTGATTCGATCCCCGGCTCCTCTAGTCTGCATGTTGAAGTATCTTTGAGCAAGATACTGAACCCCAAATTGAGTGTATTATAAAACTGATTAGCAGGTGGCACCTTGTATGGTAGCCTCAGCCATATATTTATATATATATATGTATGGATGTATGTGTGAATGGGTGAATGGGTGAATGTGACTCATAGTGTAAAAAGCTCTTTGAGTGGTCGGATGACTAGAAAGGCGCTATATGAATGCAGGTCCATTTACCATTTACCATTTACCATTTACTGGGGCCTGTGAGGTAGAGGGAAATATGGAAATATGCTCATGATCAAAGAAGAACTCTCATTAAATTCAAAAAGGTGCCATTTGCTATATATGCTCTTGAAAAAGACAAACCCATGTCCATCATGTTTTTTTGTTTGTTTGCTTGTTTATATATAACAGCCAGTGGCATATATAGCAAAATTATATGCTTATTCTACATAAACTATAAAAGGATTAAATTTAATGAATAATTTCTTATTTGGAATTTTTTTGTACCTACTTTATGCCACTGGGTTCAGCCATGACACAAGTAAAAATTATTTACACTGTTTAAAAAATGCACATACAAAAAAATAAAATAATATAATATCATTATAAAGGCTGGCTATTGTTTAAAATCACAATAGAGAATATGAAGTTCAGGTCATGTGTTCATGTGTCTAATGTTTCGGATAGGGACGCCATCTTGTGAGGACCCCGCTGTGCCTGTGACGGTGGTCAAGCAACATTATTCGGACAAACTAATCATGACACACAAAATATATCCATATGGCACGGTGTGGATACAGACCCTGATGGACTACCTCGACTCACATACCTGGATATGGTAGACTGCCCTGTTTGTAGACTGAGTGAATACACTTTAGTTAATAGAAGTAACAGCACGTACCTCAAAGATTCTGCCCCCATCTCACAAAGCGGGATGTACCTTCACATTCTCTGTACCAGCACCAGTACCCTTGGAGTGATACTGATACAAATAGAGTACTTCATCAAAATTGTGACAAAAGCAGCAGATTGTATCTTTAGCTTCTTTTTTTATTGATGAATGTGCCTGAGATGCATTTTTTGACTGTCCATTCACTACGATGCAAATACATTTGGATGCCAATGATTGGTGCACATGTCACGGGCCAGAAGTCAGTGTATGATAAACATTTCTGGTGCTCAATTGTGATGCCAGTAATATTGTGTTACTTATCTTGTGTGCTAGCAAGCAAAAGTAGTTAGAAATGAGCAAACAAGAACAAATAGGCACTTTCAGGCTTTTGAAATAAGTAAACAAACAAGCCTCAGCAGCGAAGAATATGCCGAGAGCATAACATTACAGCATTAACGTTACAGCGACAGAGGCTAGCAGGCTGTTTATGCCTCTTAAAGACATATCTGAGGAATACAATGACTGGCAAATGACTGAATGGATTTCCACTGATGAACATCCATCATGATTGGAATTGATGCAGAGGCCATTCTGCAGTTTGATCCAACAGGGAGACACAGAATGAACTACAAATAGGCAGGAATCTTACTATATAATGATGAAAACTCTGTCTGTGGGTGTGTCTATGTGTCTGTTCCATGTTTTTCTCCTCACTGACTTGGTCAATCCATGTGAAATTTGGCACAGTGGTAGAGGGTCATGGGAGGTGCTATAGCAACTGATTGAAATTGCAAACTTTGAATGGGCATATCTCACGCCCCGTATGTCGTAGAGACATGAAACTTTGCACAGAGATGCCTCTCCTCATGACGAACAAATTTGCCTCAAGAACCTATAACTTCCAGTTGTATAGATTTTCCGCCATTTTGAATTTTTTGAAAAACACTTAAAATCGATCTCTTCCTAGGAAGTTTGACCAATCTGCATGAAACTCGGTGAACATAATCTAGGGACCAATATCTAAAGTTCCCTCTTGGCAAAAACTGAGCTTCTATAAGGCAATGAATATTGCTGAGGGCATGACTCATCACATAAACGTGTATAACATCTCAAGGGTTTCACCGATCACCACGCAACTTTGTAGGCTTATGACCACACATAATCTGAGGGGACCCCTCCATTATTGACCCCATCAAACAAAATGGGGGCGCTAGAGAGCTAATTTCTTATCTGGGCCTAACCACCATATCGATTTTTACTAAACTTGGTAGATATGTAGAACAGGACGCCTCAAGGTGACTGGAGAAATTTAACTCTAATTGGCAACTGGGTGGCGCTATAACAACAGAAAAATGCTTCAAAATGGCTAAAATTTGACCGATCGCTGTGGCTCCCCCTGTGGCCCAGTGTTTTGGTTTTTTTTTAAATTTTTGGTATGACTAAGTCATGGTATGGTATGCTGTACATAATCACGGAAACTGTCAGTAAGTCATTCTGTCTGTCCCACGTTTTTCTACTCACTGACGTGGTCAATCTATGTGAAACTGCACATAGGCATTGAGTATTGGCATAGGTAGAAGGTGACAAAGCTACCAATGGGTATGGACTAGTACTACTTAATTTTCTCATCTGGCCTTTTTATTATTTATTGGAGCAGCTTGGTTTGGGCTTTGTGTTATTGTTGCTGTAGATTTTCTTATTCCTAACTGTTGATGTTATTGCTCTGTGATGCTCCTGCAGAATGAGGGAACATGTTGTTTGCGAAATACCTTTACGTTTCTCTGGGCTATATTCAGTGTATTGGCCTGTCTTTGAAAACGCAGGCTTATCAGAGTTTTATGGTGGTGGTGTTGTGTTGGTAACGTTAATGTTAATCTCTTACGCTCACCAAGTAGACTGGTATGTCCATGCGTGGGAACCTACGTGTGAAAGCTACCCTACAAGTGGGCGGGCAGTTCCTGTGCGTACTATGAAATATAATCCTGTTGGCGCCACCTTCTGCTGCACTACTGAGCCAATCACACATCTCATTAAATCAAATAACAGTTGCTCTAATTATCTGTGAGCAAAGCTATAATTGTCATTTTTTTCTAGATCTTGGTACAAAAACGATTTGTTTGACAGGAGAAGTTTTGATACTTCTTAGTTTTGGGTTATTTCGGTTGACAATTTAAAAGTATTAAGTACTAATATCCAGCCCTAATCGATATAAATTAAATTCTTTGGAGATTTTTTGGCTGTTGATCAGACTAAGTGAGCGATTTGAAAATTTCTCTCTCGTGCTTTATTACTGTATTTGGCATTTCATTGAGTAAATGACTAATCAATTAATCAGTCAATTAAGCAGTTGGTGGATGGGTTGATCGATACTGATGCAGCACTCTGAACCACAGTGTCAGAGCGTGTCTTTCTTTCTTTCTTTCTTTCTTTCTTTCTTTTTCTTTCTTTCTTTCTTTCTCAATATATATGTTCCTCAGTGTCACATGTGTCTCATCCTTTTATCCCATCCTGTTTCTTCCTCCCTCATCATGTCTCTCTCACACACGACATACAAACCCCAAGCATGTGCGACAGCCAACAAGCAAGCAGGATAAATTAACAAATGGCATGTTGTAAATGAGATTGGTTTGGCTAATATGATTTCTGGTGAGGAAGGAGGCTGGGGGGAGGCAATAAAGGAAAGCAATTTGAAGGGTACCCCCCCTTCACGTGCATCAGCACATGAAGCTGCCTCATTAATTCCATGAAAACCTGCATCAGTGGGATGAGTATTTACAGATGAGATGAGGTTGTCAGAGAAGACAGTTTTCAGCTCTCCCTTGATTGATGCTCAGAAAAGGCACCCCAAGATGGCCATCGCCCAAATAACATGTCAACACACCTTTCACTTTGTCATACCTGTCCTGTGCTCCATGAAATGACAGTGTGCATTAATGCACTTTACACAGCAGGGGATTAAATGGAATACAAATAATTTTGCATACCTGCTGAGATGAGGGTGTGCAGTGTACAGCAAAAACTAGCACATGTTGTCAGGATTTCTACAGCAAAGTACTGTATAAAAGCAGTATAATCTTCTTTATGGGGCTCTTCAATGGTGATAAATGATCTTAAGTCTATGGTTTATGAACATTGCCAGTCATCACTGTTTTATTAGACTCAGTAGAAGTAGCATCTCCTTCATATAACTGGTTCTAAGTCTGAAGTTCTCCTTGATCAGTCTCATAATATTCATCAGGACCATCTCTTTGGTGGTTTTTGAGCATTTTCAACACTTACACTAAACTGCTAATCCAAAATGCCCCAAAAATCTGTGCTGATAGTCTCATTTGTTTCACAGATCTCTAGAAATAAAGTCACAATGTGGACCGTCTTCAGCAGATGTGTCATTTATTACCTGAGGGAATTGGCATTCCCTCCTTTCCCAGTCCAGGTGAAATTCACACTGTCCAGTCAAAACAGTCTAAAATATGAGCTGGTGGAATTATTTTACTCCTAGGTCTCCAGAGACAAAGTCAAGGGGTGGATGCATTATTTGGTAATAGTGCTATTGTACCTGCCACGATTTATACTCCCTGTTATGTCAGCCAAGATGATTATTGAATGTATGAAATTCACAATGTCCAGTCAAAAAAGGGCAGAAATATGAGCTGGTAATATTTCTTGAAGTGTCTGAAAAGGAATTTGATGTGAATACATTATTTGGCAGAGCTGTTATTTTAACTGCTGGAATTTGCATTCACAGTTATTTTAGCCAAGATGAATGTTACTTGTATGAAATTCAGGCAGTCCAGTCAAAACAGTCCAAAACATGTGCTGGTAAAATTATTTGACTCTTAAGTCTCCAAAGACAAAGTCAAGGGGTGGATGCATTATTTGGCAACAATACAATATTACTATTGTACCTGCCAGGGCTTGAGTGAAAGTACTATTTTGAGTGAAAGTGTTATTTTATGTGGTATATTTTATTGTTGGATTTTGGGATTACTACCACCACTGCTGGTGTAACTATAAAATGAAAGGATGTTTTGCTGCCTCTTGCAGCAGCTGGAATCTGAGAAAAAAAGAACTTTATTCACTGGGCCGACTGCTGGCAACTTTTAAGGTGGAACGTTAACTTGTAATGTTACTCAATGCATGAGGGGACGACATGAATCAATCAAAACACCTTAAACATTCCATATGACAACTCTGACATACATTTTTACTAATGAATGGATCTTCAGGTGTTTATAGATATTAATTTTGGCTGGGTTATGTGAACTGCATATATTCTAATCCTCACTTGGAGAGAGAAAAAGCGTGGTGGAGCATTGTACCTGTGGGCTACGGCAACACTAAACCCCTGAGCTTGCCTGAGAGGGACTATATGCACGGTTATGTTATGAGGAAATACAGTGAGTGCTGGACGGAGCAGTGAGTGACAAAAAACTCGCCCTCTCTGTCTGCCGAAGGCAGGGTGGTGAAGAGGGGGTGTCCGAATCTGAGGTGTTAATGTGTAGGAAGTATATTGATGTTTGTACCTGTTTAAAGAAAAGATAATTGTCTCATTTACAGAAATGATTGATCTTATTGACTATTTTATTGATAATCTGTTGCTATACGGCTAAATCTTTGGACCCTTTTTACTTCCTGTCAGTAACTGCTGTCACAAATATACGCTTGGACCCATTAAGAATATTTATGTTTTCAAGTTTGAAATAGTCTATAAGTCAATCATATTTTTTGCATAATGAAATCTGAACCTGCAAGTAACAACACAGCTGACAGAAAACTGTAGAGGAAATGGTAGTACTGGAGTCAAGTTAAAGGACCTTAAAAAGAACAGAACCTAAATAAATGTACTTAGTTACATTGTACAACTGCATAGTGAGTTATAAATGAATGCTGGGTCTTTTTTAATGATTAGAAATGACCTAAACAAACAGCCTAAGCAGGACAGACTTTGCTGTACTTAAAAAACAAAAATGGCATAATTTGGGTGAAGGAAGTAAAGAGCAGTGTACGTTTCCATGAAATCCAATTTCAGCAGAACATAAGATGATAATGACCGGATATCATTCATGAAATTGTAGGAATGATTATATGCTGTCATTCAAAAACATGTGTCTCACATGATGCCTTAATGGGCTCTCGTGGTTCCCATGACAATAAGTGATGATGGAGGTTAAAAAAAGGCTCACATTAAGATTCAAGACGTAGAAGAAAAAACAAGGGAGTGTATATGCATTTGGTGTAAAAGTCTTTGTGGTGAGCACGGGGATGGGAGGATAGCTTGGTGTTAAAAGTGTTTGAGTAGAGAGAGGGGATAATGGTTCACAGAGACCGGCCAGGCAGATTAGAAAAGACAGGCGTTGTATCAGAGTGGATGAAAAAGGACAGAGGATGGGAGAAAAACATTCAGGAGAGGAGAGGAATTGAAGAGGCTTTATTAGAGGCTAGAATAAGAACTTGTAGTCAGTGCTGGCATATGCTGTCTGTTTTGGTCTTATATTTCCAACAGTAAGAGAGATATTTATGTCAATGTCATCCTCCTGGAGCCATTTGCGGGCAAGGTTACCCACTAAACCTTAAGCTCAGATAATAATAATAATGATAGATGAGAAGAAACAGGGGGGAAATGGTTCCCTGTATTGTCACCCAGGTGATAACGGCTCATTACTGTGGCAAAGATGGAGACAAAGAGAAGCCAGTGACTTCACACATACATACATATACACGCAGTCACTGTGGTGTCTATATCTGATATAATGTTCACACATTGGCAGAGAGTGGGTTGGTGGACAGAGTGAACCTTTAGTGGAGATAAATGAAAGTGAGAACAATTGCTCTGATATCAGCTCCGCCACAAAGAAACCACCTTTGGTTCTTACTTCACAGAAAGGCTCATGCGAAGGGAGAGCCAGATGGAGAGAAGCTGTAATACAGATGAGTCACAGCACATTCATATATAACCTGCAACCACGTTCTGAGACGTCATTAGCTAACCCCATTGAAGTGTTTGACAGAAAAAGCCACAGACATGCAGTGGTGATCCCAGACTCTCAGGGGCCCCTGGCAAAGAAGCTTATTGAGGCCCCCAGCCATACACGCCCCCATGAAAGTGCCTTCTGAGAGCACACAGTCAGCTAAATGAAAGAAGCTTTTTCATTCCTCATTCATATGAACCTGAAGTTAAACAATATATTAAGTCTTAACAGTTTAAACCCTGGGTCCTCTACAGGGGGTCTGTTACCCTTTGGGGGCCCCAAAGTTGAAAAACACACATTAAACATGGCTTAATAGAGACAGTTTCTATCACAAGTACACAAATCTGGACACATTTTCCCCACAAATACAAGATGCTAATGTTTTTAGCACAAGCCTTTGGCATTTTACATCGTATAAATTAGCCTAAAAGCTAGCAGCCTTTTCCTTTACTCGTATGATGCCATGGACAACAGCAACATTTAACAAAGGTAACGTTACAAAATTTGGCTCCATTACAACTCACGATGTTCACTGACAAAACAACTGTCTTATACTAAACACGTTTTCCAAACAAATAGAACATGCTAACATTATTAACACAAGCCTATGGCATTTAACATTGTATAAATTAGCCTAGCCAATAGTGGAGATTTCAAAGTTCAAAGAGTTCAAAGTATTCTTTATATAAAATTTATTTTATACATAGGCTACTGTAAAAACTAATGACAAATTCACATAATAAGTAAACCCCAACCCAACTACAGTATTTTAACATTAAATAACATTTAAAGAACTACCGTAAAACTCGGAATATAAATCACACTGGCATATAAGTCACAGTCTATTTTTTAAGGTCTCAAACAGGGAAAACAAGATTTTATATTACTATTTGTTAATAAAAACGTTATACAAGTTATTCCTACACTGTTTCCCTTTATTTTTAATTTGAAACACATTCAAAACACAATAACCTCTTAAGCAGCTTTGGTTACTTTTCAGATTGCAATTTTCCAAACAACCTCTTCAGGAAATAAAATTACGGTATAACAACATCTGAGCCATAAAAATGAGTTTAAATTAACATTAAACTTCTTTTTTCTTTTTTAAAAAGAGAGCATTACAGTACCTTATTACAGTGTGGGCTGTAACTATACATGCTTACTCAAAAACGAATGAGTTTAAATTACTATGTAGCGCCATCTTGTGGGTCAAATTACCTATGTCAGTATTTACCTTGGTCTGTAGGTCGCACCGGTCTATAACCCGCACCCAACTTTTTAGATTAAAAGAAAGGGAAAAAAGTGTGACTTATACACCAAGTTTTACGGTAATTACAGCAAAATAAATGTTAATAATTGTCTCCCTAACTCAGCAGAGACTCAGCAGCCAGACCTTTCTCTATTATCTGTTTAGCAGTGGCTGAGATTGTTTCTACAATGAGAATAGTCCGCCTATAGTGAACCTGGTCAGGGTCCAATGGGAAGCTAACATAGCTCGCTAACTGTGTGGCTAACTTCACTTCAATGTAATCAGCAGGTGACAAGCCAGGCACAGGTGCTTGACTTGGGTCTTGAGGAGCTGTAGCATTTATCACTGACAGCCTAAACTGTTCACACATTGCACTGCTACGTTTAACTTCATACTCTCTGCTGCGGTCGCTGCAGCCTCACTGTCGTGTTGCTGACACACACATGCTCTTGCTATATCTATATCTATATCTGTATCTCTAGGGGGGGCACTTAGGGGGTTTGGAAGCAGCGGCAGTGCACTGTATGGTGCCATTATGGTAGCTTTAAGGGGTTTATAGTTGTCATTGGAAGTGGTGCCAATATGAGTGGCAATTGGGGGCATGGAAGCATTGCTAAATGGGCCTATTGGGCACAGGCCCAGGGGCTCAGAGTGAAAGGGCCGGCCCTCTTGTCCTCACCTGCAAAATAATCACTCAAATGAACATGTTCTGACAGGGAAGAGATTCAAAATGACCACAAAGAGACGCAAAGGAACTGCAAAGAGATACAAAATAACTACAAAAAGGGGCAAAACAACCACAAAGAAACACAAAATGACCAAACAAACCCCTAAATTATGCCAAAGAGAAACAAAACAACTACAAACAGATACAAAATTACACAAAAAGCAGTTAACCAGTCGCTTTATTTGCCCCTCTTAGCGGTGTGCCTCTGCATAAATGACAAACTAGTCTGGCGGTTATTTAGGTAAATCTAGAGCGCACAATAACTCGTGTTTGAGTGTATTTCCCAAATTAATTTTAAAAAGGTAGTTCAGCTGAATTCAATTTACAGACAGCAGACAAAATTGGCCAAATCACATTGAGCTAGTTTAGTTGGCTCGCGTCCCTTAATTCTCAAACACCTGCAGCTAAATCCAGTTATGAAATAAACACAAAAGCTGCTGGGCATAGAACCCCAGCTTTCTTTATGTTCCCTCCCTTCTCCTCTATCTACCCTGCTCAGAAACAAAATAATCTCCATCACCTTGGGGTAAAATTAAATTACATAGTGGCCAGTGACAGGTGAATCAGGCTGCAAGCTGGTTCAATAAATTAGTAAGGTGAAACGGGGCTGCGCAGGAGATGCTCCGAGTCAATTAGCTGAGGAATAGTTGTCGGTGGAGTGTTTTTAGGGGCGAGCGGACACAGGCAGATGCGGAGATAAAGAGGGAGCTAATTCAATTAATGAGTTTGATGCTGTTCTTCCCATTATCAGAGCTAGTTAAAAGTGCTGGTGCGTGGCAACGCTGCAAACGCAGGACAAGATTAACACTATCAGATAAAGAGGGCTCCCCAGACAAAGCTCATCTCCACCCATGCATTCTGCTGCGTTTCTCCCTGTCTCACCCTTTTGTCTCACTTTCACTGTGTCTCTTTTCCTATCTCCCCCTGTCTGTCTCTATCTGTTTCCTCTGAAACACTCTGCTTCCCTCATACACAGCCAAGCCTCTCTCCCATCGCTCTCTATATCCTCTTCCTCTACCAAAGCTCCCAGTCTAGCACTGGTGTCCTTCTGCTATAGCTTCTTTTATATCATTTAAAAAAAGGAACCAGAGATCCTGCTCTAATTCACTTTATTTAATTACCTCATTTTGGTCCATAAAGCTTTGTCAGGTAATTTTGAAGGTCTACAGACCAAAACGTCTTCATTAAATAAAGTGAGTACAAGTGACCGGCCTTGTGCAGAAATTCTTTATCCCTCTGACTTTACAGTTTTGGCCCGGCACACCTGTAATTAAGACTTTATGGTGTACAAGAACTCTGTTAAAAAGTTTTTAGCCACGCTAGCAACTAGACTGAAGGGTCGGTCAGTTGGTCCAAACTAAAATATCTAATCAACTGTTGGATTGTTTGGCATGGGATTATGTGTAGACAATTATGTTTTTTGTGAATGTATCAAATGCTTTTCTTTTCAATGAGCATCACATCCTGCCATTAGTCTGGCCACGGACTCTAAGTACTGCTTTTTGTCTGTCCTAGGGGCTGAACCTGAACATTGACTATTCAGACATTGAGTGTTTGGGTAGGCATTCGATCTTTAATCTTGGGATTCAGATTTCTTTTTCTTTTTTTTTCTTTTTTTTTTGAGAAATGACAATAAAGATAAATAAATACTTATATTAAGTGTTTCCCCTACTTTTATTTATTTATTGATTATTTTCTGTTGTTTTTTTTTTACAATTTAAAAAAGGTACAATTTTTCATTGTGGAGCTGCACGCAGCGTATTGATTCACTGTTTATCATTAGAACTCTACTCTGCACCAGGGACAGTTGTTGAGAGTCCGTCCATACACACAGTGACAGGGCTAACTGTCAGCATCACACGGCTAATGTTACGTAACGTTTATTAATGGGTTTAAATTCAAGATGAAATTTAAATAAAAAATGTTTTTTTTAATCCTTCTTTTATTCTTAAGCCCAGTTCAGTCCAATGATTTGGGACAAAACTAAACTATTTTAGAACGTTGCAGAGAAAAGCTGCAATGGTGTGAACTGGCTGGTCTGAGCTCGACTCAAACCGGCTGATGGTGTCACCTGCAACTCAGCTGGTCAAATCACTGGTGGCTGGTTTTAGGACCTAAGGCTAGTCACCTGTTTCTACAGACAGTCCGCTTGTAGTAAAGTCTGCTGGTCAAGTCAAAATGACCGCACACGGTCCAGTCCATATCATGCTCGTTTTGTTTGCTTTTCACCGTTTCATCGCTACTACAGATGTAGCCAGTATCTATCACTATCCTCATTCATATTTTAAGAAGCTACAAATTATATTCAGCCACAAAATAAGCCTGAAAAGCTGGAAATCAGAACAGAAGTACAGAGAGTTGTTGCATAGAGATGATACATCCAGGGTTCCTACACATTTGGAATTTCAAAATTCCATACTTTTCCATACCCTAACCTCCAGACTTCTCTGCGCTTTTTTTTGTTTGTTTGTTTTTTCAGAGAATATACAACATCTGAGTAAATATATCAGTGTTTCATATTTCACATCATATTTAATTATTCTTAATAGGCAATTGTAGCCAAGTACCATAATGGCATGCAAATAAAAACTCAGGTAAGTTCAATGTCTGGGCTGAGGCAAAAAGGTTGGAACTCTGGGTGCGAGCAATGCAGTAACGAGACGTCTGTGTTTTTTCCTTTCATGTGGTTCAGAATCACCTTCTCCCCCATGTTGGCGATGTCAAATGATTTCACACAAAGCTTGCATCTAGCTCTGTGTGTGAACTGGGAATCCTTGGCCAACCAGTATTTATAAACGGTATTGCCAAGCCTAATTTTCTATTTTAGAAAAACAGTATTTTAGAACAGTGGTAATAATTTGGAAACATAAATATTTTTCCATACTTTATTTTTCATTTTCCATACTTTTTAATACCTGGAAATTGATCAAATTTATTTCCATACTTTTCCATACTTTCCATACTTGCGTAGGAACCCTGTACACCATCTCATCTAGTTGCATTGGTGTGAACCAGCAGGTTTTTAGAACGTTGCAGAATGGTGCATTGCAAGTAGTTGCCTGTTTCAACTCATCTCATAGGAATCTTTGGTCTGACCTGAGCTTTTTATCAAACTTCAATCACGTTTTTCCTGTAAAACAAAATATGACTTGTGCTAGCACCAACCAATTTCAAGCAATATCATTATGACATCTACCCATCAATCCATCTGCAACTTTTACCTGCACAGTGCTTATATTAAGTTAGCTAGCCAGAAACAGCATACTACAGTAGTGTGTCTTTGATTCCCCAAAATACTGTGCCTTCTTTCCTGCTGACTAGAATTTATTCATATTGAGGAAATCTGTGAGAACTCCAACTTATGTGCAAGGCATTTGACAGTGGATTGCCTCAGCAACTACATGGGGCATACAATACTTTGTCTCTCTTGCCTTTATGGATACAACTATCCCATTTGCATTACAACATTGGTGCTCAACTGTTATGACACGCCCACTTTTCAATGATCACGTCAAATTCCTCCAACATTCTATCCCACCGGCCAACCGTATTTCATTTGGACATAAGTCGGGATAGTGCAGCTTGTGTCAGTGTCTGTGTTTCTGTGTCTGCCCTTTCTAATCCTAACTATTATATGTGCTTTAAAATTAATCAATGAACAATTCCATAAAATTTTTACTCTCAGAACAAGCTGAAAAACAGGAAATGGACACACCTTTGACACCCACACAGTGCTATCCAATATTGCAGAAAAACACTTCCTTGTCTCCGAGCTGTAGATACAGCCTGTGGTAGTTTGCTCAACCTGTTCAAAAAGGAGTCAAAAAAATCTCCCACCTTTTCCTTAGAGAAAAAAAGGAACATCTTGTGATATATTCAAGCAGGCTATCATCACCTAACCTTCACCCATACCCTCTAATTTCCTCTGGATGTTGCTGGAAAAGTGCTGTTACCTTGCGTGAGGCTTATCCGGTCCTTCACTTTACCCTTGTGAAATGTCAATTTCACTTCTCACTGCCATTGACCGCCTACTCATCTCACCATTCTTTACAGATCAATATCTTTGTGATCCAAACCAGACAGTGAATGGATGTGCTTTGAGGGTATCGGAGCTGTGAAGGGTTAAAAGCTACCCATCTATCAAAGGACAAAGATGATCAAAGGGAGTACTACTTACAGTGCCTCTTAGTCATTTCAACCCCGAGTGGATTGTATTGAGTGCTACTTAATTGAGGAGATGCTGACTGTCCCCAAACACCAGGCGCGTTTAGAAATCAGGTGGCTATGCAAGGAACTGTCTGTACTGTCCAAGAAAAGCACAGACTATTTGCTTTTCACTCCGAGAGGAGAGGTGAGGAGTTGAGTACCTTCAGCCAAATTCTCTCTCCATCCATATCTGGATGCCTGAAAAACACAGAGCGCATTGATGCCACATCTAACTTCTTTTTCACAGTCTTTTTTTAATTAAAAGGAAAAGCAGCCAGATGACTGACATATGGAGCTTGGACCCGAGGTCTGGGAACAAACTCCAGCTTTTTTCAAAAAAAAAGAAGAAGGAATAACTGTCAGAGGAGAGCAGCTGACTTCAAATGAGAAGAGGTTCAAAATGCGAGCTGGCCGTAGCCTCATGACATGAACGGATCCATGACAGATCAAGAGCAATCATATGGGCAGGAGCACTGAGAAATGAATTCAAGTCGAATTCAGAGCAACCCCTGAGAGTGTCTGAGGAAAGGAACATTTCATTCGAAAACCTGGGCATGGTTTCATACATACAGTACATCTTAAATACATCATATTGGTGAGAAATCATTATTTTGCTGTTGATAAATAAAAAAACATATAATTTTGATCCCGTAGTTGTGGTGTTTTGAACAGAGGCATCACTATAATTTCAGTCATTACGGTTCTTCCAAAATGGGTGTTTTCACTCTTCAAATGAGAACTTTTGTGCATCAGCTGAACAATGAAGAAAATGGATGGTGCCATATATGACTGTGAGGAAATGGGGCCCTTATAATGGCTGAAAAACAAATTACTACTTCAGCAGTGGGTTTCAGAGAAGTGTCATACTATATGAAGGGTTTCACATTAAGAAGAACAAATTAATTTTACTTCGTCCACTATTATTGAACATTAAACAAATGAGGCTAATGGAATCCTTAAAACATAATTTTGTAAGCGACGGCCTCAAGAGTGCTATGATGATAATAATAATAATAATATGATGATGAGCTAGCACTAATGTGGAGGCGCGTTTCTGCATAATGCATGGTGGCTGTTATGGGGCAGAATGCAACACATACATAAGTTATCATAGAGGGGGTGTAAGATGTAATTAAGGCATTATTTACTTTAAAAGTGAAAGCAGAGGAAGATAATGAGAAAGGAAATGAAATTGTGGCTCATAAAAAGTAAAATTTATCAAAGCCAATAGCTTAGAGCAGTCAATGACTTTGTTTTCTTTAATCTGCTTCGAGCTCTCATTATCTCCTTATGTCACATTATATTTAGGCTTATTTCCAAAACTGGGAGAAATAAAAACTGTCAAAGAAAGAGGCAAAAAAGAAAACATGGTATTCAGAATAAAGAAACAGGCTGGATGTGGGTGGGTATTGACTGAAATGACAAAGAGCTCCGTGTGTGTGCAGCGACTGTGTACATGAAAGCGGGCCAACGGGATGATGACACTGAGGGGTGTGACAGCGCAACACCCACTGTGGCCAAGAGCAAGTCACCTCCAGTAAATCACAGCCGGGCTCTCGTCACGACGCAAAACTCAAAATGTAAAATTCAAGAACATCACCAATCTGGTGCCCTACATGTAAGACATTTCAACCCTCATTTGAGTTGCAGGATTTGGAGCGCGAGCACGGGATTTCAGATTAACACAAATATGGAATATGTGTCATGCTGGTTTTCCTTTTTTATTTTTCCATAATTGCAGAAAATGTACGCCAAGCAGAGTACTAAAAAACTTCCAATTTTCTATTCGCTTTAATGCTGGATTTCAGGAACTCACTACTACTACTGCTGCTGCTGTAGATTAGCTGAAGAAATGAGGTCATGTTGGAGCAGACAGAAGCTTGATCCCTGTGGCTGCCATTTGAATGGAAGCCGAGCCAGTTAAACAGGGGATAGGGCAAACGCATGCAGACGCTGCATCCAGTAAAACCTATTTGACATAAGGTTGCATCCAGGGGATAAAAATTAGGCTTCGCATTGGATTCGTCGGGCCGCACGGATGATCCAGGACTGATCCAATATTTGGATGGACGCAGAAGGGGGCCAAGCAGTATAATCTCAGGATGTAGTGAGACCGATTATGGCAAGTTGGTAAACCTAATGTAGGAAGTGTTACACAGATTAACACTGATGCGAGTGGGCACGTACAGTAGTCATCCTGATGACCCGACAAAGGCTACTAGCTGAAATGTGTTGGTTTGGTAGTAAAGGTATTCTTTGTACTTCGTGTTGCTCAAAGTAGGTGAAGTTATGCCAGAAATCCTGGCTTCCACATACAGTTGTACTGCAGCGAGTAGTCAAGTCAGAATTACAAATTAGAATAAATACAGCATACAACACCCTCTATCATATAGGCCTCATCTACATGTACATTTTTGAAAACACCTGTATATTTCTCAAAATTCTGGTTACTTTGAATCCATCTGGAAATATAAAGTGGAGCATTCGGGAAAGAATTACATCATCTTGTTCAATTCCTAAACTAAATGTTGCAGCAACATGTTATGGATGAACTGAGGCATCAGATGCACCAAGTGTTATTTTGGCCACTTCTACGTCTACGGTTTAAAGCCCACCAGAAATTGAGCATAGCGTTAGTTCAGGCAGGACACAATGTCAAGTATAGCTCACATCCCAGCTACATCAGCTGATGGAGCAGCTGATTGATGGAAGGGAGTCAGCTAATAGATCACATGATTCTTTTCTATGCAGCCAGTTGGCAAATCTCATTCAGGGCGCCCTATTTAATCTGCTCTGGCCTGCCTACTGTTGCTGCTTCCTCTGCAAGCTGCTTTACAACACGCCTCCACCCCAGCTCCTCCTTTTCATGTTGTGTCTGACTTATCAGTGTCATTTCTGTTTGTCATTGATGCTGCTCTGTTCTGTTCCTGGGGGGTCTTTGCTGCGGTCCTTAGGCTTTTCATGTAGGCGCATGAAAGGGCAGAGAGGTGTGCTCCCTCTGCCTTAAGGCTTTCCTCGCAGGCACGGTGAAAGGCAGAGAGTCCCCAGAACAGAGCCATACCGCTAAATATAATACTGCAAATGGAAATAAAGTTTTCTTTGACTAGTTGACTAGTGTTCCTGACCGAAATTATGGTACTGGATGAGACCCCGTTAAACCAGCCAGTTTGGGACAATTTCAAGAGTGGGGTTGTGGGGTCGATGAGGAGTGGAAGGAAAACTCTTGCATGTCCAGAGCATCACTTGTATCTTTGAGAGAGCCCCTCTGTCCTTATATCAAAGGGAAATCAATGGTAATGAGATCCTCAGTAGGTGTTCTAAAACAGTTAACATTAGCCTGCATACTTTACTAGCCTTGTAACGAGGGGAGACTGTGAAAGAGGGCGAATGTGTTTCAAGTCATCTTTGCATTCTGGTGTGGACGGAGATATTTTGTCAAATGAAGGTCATGAGGACAGGCGAAAATATTTGTATACTGTGGACAGGGCCTTAGACCCTTGGTTAAGAGAGGAAAACTCCTCACAAAGAGCAGCAGATGAAGGACATTATTGAGGGTGGTGCTTTCAAATCGACTTGTGACAGACAAGTAAAATGTTTGAATGGCTGACATTTACTTTTTTAGCCATGCTAGCAGCAATGTTGGCCTGTCTGTTTGTTGGTCAGTTGGCTGATCCTTTACTTCAGTCCTTGATTGAAATATTTTAACAACTACTGGATGGATTGCATTCAATTTTGTACAGACTTTCATGGTCCCCAGAGGATGGATTTACATGAGTTTGGTGTGGTTCAGAGTAGGGCTGCAACGATTAGTTGACTAATCGATGACTAATCGATCTATTTTAGTAGTCGACTAATTGTTTTGAGTCATTTTCCATAGAGAAGTACTATAAAAGTACCCTAAAATACTCTTATTGCAGCTTGTTACGTTCACATATTGGCAGCTTTACACACTCTCCCATGACAGTGAACTAAAACCCTTTGGTGTGAGTACGAAACAAGACATTAGATGACATAATTTTGGGGTTTGGGAGAGACATTTTTCAACATTTTAACACATTTTTTGCTAAAATGATTAGTTGACTAATCGAATAAATAATCGACGGATTAATCAACAATGTAAATAATCGTTAGTTGCAGCCCTAGTTCAGAGTCACATATCTTTGCAACTTTTTGATGGATTGCCATGAAATTTGCTCCAGACATTAAAGGATGCAGGAGGAACCACTCAGATGAATTCGATGATTCCTGAAATTTCCCTCTAGTTCAACCAGCAGGTCAAAGTTTTCACGTATTTAATGAAATAAATCAATGGAAGGAATAGCCCGTTTTGACCAGTTATTGTTTCCAGACAATGTAGCATGTTAATATGCTAAACTAAGATGGCAAACATGGTAAATATTATATTTTCTAAACATCAACAATGCTAGTATTTTCCTAGTAAGCATATGAGCAGATGGATGTTAGCATTTAGCTTAAAGCAATGCTGTTACTGCATGACTGTAGACTCTTCTGTCACATATGCACATGTTGTACAGTTGTTAACATAATGACATATCAGTATCTGTCATCCTGATATCTCATGAACTTCTACTATACGTTCTTATCACTGAAATTATGAATTCATGAAGTACTTCGAACTTAATTCTGCTGATAGCTTAGATACTCTTTGCTAAAAGTTTCAGTTTGAAATATACAGTAGAGTCAGAAAACAGCTTTTGCAGCGTGCACATCAAGGAGAGGAAGAACAAAAATTCATAATTGCCATATGTATGCAAATTACATCAATCTGAAGCCATTACTGAAACAATTAATCTTTGGCAATCGCTAAAACATTTTAATCACGATCGTTACAAATGGTTGACTATTCATTATGCCCTCTAATTAGATCATAAATTGTATGAATACACTGTTGTGGGAGGTTTTGAAGGATGTGACACACTGGGGACAAACACAAAAGCCAGCTAGGACTGATGAAGTGTGCTGCATTAATGGCACAGGGAGCCAGGGTTGCTGAGAAGGGACTAAATGCTTGCTCTCTCATGACTTCATCTGTGAGTGATTTATTGAGTGACTGACTGGAGGTTTGAGCCTGCACATGTGTGGTCAGGTGATGCAGGTGATCACGATCCCGGGTCAAATGTTGCAGTATGTCATTCAGCTGTCCCGACGTGGGGGACTATCAATATTCTAGATACGATTGATTAAATGCTCTCTGCCGGTTTGAGTGAGCTGAGTGAGCCATGGCAACAGGAGACACATTCTTGGTCTAGATGTCATGTGTTGTTGTATTTGTCAGTGTTGTGACATTTGTGCAAGAGCCGTGGGAAGGCAGTACAGTAAGTGCTGGAGTGGCAATGTGACAAGAAAGATGTCAGCCATCACGCTAACCCAACATTTCAGACAATGTCCGTCTAAAAACTGTCACAATGGTGTCACACAATGTTTGCAAAGTGTGAGAGAATTGGCTCTCACTGTGAAAAAGCCAAACTCCAAAAATAAAATAAATTCCATCTTGGTTTCATTCACAGTCTCAAGGTTATGTTCACATACAATCTCAGCCGTCCTCCGGGGACAAAATAAAGCATCTGTCTGAAATGTCTGCACACTTCTCCTCACCACTCTACCATGTGCAGATTATTGGAAAATGCAGAGCCAAAACTGCAGGTAAATCAATTCAGGCCTCATCTGTAAAAGCTGGCATGTCAAGCAGTACATTAGCCCCATTTGCACTTCATTATGTGCACCAGTGGGCACTGCTGAAAAGTCACCATCAGCGGGCTCCACCACATACAGGAGACAGGGAAAAAGACCCAAGCCACTGCATAGGCATCTGGTAGAGTTTGAAATGTGTATATGTGCAAGTCTATGAAAGAAAATGAGGAATGTGAAGGATGTGATGGCGACAGAGAAAGAGAGGTAATCAAAGCGAAGATAGAGGGATGATTTAGGGGTAGAATGATTGACTTTGATGTAGGCATTAGGCATGGATGGAAAACAACAGCTAATCTCTGCTGGCTGCTGTTTTCCTCTTGTTAAAGGATACAAAAAAGTAAAAGAAGTATTTGTTTAAGTGTTTGTTTGTTTTTTGAGAAAATGCTACCCTTCTGCTCTGCTCACAAAAAAACTTTAAAAATCCTATGGGAATATACAGATACAGATATTTTAATTTGATTTTTTTCTTTCAGTATTTTGCATAAAGCTTTGTTATCAGTAGCATCACAATAAATACACTTTCCAGAGATCTTGTTTCTCCCTCTCACAGGCTGTCTTTCCCTCATCATCCCTTCCTTGCTCACTTGTTGTTTTTCTCCCAGTTTCCCTCTCAGGGCCCTGATCAGAGATCTGAGACTGAGTAGATCTATAAAGAAAAACAAAGCTTTCTCATCACTATGTGTCTGTGTTAAAGTAAATAATGTGCTTTTTTTTCCCTCCCTCAGGACCAAAGCTAAGTCAAACTGCACGGCACGTATTTGTGTCAACACAGGTTTTGCATGTAGCTCGGAGCAAGTCAGAAATCTTGCAGTCAGAGCAATGCCTGATATCTAAATCTAACAAAATGTGAAAGTACTGATATAAAAATTACCTGCATGAAAGGAGGCATTCAACGGAAACTTTTGGAACTTCTTTGGCACCTTTTGCACCTGGTGCATAAAGCATAAAATTCTTACATAAGAATTTAAATCAATTGAACAAAAAGGAGGAACTGTCTGGACAAACATTCTGACCCCGCTGCATAGCAGATGGTAAACTGTGATAAAGCAAACTCAGTAACATCTTTTTACTGTGTTAACAACCTTGCAGAACAACTTTATCCTTACAAAATGGTTTCATCATGCACTGTTCATGGTGTGTATTTCAGAGAGGCCGCAGTGGCTTATTTTGCACTCACTGGAGAGGCCGTGCCTTACATCACCAAAGGAGCAGGCAGGGTGAAATTTAGTTGAAATTTAGGGCTTATATGCAAGCTGACCGAGGATTTAAGCGCAGTCTCATGCACACAGAAAAACACTCACTGTCAGTTTATGTGGTGAGAAAACATAGTTTCTCTCTTCCTTTTTTGTCATCAAAATATACATGTAGACATTTGTGCAGCTGTCTTCAATATTTTAGAATTTAATTTCAATCCAACAAGTCGTCCAGTGGGCGGCACGGTGGTGTGGTGGTTAGCACTCTCGCCTCACAGCAAGAGGGTTGCCGGTTCGATCCCGGGCATGGGAGCCCTTCTGTGCGGAGTTTGCATGTTCTCCCCGTGTCAGCGTGGGTTCTCTCCGGGCACTCCGGCTTCCTCCCACAGTCCAAAGACATGCAGATTGGGGACTAGGTTAATTGGTAACTCTAAATTGTCCATAGGTGTGAATGTGAGCGTGAATGGTTGTCTGTCTCTATGTGTCAGCCCTGCGATAGTCTGGCGACCTGTCCAGGGTGTACCCTGCCTCTCGCCCGATGTCAGCTGGGATAGGCTCCAGCCCCCCCGCGACCCTCAAGAGGATGAAGCGGTTAGAAGATGAATGAATGAATGAATGAAGTCGTCCAGTGCATACACTCACATAAGCTGCTCGTTCCTACACTTTAATACGATCCACAGGGGCATTTCCTGAATAAGCACCTAACAGATGGATGGCAAAATAGCTTGAATATGACCATTATGGGTCGCAGTGGTCGAAATGGTGGCAGCTGCACCAAAAATACTTGGTTAGGTTTAGACCAGAGATAGAGAGATAATTCCACAGCTGGTTTAGACAACGTTTTGATTCCTCTTAGTTTCTTCATAAATAACTGTGGCGCTTTCATGCAAACTTTGCCTCGTTTGCATGAAGTTGAAATCTTTCGACCAGTCTATTTTCTCACATTCGGGGTCAGGCTTATGTTGCCTGCTATCCTACATCCTACAGAGTGTGCATTTAACACTGCCAGTGGGTCTTCACCCTTTCCAGTAAACAAAAGATAACAAAACTGTCTGCAAATAATAATTCAGAGCTGGACTTCACTTATAAACTGTAGTGCATTTCTACCTTTATGGCCAAAGCAGTTTACAATTTGCCTTTCATTTATTTACACACACTATGCTCAGCACTGAGCTGGCTATACGGAGCAATACAAGGTTCATGGACACATGATGACAGGAAGAACCAAGCATCAAACAACAAACTCTGAAATTAATAGACAACCCGCTCTACCCCCATGACAGAGCCTCCAATATACTATTTGACAGATAGGGTTTATCATAAAGAGTTAAAAGGAAAAAAACTGAAAAGGAGGTAACCATGTACAACCTATACTGTAGCACCACTGAGCTAGCTATCATTACATAAAGCTTCTTGTCCATGAGTAGATGCACGCTTCCTTCTGTGCAGTGATACAGTTGGTGGGTGCAGCTCGATAGAAAGAAAGTAGTTCCTCTATGAAACTGCTCACACCAAGGTCTGTGGATTATCTTGTTCAAATGAATTTTTTGGCTAGTTCTATTATATTCAAGAGAAGGCAGAAATCTCTATGTCTGATATCTCCAACACTCTGCAACTTGCACCTAAACGATCTAGACTGATAAAAAGCACTACAGGTATGATGAAAAATATGTATTTTTGATTTTGGAGTGAACTGTCCCTTTAAGGATTGCTTTGGTTTTAACAATTAATCTAGCTGGTTGTTGTTAGGGGAAGATTAGAACACGTCAGTAGCTTGCAGTAGTGGTAAGATGCTGACCATGAATTGTAAGGTCCCATGGTTTGAGTGTGGTCTAGGACCTTTGTGGCATGCTGTCTTTTTCATTTCCTGTCTTCTTTCTGCAATCTCTATCTAATAAAATAACCCCCAAAAGAAAATATGGGTTCTTGTTACCAGACAGGATGTGAACAAAGTGTGTCAAAGTGAGACATTTTGTATGCCTAACCATCCGCCTACAGCTTTGTTCGCTACTTTTGCCTCAGAATTCATTATTTGCCCCACCACAAGAGGTCACTTGTCCAGTGCTTTTGTATTTCTGGTGAAGACGTGCTCATGCTTTACTTGGCCCACTTACCTCTGACACACAGATCAGCTTGTTACACATATGATTGACTTGATGATCCGATGAAAACATACGCTCATGCAAACTTTAACCGTGAATGCACTTTTCATTTCCCCTAAGGGAGTGTTCTCCTCAGTGTGTGTTGCAGCAGTAATATGGCACCAGGGGAATGGATGGCTGCTGGTGTTTTAACAGGGATGACCACCTCACTTCTCTCCTGTATGTTGGTAGTGCTTATCAGCCAGCACCATGCCCTGAGCACCGCTTCCACTTCACAGGGCCACCAACACCTCGACTGCCACTGGGTGTTTACACTGATCCCTTCATAGAGGACTCCCTTGGGTCGCTGTCTCTGTTTGTGTGTTTTTGTGAGTGTGTGTGCGCACGACTCCCTTGGGCCACAACACAGCTTGTCTGCACTGAGCCTCGTGGAGTGACAATGCTGGGTCTGTTCCTCCAGACCACAGTCAAACACTGCGTGCCAGGGGATGAGCGATGAAAGAGTGGACAAGGACAGGTGTTCACTCAGGCCTTAACCACCCTGATGGGAGCAAAAACTTTAAAGCAATGGATAGAATATGACTGGTAAATACTACTGCATACTTTCAGAAATGTTTCATACAATATATCAGAGATACGATTTGTTTTTTGTAATAATCCGGAATTCCTCATTTTCCAACCTGAATATGTCACTTGTGAGTCATGCAAATGCAAAAAAAAAGTAATGTAATTTATTTATTTATATTTATTTATTTATTCATGGGCACCACCCAGCCTGGGAATTTACGACTGCAGATTTTTAGATCTTTAGCCCCAAATAATTTGCAACTGTGAGTTGTCAATTGTCACTAAAGAAGACAGACGTGTTGTAATTGACGGATCCTCGGTCCCGCCCCCCTTAGTTACTGTTGTTAAATGGGAAAAGCTTGACAAAAAGAAACATAAGGAAACATAAAGAATAAGGGGGCGGGGTGTCGGTGACTTAATGGTAGAGCAGGCACCCCATGTACAAGGCTGTTGCCACAGCAGCCCGGGTTCGAATCCAGCCTGCCCACCCCCCCCCCCACGCTTACCTGTCCTGTCCATTAAAGGCAAAAATGGCCCAAAAAAAAAAAGGGAATAAGGGGGCAAATTGAGGCTTTCAACAAAAAAGGAAGAAGTAGAGGATGACAACACTATGAGTCAACATTGCTCCTGCTCTGCCATGTATGTGTCAACTTTTCCCCTTCTGGGCATCCGTAAAGTATTCTTATATATTCATGAATAGAGACCATGGTACTGGCCTAACATAAGTCTCTCATTACTATAGAAAGTTATTTTAGTTACTTTGGCGCACCACGTAGCATTTAGCCTAGCTCGAACGAAGATTTGCAAAGAGATGCGTTGAAACAATCTTGCAATGTGTCATTCTGCAATGTTCTAAAACCCTGCTGGTTCACACCAAATGAGAAGGTGTATCATCTCTGTGCAACAACTCTCTGTACCTCTGTTCTGATTTTTCAGCTTTTCAGGCTTATTTTGTGGCTGTATATAATTTGTAGCTTCTTAAAACAGTGAAGATAGTGATAATGAGATATGCTTGGGTATCCTTTCACATGTCATAGGTGTTAAGTTGTCTGTATGCCTCAAAACTGTGTATCCTTTGAATTTTTCCAGTAAATTGTAACCTAAGCAAGGCAGATAAGAAAGTGACACTCTACTGCTTATTATAAGCAACACCATGGCCAGATTTTGGGAATCCATTATCAGACCAAGTTTACAAGCCTGGCTTACTGAACTGTCACACTCTGTTGCCCCAGAAAAACTTACTTTTGTGATTAAGGGTAAATACTCTACTTTTGATAAGATATGGGGACGTTTTATGACATTTCTACAGGGGGAGAAGTCTACAGAAGTCTACTTGTATTAATCTCTTGAATACAAAATAACAATGTGCATTTTTTCCTCCTTCTGTCCTTTATACTGTCAGTACTTGTTTAGGCAGCATTTCTGATTGTTTTTTTTAAACCTCGGAAAAGTACTCATTGTATTGCCCTGCCGTAGCGGTTGTTATTAAGATAATGCCTGACTGTGAATGTTCTATTTCGTACCTTACTTGTTTTTTGTTGTTGTTTTTGATGGAAATATTGAACTATATTTAAAATCCATGACACACTTGTTTAAAAAGATAGTGAGATATGCTACAGTTGCATTTGTAGTATGGAGGAAATGGCAAAAAACAATCAAAACAAGCATCAGACGGACTGTATTCACTTAAATACGCCACAATTATATAAATAACCAGCGCCAATTAATCAGTCAATGAGAGTGTGCATGTGGGGGGCACAAGCACATACAGCAAGCAGCAGCGAGTCCATGTCATTGGTCCGACAGCCCATTGGTCTGATGGTCTGCGGTGCTGAATGGCTCCCGGCGGGCGTATTTCTACCTTGATGGTGCACCGCGACTGGCTCTGGGTCAGCTGAGAAAGGCTTGAGGTGAAGCAGGCTCACGGCTTATGTGTTTGTTACTTTCTTTTTCATTTTAACCCACACCATGATCTTTTCCTAACCCTAACCAAGTGGTTTTTGTGCCTAAACCTAACCAGACCTTAACCACAGGGCATTATGATGATTTCGGAACAATGGGACTTCGGAACAATGGGTTTAATATGGTCGGAACAATGGGATATCAGACCAATGGGCTGTCGGACCAATGGGCAGTTCCCGCAGCAGCAGCAACCATCTGTCCAACACTAGCACAGGACGCGGAAACAGAGGGGTCAGCGGGGACGTTGGACCTGCAGCAGCAAGGCAACACACCATCTGCGGTCATTTTGACTTGACTGGCTTGAGAAAAAGCTGATCACAGGTGGTTTGAGATCTTACATTCTCAAACCAGCGGAGTTGCAGGTGACACCATCAACCAGCTTGAGTCGAGCTTGGACCGGCCAGTTCGCACTGCTGTAACTTCACTCTCCAACGTTCTAAAATGGTTTTGTCTCGTTGCGAAACTTTGGTCTGAACTGGGCTTAACAGAGAAAATATAAACAAGCCTAGCGTTAGATCCTGCAAATGATAAGTCATGTAACTTATAAATATGTCAGCAACTAACCCATTAGTTCTTTTCCAAAACTCTTTAACGTTTACACAGAGATCATGTTAAGACGGTTATCTTTTATATGCATGCATGTATGCATGATATGTAGCATGTGAAATAGGGTATGGTGAATGTGCTAGGAAAGGTAGTATCGGCACGGTCACTACCTGGAGCTCGCATCAACGGAGCCTGGGTTTGTTGAAGGTGGCAGTGCTGTTTGGGCTGAGAAAGCCATGTGTAAGTAAGGTAAAGGAGGTTGTTGGGTTGGTGCGGGGAGCAGTGAGACCTGGCATTAGGGGAGTGTCTTTGGGACGCCAGCGATCACTGTCTAGCCTCCTGGAGGTGTCATGGGACCAACTAGACGAAACACTGGTGAAAGGAGGGTCATCCCCCTGATGACCCCAAATATGTGTTAGTTATCACTGCTCACTGGTCTGTATAGTTAAACCTTGCCATAATAGATTATCATAGGGCTTAGGAGGTTATTCACTGAGCACTGATCCTTTCTCTGTAGCACAAACTTCTTGTGTTTATTTGAACTTCAACAGAGATGAGCCTAGCTCATAGTATACCTAGATATAACAGGAAAGAGGAAAACTGACTGAGCTTTTGCTGAGTTCCAAGCTTGCTCAACTGTTTTTGGAGCACATAGCGAAAAGGGGCAAGACATAATTGTATCTTCAGAGAATGGAGTGGAGGATGAGACCAGTCATAGAGGTTTTACAGAAAAATGCATGGAAATGCATGTGTCTTTTTTGTGGCTAGTTGAGCTCAAGCAAGCAGTCAGTCAGTCATGGATATATGAAGATTTATGTGTGAAAGTGAGCTAAATGAACACAACTAAACAGCACAGATTAACTCTGGTAGGTGGAACTACAACAGCATTATATTTAGGTGTTTTTGCACCAGATTTTACTTCTGTTAAAAATACAGCTGCAACTGGGTCTTTGCTGGCTCCATAAATCAAGTTAGGAGGGATACTCTGCAAGCAAGAAAGTACATAATGCAATTTATGAAGATAAAGAATTGGCATCTAAATGACATCTAGAAAGACAAACCTTGCCAAAAGGGGAATCAGTGATGACGCGGGGTCATCTTTTAGCATCATCCACAAAGCCACGCTCAATATATCATCAGATTTTGAATCGTGTTTTCTCTTATACACAGAGACACGTGCTCTTGAGTCTGTTAAGTAGCACTCAGTAGCACTTAGCTAAGCTCTGAGCAGTGCAGCCAGCATTAAAAACATTCACGTTTTCTTTTTTTTTAATTTTGCTAAAAATGTGCCATGCTTAAAACAGTCTTTCATAGAGCCAAAAGAAAAGAAACACAAGAAGCAAATTGAAGCCTCAGCTGGCCACTCTGTCAGTAAGACTGCATTTAGCTGTTTCTGCTTCCTGTTGCTCATCTTTCAGGACCTGACACTAACCAGCAGGAAGTGACAGAGACAGCCCTGTAATTTTCATTTCTGGCACATTAATTAGCAGCAAACACATCAAGATACATCACAAATATGTACTTTCCCAAGTGTGCCACATTTATTCGTTTAGTTTCATGACACAGTGTGAGCACGTACATACAGTCACACACAACTTTCACCAGGATTTTAATTAAGCTGAGACCAGATCTCATGACACCTACAAAGACAGTTTAAGCATAACAACTAATCCATCCAAAAAGTTAGTCTTGGTAATTTATGCTGCAGTTTGTGTTTGGAAAAAAGGAAAAATTCTAAATTTGGATGAGATGGTGGGTAAGGGATGAGAGCTCTGCAGAAAGTGTTGAGGGTGATTGATCAGGTGAGCCTTGTCAACTCACCCATGGTACAAAGCACGATTTCAGTGTTTGCTTGCCTTAGCCGAGATTATTGTTGTTCTTGTTCACGACCTTGTTCTTCTTCCTTTTCCTTCTTGCTAATATTATAATTATTTATTTTTTATTTTTTTTATTTCATTTCATTTTATCACATTCTATCACAGGGCTGACACATAGAGACAGACAACCATTCACGCTCACATTCACACCTACGGACGATTTAGAGTTATCAGTTAACCTAGTCCCCAATCTGCATGTCTTCAGACTGTGGGAGGAAGCTGGAGTGCCCGGAGAGAACCCACGCTGACACGGGGAGAACATACAAACTCCGCACAGAGGGGCTCCCACGCCCGGGATCGAACCGGCAACCCTCTTGCTGTGAGGTGAGAGTGCTAACCACCACACCACCGTGCCGCCCCTTATTTATTTTATTACATTATTTTACTCTATTTTATTTTACTTTATTTTACATTTTCTCGAATGATGTTAGTGGCCCACGCTCCTCTCATAAAAATTAAACGTGTGAAATCATTTTACTGACAACAGTAGGCAAAAACCAATTGTATACATTTATTTAACACCATGCAGGATGTGTTTTAGCCTGATTGTCAGAACCAAATAACCAAGACTGGAAAAGGCTCAATCCAACTTTTTCTGATCACTTGTGACCACTGAATTATAATTATAGTTGGCCCATAAATCAGAGGCATCCCCTCGAAATCGCCAGAAAAAAAAAGTTGGTGTTGTATTTTGTTATTCTTTTATTTATCATATTTTTATTTGATTGGGACGATGCAATTTACCATAGCTCCACTATAGAGTGTGGGTCTGATGTGTTGCACAGAGAGTATATAGCTATTGCTAATTTTTAACTCTTGACTCTCTCGACTTAAAATGTTATTTGAAATATACATTTGAAAATATCAAACAACCACAATACACTATAAACATGGAAGGCACAATAAAATACATAAACGACAATCCACACACTACAGTACACATACCACAATACAAACATAACAACATATCCCACAATACATCTACTACAATAGACATACCACAATACACCAAAACACTTACACTAAAACTCCTTTTGGCTTGAAATACCCATTTTTGTGGGCACAAGCCCAGCAGAAAGATCAGCAATGTCTTGGTAAAAACACAACCGGTTGTCTTTTTGGGTTGCTGTGAGCTTGCATGGTTTGCGTGGTCTGTTAACAGATTTAGCCATCGATATATTGATAATTTCTTTGTGTCTTTCCAGTTGAGTAATGTGCTTTTTTTGGGGGCCAAAATTATTGCTATTAAAATGAAAGTCTTGAGATGCTGTGGGACTGTGAGTGAGAGTGAGGAGAGATCACCTAGAAGAGCGATAGAGGGGGAGAGAAGGATGCTGAGGTCGAGGCTCTTGGACAGCTCTCCCATGACCTCCGACCAAAACCATTTAACAGGTGTGCAGAGCCAGAATGCATGGAAGTGGCTGGCTATTGCAGAGGGACAGTGTGTGCAGGTGTTATCAGTAAAGCCCATTAGGTGCATTTTGTGGGTGGTGATATGAACTCTTTGAAGGACCTTGTATTGGATTAGCTGAGGTGACATTGAGAATGTATTGTTACATGATTCGTCCATTTGTCTACTGGGATTGAAACAGTGTTGTCATGATGGGAGAAGAGTATGTAAATCTGTCATCTGTGATGTTGAAGGTCACACAGCCAGTTTTCATGCCACTATCCCCACCATTGGGTCACTGCAAAACACCCACATTTGGAGCCTAAAAAGCCGATGGAAACAAAGCAATGACACGCCATCCCCTGTCCCCTCCACCCCCGCTGACAAACTCACCTCATATATTACATCACACTGAAGTGATAAATATGAAACATGCAAATTAATGTATTTGTGGTTCGCAGAATGTATAATGCCAGTATTTTCTTATGCGACTGAGCTGCACCTCCTCAACACACACGCACACACACACAAACACACACTGTTGTTGTGTATGTGTGTGTCTCAGAGCTACTTGGCCGAGCTACACGAACGGTCATGGCAGTGCGGACACCGAGTTATGACCCTGTACTGGGAGATGGCTTGTAAATGGACTGAAGCACATTTCATGATTCTCATGAATACACTATAAAGCCACAAAAGCAGAAGCAGCTGGAAACAGAGGGAGAGAGAGACTCGATGTGTTTGTGTGCGTGTCAGTTTGTATGTCAGGAAAGCGAGACAAAGAGAATCAGAGTGAGTCCTCTGGGCCATCGCACAGCTCGCCTGCCCTGAGAAAAAGTGGAGTGACGTTGCCAGATCTCCTCCAGTCACTAATACTGTGGGCCAGAGAATGGCCAACTTGAGAGTGAACAGGGTGAAATGGTCACCCAGGACTTCACAAGGCTTTGTAGAAGTGGTTAAACATCAGAGGAGCAAATTGAAAATGTATTTTTGCACAATTCAAGGTTTGTGCCTGACGCAGATGACGATGGAGGCTGCTGTGCAAAACACAAAGGGAGCATCACTCTGGAGAGAGTGAAAGCCCCATTTTCTGTTATATTACACTTGAGAATGAGGAGGCATAAAAATGTCATTCATACAGTAGGAGCTATACACACTCTGAGTGTATTTTCTTCCGGGAAAACATCATACGCAAGAGTGTTTCTTTTACTTTATACTATCGCACTGTGGTTTTTCATCTCTAAAGCAGGCAGTGTAACGCCTATACCTTGCAGAATTATTACGTAAGGTGTTCAAGGCCACTTGAACTATACCTTTAAAGAGCCACTATCCCTAAAAATCAAAAAAGAAAACTGAACCGATTTAAAATGCTGACATGATATCGAATCAGAGGACTTTTTCAGTTTCAATGACACTCAATCATCCTGCTTTGTATCCTCCTTCATTTATCTGATTTGACAAGATTCACTTATTCACAAAACAAAAGCATTTTAAGTTCAATGCAGCTATAATTTTAAAATAAATGAATAGGAAAACCTTCAGCTGTCATGATTGAATTTGTTTGTTTATTTGCAGGCTTATCTTTTTGTATGAAGATGAATCATACAGGCGGCCCAGTGATATAACATGAACCAAAGGCTGTCTTTAATGAGGTTTGATCCACCTACTGAAAGGGATGTTCTTCATACAATGATGATAAAGTCAGCAGCACCACATAATGAGATCAGTTCATCTATCGCAAATAAGGTGTATTCTCCATTTATCAAACCACTGGCATACACAGCGGTTACTAATCCAAAGTCAGGGGAAACCAGAGTGATTCTAAGAAATCCCAAAGTTGTTAAATTAGTTCACAACTTGAGCTTATCTGAGATTTTTAATCTTTTAGCACAAGGGTTAGTTGCATCACCTTCTCTGCCTTGGTAATGAGCGGAACCATCTCGACTCAAGATTATACTCTGTAACAAAACTATGATGGAAATTGGAGGCAAAAAAGCCTTCTGTTTTTTGAGTCGTGACCAATAAAGCTCACACATCCTGTTTGCAATTAAATAGACGAACCAAAACCAGTGCTTTGGTTCACTTAAAGTAATTTTTTAAAAAGTTTGATAAACATTATGAGTATTTTTCCTCAGATTCAGTACCTACATACAGGACACATTTATTAAATTCTGTGTTTGCAGTAACACTGTCTATGTTATGGCGCTCTGTGAAGCTCTCAAGCACTAGTGGCACTCTGGAGCACTGTTTTCATGAAAGGATCCTTGTGTTGTTTATATCTACTCACAGGCATATGTGAGAGATTGCATTTGATGGGATGCACATACCTGCTAATGGTTTCTTGTAACAGCAATTGCAATAGCTATAACACATCAGGAACTAAGCACTGTGCCAACAAAGGACGGGGAAGAAGAAGAATGTGAGATAAACATGGATGTAAACAATGAAAACTATTCAATAACCTTTTTGGTCATTTTGTGTAGGGCTGTCCACCACTTAGAATTTTCCAATAGTCGTCATTTAGGGCCATTAGTTGAGTAGTCGCCCGCATGTTTACGATATTAATTTAATTATTAAGTTATATATTTTGGGCGGGGCAACACAATGGTTTGAGTTGAAGGTGTGAGAAAGAATAGTATCAGTAACATTGTTAACACTGTGCTGCATTACAGAGAAATACAAACCGTACTAATGAACCTTCATTGATATAGGCCTATATTTTATCTACAAGTGCACGTCACACACTGAGCGAGCCGCCTGTTAATGACGCTGTTGGCAAAGCAGTAATGATTGTGCTAAGTGGCTAATGGGCATGTAGCTACTTCCATGTTTCAGATGATACGTCATGTTTGTAGTCGACCAATGAAGATGAGTTTACATATCACCTTGGGTTCGTCCTTCACCTTCTCAAAATGATCCCAAACTTTGGATTTCCTGCCCGACATGTTATTAACTAGCCTGTGGAATAACCGCAGGTACCAGCCCTGGAAATTAGGGGCAGTACACATGCTGCGTCTTTAACTGTCTGGAGAATGCGAGGTCGGGTGCTGGGTGCTCCCCTTGTGACTTTTGCTGCCAGCTCTCAAGAGTGAGGCGGCAGGTTGCAACCTCAACAAACATTGTATAGCCTATGTACCTGATATCCTGAGTGCAGAGCTGATCTTCTTCCAGGCGCTGTTTATAAGTGTGGAGGCCTGTCGTCCATGGGACAGATGTAAAGCTCTGGGTAGCCCTGCACTAACATGATCAACTTTTACGTGTTAATCAGACTGAATATTTACAGAAGAAGGGAAAGATACGTCGGCTGTGATTGGTTTGTAACGGTTTGGTTTGCTGAGTTTCAAATTAAATTCCCACACGGTCCAGTCATATAGGTTTTGATTTATTATGACAAGGTGCAGCTTATTTTATTTAATTTTTTTTCTGCGACCAATGAAATTTGCAAACTAATGACGCCTCTGGTCGACTAATTTTGGTCAACTATTAGGGGGTAGCCCTAATTTTGTGTCTCTTTGTGGTTATTTTGTAGCCTGGATTTCCAAGGTAGTTATTTTGCTCATTTCTGTAGATATTTCTTGTCTCTTTGCAGCTTCTTTACATCCCTCTGTGGTCATTTTGAGTCTCTTCCTGGCAATTTGAGTGAGATTTTGCAGATGAAAGCCAGGTAGGCCTGACAGTTTTGGGCTCCTGGGTCTGTGCCCATTGGGCCCATTTAGTAATCCATCCATGGTCTTAAGGATAAACACTTTTGCAAGAAAAAAAAGTTTATTTACTCCAGTAGGTAAATACCTCTACCTCACCAAAGATCTTTTAAAAATTGCATCATATTCTGTGTTGTTAATGTGTTTTTCAGCCAGTGCTAAAAAATTCTACTCTGCCATGGAACGGGAAAGAGGGGGAAATAAACTGTCTTACTTAGGTGTTTAAGGCTAATGTGATTGAACATAATGATGAAAAGGACGCTAATTTTAGTCACTAAATCACATTAAAAAAGGCAGCTAAACAGCTGAGTGATTAAATTGAATGGCAGTGAACAGGAGAAACGTCACTTAGACACCAGGCGTTAACATCACTCAAAAGGAGACCAGACGAGTCAAGTTTTTTCAAATTACAGCCCATGAATTCAAGTCTAAATGTCCTAGATTTCAGACTGCTTAGTGCCATTTCTGCATTTAAAATAGAAGACATGAACTGTAGTGAACTTAATTTCACCCTGTCAGTTAATCACCACTTCTCTGTTCAGATACTTTTATCTTGTGAGGTTGCTCCAGTTGTCCTTTAGATGTTATCTAATGTAACATTCTCTGAATTAATAATAATGTTTTGAGATGTTTTTTTAAATGTGTACACAGAAATACAAAGTGCTAACCTGTGGGTGCTGGCTACTGATGGCCGACCTGCTACTGATTCTCAACCTGTTGTTGTTTTTATCCTTTCGGTCTATCTTTGCTTTATCTTACTCGAACAAAAAAGGATCCTACAGATCACATACATCACACACACAAACAGAACCACGTTTGTGGACACGCACATACAGTCAGTTGCATCTTGCGCCCAAGCAGCATACACACACCGACACACACACACACACATGCTAACCCCTGAGCAGATCAAGGCTTATCCACCCACAGTGGTGATAGCGCCACAGGATGATGAAGGCTTGGATCCAAAGTACCAGCTTATATCTGCAGATCAATGGCTGACCTCCCAACCAGCCACAGCCAGACTGACCAACACTACACAGCTTAAAGCCCAGCCAAAGGCACCGCTCCAAGCTGCATGCTGAATATTATATCAGCCTAATGATTCTCCCCAGAAGCCCAGGCTCTGTCAGCTTGTCAGTTCACTTTTTCTCTGTTGCTCTCTCTAGGTCTTTGTCACTGCCTTTTTTTTTTTGGTTGTTGTCACTGCCTCGAAGTCTGTATTTCTGCCTGTGTCTATGAAGGGAAGGCGACCTGTTCTGGGAATGAAAGAAAAACACATAAAAGAGCAATATTTTTGGAGAGGCAGAAGGTGAATTTTAACATTCTGTAACGTAACTATCATTTCCAAAGCCAAGAAAGTGCTTTGAAATGTATGAATCCAGAAACGATACGATGCCACGGTTAGAGACTGCGTAGGGTTTTCCTTCAGGCATCGAGATGCTTTAAACCTCTCTGGCCAAAGGCGTTGCTCTTGGTCAGCCGAGCGTAAACTGCATAAGCAGTTTCACAATCTGGCTGTCTTTAGAACATGGAGATAAAATGAAACACACAGGTGATCACATGTAAGTAAAAATATATGTTTGATCATTTGAAAATGCAGATTTAACAAACTACATAAATGCATAGGAGATTATAGCTTTCAGTATTAATATTATTACATAGAAATAATATGAAAGTTTAATGTCATGATTATAGTGACCAAAATGATCATAGTTATCAGTATTATCACGGTATTGTTAAAATGTGTTGAACATGATGAGAAGGTGATGCACACTGATGTCATTTCACCAAGTTTTAAAATTAAAATCATACACAAAATTAGCAGCACTATGCACTTTGTGACCATGACCACCAATGGTCATGAGCTCTGGGTAGTGACCAAAAGAATGAGTAGCTGGGCAGGGTCCGACGTTAAGGTTTTTTCCTACTTGCCCTGCTGGGCAAGTACTTCTCAAATCTACTTGCCCCATCTAAATTCTTACTTGCCCTGCTTGAGGTTCTTTTTCTGGCTGTGTGGTGCATATTTTCGCTCATGACTTATTGTCAGCAGAGATGCTCAGCCAATGGAGGCAGCAGCACATAAAAAAGCAGCACACTGCAACTGGCCCCTCCGAGGACAGAAACAGGAGAGGAAATACACGATTGCAGGCCTGGAATTAAGTTATTTTTAGGGCAAGGCCACGCTGGCCTTTTATAAATACAAATTTATTGGGGCATCACGGCCAAAACCAATGGCGCAATAACAATGTGTGCTAACTACATTGAATGAAGACAAAACAATACATGTGTTGAAAAACTGAGTTTATTAAAACGGGGTGTGCATGACTGGGAATATATCTCATTTCTTGTTGTTTTGATTCATGTCCCTTCTTTTTTTCTTTTTTTCCCTTTGAAATCTCTTTATTCTTTTGTTATCTCCTAGTTATTAAGAAATTATCATTAGAAGAAGATTCTTTATTGTCCTTTCTCAGCACATTACATACATTTGACCCATCCTACTGTATACACTAGTAGTGGGCAGCCGCAGTGCAGTGTCCAGGGACCAACTCCAGTTCTTTTGCCAATGCCAGTGGTCAGGGTCACTGACAGGAGTATTCACCTAACATAGCCTACATATCTTTAATTATATAATTATTTATATGTCTATGTATATTTTTACATAAATCCCCAGTATTTTATTTGACTTTAAAAAAATCCTCTTCCTTCCTCTTGTATGTTCTTTAATGTGTGTTCAATTTTTAAAAAAAAACAAAACAAAACAAAAGAAACGTTTTGGTGAACCCTGCAGCAAAGTGAACCCTCTTCCTCAGAGAGGATCTTTGCCTCCCAGTTTGTTCCTGGCGGCAGAGCAGAGTGAACCGTCTTCCTTCTCAGAGGATCTTTGTCCCATGAGAGCAGGCAGTGTAAACAACTTTCGCTGGTGATTTGACAGTCACTAGAAGCACATTATGACCCTTTGTAAAAGTTTCTGTGTGGTAACTGTGTTGTACATGAGCTAACGTTAGCGGCTAAGGACTGAGAGGCTGTCCAGTGTGTGTGTGTGTGTGTGTGTGTGTCTGTCTGTCTGAGGATTGTCAGTACATTAACTTGTTAGCCGTAGCTTTGCTGTTTGTCATGTTAATGTTAAAAAAAAACCCAGGACATGCTACACTGGCCGTATGGGTAGGAGGGGGATTACGGCACTGGCCATTTGGCCATAGTATAATTCCTGCCCTGCAATTAGAAAAAAATAAAAATAAAATATCGGAGTCGGTGCTGCTTGCCCGATCGGGCATGTCTGCGCAGGGTCTGCTGGCCCGCCGGCTATTTTTACTTGCCCCGGGCATTCAGGCAACCTTTAATGTCGGACCCCGCTGGGCTCAGTGTTAGAGATAGTGTAAGGAGCTCGGACATCTGGAGGGAGCTCGGAGTAGAGCCGCTGCTCCTTCATGTTGAAAGGGGTCAGTTGAGGTGGTTCGGGCATCTGATCAGGATGCCTCCTGGGTGCCAGGAGGAGCTGGAAAGCGTTGCTGTGGAGAGGGACGTCTGTGGTGCTTTGGCCGGCTCGAGATAAGCGTATAAAAATGGAAGGATGGATGGGTTGCACTGAACATTTGAAAACCATAATAAATGTGCATTAATATTAAAAATGGCAACATGTGGTCATGTGTCTGGGAGACTGTTGCTAACTATGGTTGATACTGAACAGTCATCATTTTGCTGTGGTTGAGATGTTTACTGGCTGCAATATTTTCGGCAGTGGTGTGTAGCCATAGATGTATAACAGTAGCTAGATACCAGACCCCAAGATGGCGCCTATTCAGTCCAGTGGACTTGCTTGCCTGGCTCATACGGCAAAAAAAGTTTCTAGCTTCAATTTACTTCCACGATACACGGCCCACTAAATATGCACAGAAGTGTTTCTCCTGCTGGCCCCGCTCTGATCATAGAGTTTATATTGTGATGACTTCACAGATTTTTAAATCGCTATTCTCGCTAAAGGCAAGTTTTAACAAAATAAACCTCCATGGACCAAAAATTCTTAGAAGAAAGTGTCATAATTGAGCTTGTTTGCAGTTTGCAGTGTCCTTTCGACAGTTTTACAGACTTCTCTTTTATATTGATGGTCAATGGGGAAAATGATTTTTGGGTTGCAGGGGACTTTTTGCTGCAATACCATAAGTGGCCACTGGGAAAAAATTGAAGCAAGGCTGAGCTGCTTTCCTGGGGCCTGTGTGTTGCCCTCTGCAAATAACAATACACAGATGAGGTCAGGACTTTATAAAAGGTTTTGACCAGGTAGCAGCATGCCTGAAAAAATGCTAATAGCAAGACAAAACAGCTAGCTAGTCAAAGCTCATTCCAAAGCGAGACTGAATCTGGGTTGGCTTTTACTTTCGCTGGTGAGCACTGAAGGAGAGGATAAGAATGAAGAGCACCTGTTTTCTTTGGACAGGTAGGTGCCGACAGTTAGCTTAGCAAGTAGAGTAGCTTGCAGTTTACGTATAAGCACTGTAAGGAGGAGTGGCCAAGCCCAAATTTAAATGTTGTGGTTTTCTTATTAAGATCATTTTTAGGGCTTTTATTGCCCTTATTATAGAGCAGCTGCAGAGTGTCAGTCAAGGGGTGAAAGAGCAGGGATGACACGCAGCAAAGGGGCGTGGGAGGGAATTGAACCCTAGCTGCTGCCAAGAACTCAGCCTACATGGGCACAAGCTCTACCAGGTGACCCAGAGGTTGCCTTTTGAATGTTTTGTTTACAGTGACAATGCATAGTATAGCTTTAAGCTATTACAGTGCCAGACTATTTTGAGAAAGCAAGAGGGAGAGAGCAGAAAAAGCACCATGAAGGAAAAGAAACCCTCAGTCAACATGCACAGAGGTAACAGGCTCACACAGATAACACCAGGCCAACTGCACAAACAGATCCTTGCTAATTTAGAGACACGACTCCTTTGATTTTTGTTTTCCCAGCCAAAGCAAGGCATCAATTGTAGTTTAAATGGCTAGTGTTTTTGATGTCATCTAGGACGGCGCCTGACTTTTAATGACTAGTCCCTGAAAAGCCTTCTTCCTCAGTTTCCACGGAGGACATGGTTTACGGTTCAAATTTGGATTCTTTTTTAATAAAGCCAAAAGCTGTGAAACAGTGAACACCGAGTGAGTCATCATTACTCAAGGAAATAGTCTAACTTGGAGTTAACTAATACCAAAATCATGCTGGTTGCATCCCTTGGTCTTCTCCACCATCTCTCACTTTTTGTTTGTTGTGTGACTGTGTTTCAATCTTTGTGCATCTCTGCAACCCATCTGTGGGTAAAACAATTTCTTATACGGCTGCGATGAGTTAGAGCATTTTGTCTGTCTTGGCGGCTGACTGTCAGTTTCTAAAATGGGCTCCCGATGTATGACAACCACAGCATTTCATCATCTCTCTGCCTCTTTATTTCTTTCCCTCAAGTCCACATTAAAATATGCATGACTTTGAGTTTGTGTTATAGCTGTCAAGTCTGCCGGATCAAACTAATCAAAGTAAATCCTTATGAGAAACATCCAGGATAAACAAGTGATTAGAAGGCCAAGCTTGTGATTGTCTGGGAGAGAGACAGAGCGAGAGACACCAACCCACAGCTAGCCAGCAGAGTTTATTTTGCCAGGACTGCTACACTACCTAATCCCACCCTGTTTGTCAACCCCTCCAGCCCTACATATATCATCTTCAGCTCAGATTGCAGGAGCTGGAGTTAACAGTGTTGCAGAAGTTGGAGTAGAAGTGTTGCCTGGAGATGTTAACAACAGCGTGATAAGTAAAGGATTTGCAGCAGCTGTTCCAAAATACAAAAAAAAAGAAGAAAAAAAAAACATCCCTCATGACAATCTCTTCTCTTCGGTGCCCCACTAGATTTCTGTTTTAATGTCGAGTGTGGTCCTTAATGCAGAGAGTGGTGTTGCATTCGGCTTTAACCACACCTCTGAGAGAATTCTCAATTGCAATCCACATTGTTCGGGTCGAGGTTTTTTTTTTTTTTGTTTTGTTTTTTTGACGTCAAAGCTGATGTGCAATTGCAAGCTGCTGTGCGTTCAGAACATAATGGTTGTAATGGTTGTCAGGTCAAGTGAAGTTTATTTTTATGGGCTCAAATCATACATTTGTGCCAGAGGGCTTTCTTATCTGTACAGCACACACTACAATCTACTGTATGTGTAACGGTAGTGGTCTGAGGACGCATTTAAAAGCAGCCCTTCATTATTTGTGGTTGTTATTTTGAGTTTTTAGAACATTAGCAGGGTACCGATTTAGCAACCAATTATCACTTATATTCATAGTGGTAGTCTTTCAGCTTTGCTACAGTTGAGTGTGTAATGGTTTGCAGGAATACACACTTGATTATGGCTGGAAACACAAAGTAGCATCGTGGCTGAAGAGCAGTGATGGGAAAAACGGTGTTATAAATAAACGCGTTACTAATGGTGCTACTTCAGTCAAAAAAGTTACTGTCACCCCCGTTATAACGCCGTTACCGTTACTCAATAAAATGGGCCGTTACTCGGTTTTATTTGAGTTCACTGAAGTGGCTTTCACCCAAGCAAGCTCCTTCTCAGCAGAGCTCTAAAGAGTTTTTTCTTTGGGGAGGGTAGGTGAGGGGGAAGGGAGGGAGAGACAACCACATAAGTGATAATGATTGGCTTAGGGAGAGTAAAATGTCATCATAAACCAATCAGAGGCAGAGTAGAGCGGGTATTCACAAGCACGCAAGCAGGGTTGCCAGGTCCACTTATTAGCCACGACTTTGGGTGCTTACAAATATTGGTAGTCACGGGTTATGTTTTTTTGGGCTTGTTTCTAAAGTGGAGTTGCTTATTTGGGCTTGCTCTCTAAACGTCGCCTTTCTCTCTCTAAACCAGGCAATTTGACAAACTTGAGCATTTTATAAAAAAAGTAACGCTATAGCCTATCTCAGCTGACACTGGGCAAGAGGCGGGGTACATCCCGGACAGGTCTCCAGACTATCACAGGGCTGGCACATAGAGACAGACAACCATTCACACTCACATTCACACCGACGGACAATTTAGAGTCACCAATTAACCTGCATGTCTTTGGCCACGATACGCTGAAAAAGGAAACGTTTCTCATTTTCATTTTCAAAAAAGTTCTGCGTCCAGACAACAACATTTTAATAATAAGTGCCGTGCACACAGATCCACAAAAATGACCAAAAGAGCTGTACATGCCAGGCCAGTAGTTAGCGGTGTGACCTGCGCACATATGCTTCCTTCTACAGAGCGGTGATGTATAAACAAAAAAAAAAAGGCAACCGCACAAACGTTTGTCTGGACAGACAGTAAATCTACACTTTGCTGGAGAAGCGTTTATAAATTCACAGGGTGGTCTGCACAAACAGAGCTCGGAGTCCACCATTGTTGTTGTGATGGTCGACTTTCTTGCGCATGCCTAGTGACTGGCACTGTAATGTGCATGTGTGAAAAGTCTCCGTTTTCAGAGGAACTGCATATTGCAAGTTTACAAGACAACGGAGACGGTGCTGTTTCAGGCACCCAAAATGTTGCTGCTGTGTAAACGATCAGCCAAAACGAAACTAAAGTTTTCCATTTTTGGTTTAAATCGTTGTCGTTTAAACAGGACCTTTGAATTGTGGGAGGAAGCCAGAGTGCCCGGAGAAAACCCGCGCTGACACAGGGAGAACAAGCAAACTCTGCACAGAAGGGCTCCCCAACCCTGGATTCGAACCCCCTCCACCGTGGGTTTCGAACCAGGAACCAGGAACCACGAACCACGAACCACAAACCCTCTTGCTGTGAGGCGACAATGCTAACCACTGTGCCTCAATGTATTGTCCCACAGAGCGTTTGTTTCATTGTTCTTTCAGTTCAGCTCAAACATAACTCTTCTTCCCTGTGCATATCCTAAATTAAATGGGTGCCTATTGTAAGGGATGGTAAAATGTGAGAACCTCATTATTTTTAAGATGATGATTAGTGTGAATTGATGAACAGCTCCAATAAGTCGTTGCCATATGTGCAGCAACCAAGCAAAATAAACCTTATTCTATCTTTAGAATAAATGACGAGGAGCTCAAATTTTTACTTACCATGAATCATTATTCGCAGTTATCTAATGGAGCCAGACACTGCATTTTGGCATCCAAAAGCTATGTAAAAACTTCATGAAAACAGTGAGGACCAATATGAAAGAAGTTTGAGATCTTTGTAAATTTTTTTGATATTTTATTCTGGGTTATGTGTAGCCTGAAGTGCCTCAAGTGAAGGGAGTTATTTAGTCTTGCTCTTCTTGCATCTGAGAAACATCTCTGAGTGATATGGGGTATTTTCTTGCTTTTTTTCTGATACTCCTTTTGTCTCGGCCAAGAAGGTCTTTTCCCCATCTGCAGCTGATTCAGAATGAAGCAGATTAATAAGACCTGAAGGATCGTGAACCTACAGTCACCTTTGAATTCAACAACTTCAATAGTTTTCCATCAGAGTCTTTGAAAGAGTCACCCATTAGTTTTAAAGATTTTTGTACATTGTCAGTTTCTTTTTTTGAGTGTAAAATAATGATTGATTGAAACAACCATATTTCCTTAAAATACATACAGTATATTAGTAATTTCCAACAGCAAATATATTTTATCAGACACAGCGAAGAAATACATTGATTAACATTAGAGCGAAATGTTTACTGACGACATATTGCAGTAGTATCCCAGGCGACTAAGATGTCTTTGTCTTTGTTAGTTTGTTTTGGAGGCAGTTATATGGTGTAAATTGGTTTTGATGACACTCAATATGTAAATGCAGTGACTAATTTATTGTTGGAGAAAAAACACTTCAGTTTGGCAGACGTTCAGACAGTTCTCTAAAACTGATGAGATTATTTTATGTGGAGAAACGTGCTTGTCTTAATCATTTTTTTAACCATCTGAATATTTTAAAAATGAAATATTCTGAGAAATTTGTGATGAGACAAACACAGCTTTGCGGACATAACTCAACTGTACAACTTCAAAACTAGTAGTGTGCACTGCAAAAACTCAAAATCTTACCAAGAATATTTGTCTTATTTCTAGTCAAAATGTCTCATTTCTAGTCAAAAAAATCTCATTACACTTAAAATAAGACTCATCACCTCTGTCAGTGGAGCAAGTTTTTTTTGCTTGTAATAAGAAAAAAAAACTTGCTCCACTGACAGCTTTTTCTACTTATTTCAAGTGAAAATTTACTTGAAACAAGTGAAAATTGCCTAAAAACAAGTAACTTTTTAGGTGATGAGTCTTATTTTAAGTGTAATGAGATTTTTTTGACTAGAAATGAGACATTTTGACTAGAAATAAGACAAATATTCTTGGTAAGATTTTGAGTTTTTGCAGTGTGCGCCTGTGGCCTTTCTAGGTTTTTTTTTTTTTTTACCAGCTCATGAATCTTCTCAGTATTACAGTCATGTTTTTCAATTTTTTGTAGCATTAAAGTACTATAAAAACCTAATTTAAGTGATAATACTAGTATTACTTTTTGCTAGGAGTGGCAAGTTTAAGAAATACATATCCGAAAGCCAATAAAAGAGCCAGAAATTCGGCTACATTAATACACACTGACAGATGTAGGCAAGTAGCCAGAAGAAAATGTTGGCATTGTGTGTTTCTGAGAACCACAGAGATGTAACATTTGTACGTTTCATACATATCATATCCATGTTTCTAAATTATGTAGTTCTGATTACATGTATGTGACCTGAGTTTGTCATCGAGAGGTGGAAGGGATGTTGAATGGCATGACACCTAGGCAATTCGATACTATTAAACAACAAAACCAGCTTTTTTTTTTTTTAGCAAGACTTTGGAGACATTTCCACAGGCGACTGTGCCACCAAAAGTTGTGACACGATGTCAAGCTCACCTCGCATCCCAGCTACATCAGCTGATGTCAAACAGCCCAATCAACTGATGGAGCAGCTGACTGATGGAAGGGAGTCAGCTGACAAATCGCAATTCCTTTCCATGTAACCAACTAGTGAATCTCATTCAGAGCACCCTATTTAAACTGTTCTGGCCTGCCTGCTGTTGCTGCTTCCTCTGCAAGCCGCTTTGCAACCTGCCTCCACCCCAGCTCCTCCTTTTCATGCTGTGTCTGACTTAACAATGTCATTTCTGTTTGTCATTGATGCTGCTCTTTTCTGTCCCTGGGGGTCTTTGCTGCTGTTCTTTCACTTTCTACCTCAGGCTTTTCTCATATGTGCGTGGAAGGGGGGGGGGTGTGTGCTCTCTCCGCCTTAGACTTTCTGTGTAGGCGCATGGAAGGGCAGGGAGGTTTGTCCTTTCTGCCTCAGGCTTTTCTCATATGCGCATGGAAGGGCAGAGCGGTGTGCTCTCTCCGCCTTAGGCTTTCTGTGTGGGCCTGAGGTAACTCAGAGAGGCCCCAGAACAGAGCCGTACTGCCAAACATAATACTGCAAATTGAAATAAAGTTTTCTTTGACTGAAGTGGGTGTTTTTTTAGCGAGACATTGGCTGCATTTGCTGCACATTTTTAGAAGTGACTGTGGCACCAAAATTTGGTATTTTAAGCCAAAACATGATCTTTTTCTAACCACAACTTAGTGTTTTTTGTGCCTGTGTATAACCACATGTTAACCACAGTGTTATTAAAGCATAAAGAAAAAAAAATGTCAACATATCTGCTGCATAATAATGTACAAATGATACATATCAGTGTTTTGCAGAGATGTACAATGCCAGCATTTATTCTGGTGATTGGGTTGAGAGATTGAACCAAATATTGTGTGGAGTTCAGCTTTGATTCACTGTGTATTAAATCAATCAAAATCATCTGTTATGTTTTGTATCATACGGTGGTCTATGTATCTTGATACAAGCTGAAACATTTGAGAGGGATAGATGCACTTCCCTACAGTACCTACCGCACAATTTACTTCCTTACTCAGTAATCCTATCACTAGACCAGATATGGAGTACCACTTTCTTGGGAGGACCCCACTCCAGTTCCCTCCATTCCCTCCGCTGCCCTTATAAAAAGCCTGCAAGACTTTCACAAGTTCAAAGCAACCAGAGAGAAAAACCGAAGCCAACTCTGACCCCGTCGATACTCAAAGTCTTGGAGGCATGTGTCACTCTGAATGGTACGGCACTGTTCGTACGACCTGCTGCCAAGTTGCAGGCTCATGAAATTCCCTTGAGGACATGTACCCTTTTCCAAAGGCAGATGGACAGAGAGAGAAAAAAGAATAAATGAAGACAGGCAGGAGGAGAGTGGCAGAGCAATACATTCTGAGCTTCCAATGCCCAATAAATTCATCAGTTTAGACACAAATTCAAGAGGAGAACAGTGATGGAAAATCATTATGCTAGAAAATACAAGGATTCAAATTACTTGCTGCGGGCAACTGGTGATTGCTTTGTGGTGGCGGGGCCCAATGGAGAGTAGTATCTAAATAGTGAAAGGTCTCCCCGGGCCACAAATGACTAATTACTTATTAATGAGTGGATGAGGAAAGTCTGTGCTTTAAAAGTAAACACTGGTGGGTAGGCCAACTGAGCAAACTGAAAGTGGGAGATGAGTAAAGAGGGGAATGGTAGACTGAGACAGAATTTACTTTTAATTTAAGGCAAGAGTCTTCCGGATATTTGAATATAAAAACAAGGGGATGTTTTGCCAATGTTTCAGCAAAAAGGGGAGGAACATGTCAAGCTCAAGGAAAGCAAGAGTATGACAGAAAAGGAGAGAGCGTGTACAGAGAGAGAGGAAAGGTTAAACAACACACGGAAGGGAGAGAAACCAAGACAGAGTGGCAGATAAAGTACAAGGAAAAGTACAGATAAGTATAGAAATGGAAATGGAAAAGAGACATACCTATCTTGGGTGACCTTTACCAAGAACTGATTCACAGAGGAGTGAAGTCGAGATAAGGCTAATACACTGAGGAGAACATCTTTACTCCAACCTTTTCTCCTGCTGATATTTCAGCAAACAATGGCCAATAACAAACAGCCAAAGCACACGACCTGTAAACGTGAACTGTGTTAAGGATCAGAATCGGCTGACCCGAAGCACTGCGTCATGTCTGAATAGCTCAGAACCGGTCTCGGCTAAATCAACATCTTTATTTAAAGCACCAGCACTGAACCTGCCTACTTCACATGCTAAATCTCTGACTGTTTGGGCTGGCACAGCGTGAAGAATCCCGTACTTATACCTTCACACTCTCAGATATTAGAAATTCATTTGCATTCATCAGCAACACTGCCCCTGGGGGGATCTGTGGGAATATGTTGGATTGTTTAGTCAAAATTACAATACAGCTGGGGCAATTTATCTTTTGAAAAGCCCGTTAATTTGTTCAGGAGGAAATGGTGTTTTCATTTGCATTTTGAATAAGGAGTAGCTGGAGAACCCCTTTTCCAACCTGTTACACCGCTCTCTCCATGGCTAATGAGGCGGGCAGCAGGGAATTACTGATTCCACTGGGAGACCTTTGCATGACAAACACACCATGACTTTACAGTCCACACAGGGCATGCCTGCCACGCATGTATATGTGCGAGGGTCTGGATATCTGTGTGTGCACATTGTGAGTGTGTATGTGCAAATTCATGACTCTACAAGTGCACGAGTGCTTGTGTGTTTTTCCTGCGGCTAGGGTTAAAAGCCTGCAATTACTTTCAAAATAATTAGATTAGTTAGGATTAGATAAAATACAGGCAATTACACAATAAGGCAAGAGAGAAAATGGCCACTGGAAAAAGCCATTTGCAGGTTCCCACGGTCGTAGAAAACCGGGAAAAGTCATGGAATTCCACAGTTTTGTTTTCCAGGCCTGGAAAGCTCATAGATTTAGTAAAATCCTTGAATGTTTTTTAGAAGTCATTAGATTCTGTTGTGTGTAATGAAATTATTTTGTTACAGTAACCTTCATTTGATAACCTTCCATTTAACATAACTGCTCTTCAGCCAATTTAGAGTCACCAATTAACCTGCATGTCTTTGGACTGTGGGAGGAAGCTGGAGTACCCAGAGAAAACCCACACTGACATGTGAGAACATGCAAGCATCCACACAACCCTCTTGCTCTGAGGCGACATTGCTAACCCTTACACAAACATGCCGTGTAGGTCAATTATTGACTCTAAATTGGCCATAGGTGTGAATGTGAGTGTGAATGGTTGTCTGTCTCTATGTGTCAGCCCTGTGATAGTCTGGTGACCTGTCCAGGGTGTACCCTCCCTCTTGCCCAATGACAGCTGGGATGTAACGTAGCTCTAATATCTATGCATGACGTTTTATTGACCATCATGTAAGTTTCTTAATGTTTTTCACAATGTTCTGTCTCGCCCTCATTGGCCAGCTAACTGGAATTTTGCTTGGATAGATTTCCCTATCCCTACCTACATCCCACTAATATTTTGCATTGTACTTTCTGCTAATTTGAGATTAAGCAGTTGACGCGGGCAGCCCTGGGTGTTCAATTGTCACTCAGTGTGCACTTGGTTTCTTCATAACTGCTCTGAAAGTAGAGCATGGTAGTATGAAGGTGAGGAGCATATTTTTTTGTACAAATTTACCAAAGGGCCAACCGGAAATGGGCTCTGTGACAGCAGACTGTCTATATTTGAGTAATTAACATTTGGAGTAAAGTATACTTTACAGTTCTGTTTGTGTTATAGCTTGTGAATGGTCAGAAATTTTATTATGGGTCCTCGAAAAGTCATGGAAAAGTTTTGAATTTTTGTCCATAATAGTGTGTGAGAATGCTGCCTTTAGTGAAGTGTACTGATGTTGCTGTGCAACCAAGGTAGAACCAAGAAGGCATTGGCATGTAAGATAACTTGAAGATCCATTTTAAGTGTCACTGCACTACAAGGATTTTTCTTTCTTTTTTTCCTCTCTGAAATTACAACCTGCACTTAGGGTAGAGTAGAGAGTAGGAAGTAATGAAATGCCACACGTACTTTTATAATCTCATTCGCTACAAATATCCTGAGAAGGTCAAGGATGAGTCAGAGATTATTTTGATACCTGACAGTCAATGGAAGCTAATGAAAAGTACAGCAACTTAGAGTGACACCCTAAAACATAAAGACATATGATTGTAAAGAGCCAATAAAAAAAAAGAAATTAGACAAACATTTCACGGATCAACCGTCTTCAAAGTAAGAAGCCCAGATTTACAGTTCAGGTGACACAAACTGAGGAAGCTTATTCACGGCCTTTGTGTTTTAGTGTTTGCATGATTCTTTGTCAAGGCAGTACAGTGTAGAATCAAGTTAACATTAATAGTCAGTATATAGACAAGCATGTTATTTACCATATTGAAGGTTTAATTAAAGTGTTTACATGTTTTCCGGCTAAAGTCCTACAGTCGCAGCTAAGAGGACACTTATTTTCAGTGCTACAATATTAGAACACAAATAAATGAGGTAAACATATTGCACCTTAAAACCCACTTTTACTCACTGGCTTTTAACCCAGCATGAGACCTCGTTCTGTTTTTATTTGTTTTTATTTGTTTGTTGCTGTTTTTATTGGTTTTTTTTGTTTTGTTTTAACTGCTTTTTATTATCTCACTGTTTTGTTGTTTTATGACCTCCTATGTACAACACTTTGTTTCAGCTGTGGTTGTTTTAAAGCGCTTTATAAATAAAGTTGAGTTGAGTTGAGTTCTGGTATCAGTGATTATTAGCTGAAATGTGAAAGTTGTTGTACTGCTAGCAAAAAATGGATATTCACCACCATCAGCCTTTGGCAGATGGTAGACAGGAAACAGCTTTTGGACGGCACGGGAAAAACAAATGGCAGGACAGTAAAACAAAACATGTATGACTATGTGTTGCAATGGTGATTTGGGATTGTTTACAAAGAATTGTATAAAGTATATTAAATATGTACTTTTTTTCCCTATTATTTTATGCTGTTACTCAGGAATTGTCCGGATCACCCATGTTCCCTCTCGTGTGATGGAGCTACGCAAAATCTGGTTGGAAATTCCGTTGTGGAGGACGCCAAAAAGGTAAAACATTTTAACTTTGGACAGCAGTGCTCTCTACTGTTACCATTGCCAGTATCCTCTGTCGGCCTCAAGTAACTTTGCCATCCTGCTCTTGCCCTCTACCATCTGCCCAATTCCACGTGTACGCAGCATTAGTCTGGCTATTACCAGCCAGGACAACGCCATGACAACTGATCTTGTTTTCACCTCATGAATCTGTGTGTGAGTCATCATGGTTAAATGTGGTCCTGCAGACACTAGTTGTCACAGGAGCTACCACAGAAGCAGTTTTTTGGCAGGTGTTTCCATGTCTGTCTGCGCTTGGACAGATTTCATCGTCGTGATCTCATCACAACCGTGTAAGATGCAGTCACCAAACTTTCCATCAAAATGAAGGTCGAGTTTGAAGATGGATGTTGTCCGAGCAAGGGTGCCGGAAGTAGGGGGGTAGGAAGTAGGGAAGGAGCCAAGTCCAGGCCCACATTAATTTTAAGTCTTGGAACGCTGTATCGCGGCTGGAGTGATCCCATCACAAGACAGTCTGTAGTTTGTGTATGAAATTACTGCTTTGCATCCAGACAGCTTGTGACCTTTCTGCGCAGGATTTAAACACTGAGATTTCACACTGAGGTCTATATTAACAACTCTGACCCAAAAGATGGATGGGTAATCCAACTGACTGTGATGATACATGCGCATGTAAGCCTGCTGATTGTACATGGTGCTCTCAAACAGGCAAACAAAGCAGACTGATAAGTTAACAAATAAATTAATGCATCTTGACGTGAATCAGGGAGATTATTAGCCCTTCAGAATCTGATTTACATAAGCGTCTTTTGTGTCGTCACACAACACAAGCTGTGATAATTTTGCTTTGCCACTGGGGAAAAGCTAAGCAGTCAAATTAAGAGTAAAATCATGACGGTATACAAAATTTTGAGGCATGCCTTGTCTTACTTATGGTTTTGCAGAGAGTATGGAAGAGAGTGTTTAATGAGCTTGAAAAATTCAAGGTGCTCTGCGCAGGCAAATGCAAGTAATCCTGCACCAATTAATCTTATTGTAAACACTAAATTAAGAGGATTATACACCACAGTATTTTCCCAGAGTCCTAAAGAGTTTTACAGTCCTATCAAAAAGTACAGAAAATAGTAAAGGGAGTGAAAATTTAGAGAAAAGAAAGTCTGCTGATTCCATCTGACAGCAGCGCATGTAGGAATAAAGGCTGTCCAGAGAGATTCTCAGTATTCTTTTGTCACAAGTTAGACTGCGGTGGATGAGGGGAGGGGGGGGTGAAGGGGGAGGAAAGATAATGGGGGAGGAGAGCAGAGTAACTCTAGAGAACATAAATAGTTAATGATGCATCAGCCGCTGGGAGAAACTCACCATAGCTACTTGTAAAGTAAACTGTCCATAAACACACCCACATCAGTGTGTAGACAAACATTGGCTGACAGTATGCAAACACATGCAGTGTTCAACATACAAGGCAAACGCCTTCTTGAACACAGATCAGAACACACACACATACGCCTCAGCCCCCACCTCCACTGATCAGAGCTTGAATTCACACCATCATGATGGGGAGATCAAGTTCTGACAGGGTATTTTCAAGTAAAGTTTTTTCTTATCGTCAGGAAATCTAACAACAGAGAGAGAAAGGCATATTGAATAGCGGCACAGGTCTAACCCTGTAACATAAAAGCAACGCACAACAAAGCTGACGCAAGATTAGTCATCAGCGTTCTGATGTTCAATTACAGAGTTTGTAAGCTGGCAGTCAAGTACTGTAAAGTAGCCTGTGATTTTCAAACACTTTGAGGTTTAATCTTTTGGTTGCTAATGAGGTATTTTGGTGGAATTTTAAGTCCATGCCATCCCAACGGAAAACATAAAAAAGATGAACTTCTGAACGATCGGGGCGCAACGCTGGTGCAAAAAGGCACTAAAAGAAAACGCCTTTAAAGTTCCCATTTACACACACGCTGACAAATATGATAAACACACACTGCGAGCGCTAATACTTCATGGGAGTTCATCATCACTGGAGTGAGAGGAAAAGCAATGAGGCTTTTTGGCAGATTTCCTGCTCACCCAGGGTTGACAAATTGCCAGGGCTCTCTGTCACAGCTCCACTTTGAGGCTGCTAACTGTTTCATCTGCCATGATTTAGATCTCAGGCATAAAAGTAGCCCAGTGGAATGCATATTCCTTACACCTTAATTTGCATCACACAACATGGAGCAATTACAGTCACTTTGAATGGTAATTTGTATGAGACAAAGCTCAATGAATCAATAACTACTTTGTTGTTGTTCTTGTTGTGTTGATACAAATTTTCCTCAGACAGGCAATTTTGAAGGTGAGTACATGAAAACAATTTTCATAAGTAGCACAAGGGCGTAGTTAAGGTGTTATCCCCGTCAAAACAATCCCCTTCAGACTGTCAAAGATGCAGTTTGGTGGGTGTTAAGCACGACAATATATCTCTAATTTCTCCCCAAAATGACTTGGCAGGCTTAAGATAAACAAACAAAGCTGCTCTGTGAAACACTTTATCCAATGCAATTGAAAAAACATATAATTTTTCATCTTCAGCAGCCAGTAAATCTTCTCTAAGGAAAAGCTTAGCTACATGTGGTTTTAGGGTCTGTATTCAGAATATTATCATGAGCAAGACAGTGGTAAAAGTAAAGAAATGGATATTCTGTGAAAGTGATACCTAACCATAAACATGAGCCTTTAACTGTAAGCTAAAGAAAAAAGTACCATGAAGTAACTCTCTTCTAACTTTGCTCTTAGTGTTTAACTTTTTGCTTAAAGGTCTAGAACTATGCTGACCAACAAGAACTGTGATGGCTTCTCATTCGGAATGAAATAAATCTGAATGAAATCATTCGAAATTAAAGGGTAGTTTACATGGGAAATATTCATTCCGAATGAGGGTTTACACGGGAGATCAGTTTAATCGCCTTTCTTCGGGTCCATGCAAGGTTTGGGGCAGGAAAGGTTTCTGTTTGGATAGGGGGCGGGGTGGATGTTACATGTTTACGTTTACCGGAAGAAAACAACCTTGTTCTGCTAATGCTTCGTCTGTTGAGGAGAGGAAGGGAGATAGAAGACCGTGCTTTGGCGAATGGAAACCGGTTAGTGCAACAAGTCACGTGCGCTATATATACATCATCACGCCAGAAGGGCAAGGAAACGAGCATGCGGACAAAGACTGGAATGAACTTAAAGAGGAATGACTGGGGGCGTCGGTGGCTTAGTGGTAGAGCAGGCACCCCATGTACAAGGCTGTTGCTGCAGCAGCCCGGGTTCGACTCCAGCCTGTGGCCCTTTGCTGCATGTCCTTCCCTCTCTCTCTCCCCCCCTTCACGATTAAGCTGTCCTATCAATTAAAGGCTAAAACACCCAAAAAATATCTTTAAAAAAAAAAAAAAACAAGAGGAATGAGTGTATACAAGTGCGAGAAATTCTTTCATTCAGAATTAGAAACGGAATATTACAGCCTCTTACATCAAAATAAATTTTCGAATTTTTCATTCCAGATTAGGTGTTTACAAGATCACTTTTGATAGGAATGAACTTTAATTCTGAATGAAAAGGCAATTAAACTGTCCATGTAAATGCACTCAGTGTTTGTTTTTTTCTGGGCTACTGTAGAACAACACTGTAGACTCTGTGGAAGAGGACCCGCTCCAGGGCATGACAAATAAATGACAAGAAAATGCAAAATACTATTCATACTGGCAGCGATACAAATTTGTGAAAGTTGCAACAGTTGTTGAATAAAAGGCTTGACACGAATAGATGGCTAGCAGCAAAGAGACTTTGTGACAATTACCAGGATCCTATTGACCCAGAGCAGTGTCTGGCAGTCTGTCTAATGTAAGTTGTCATCTAGCCTAAGCCAGTGGTTCTCGACCTTCTCGTCCTCATGTTGAGGACCCCTAAATTGATACACATTGGGTCATGGATCCCCATTTGATAAGAATTTGCTCCTGGGACATCCCTGTGGAAAGATTTTGCTTGTTAGATATAAGAGTAGAATTCTGTAGTTGTCATCGAAAGCTGCAGCAAGTAGTCGATTAATCGATTAGTTGATCTATAGAAAATTAGTTGGCAACTATGTTGATTATTTAGTAATTGTTCTAAGCAAAAAGCAAAACATTTGCTGGTTTCATGCTTCTCAAATGTGAGAATTTGATGCTTTTCTTTGTCATAAATGATGCTAAACTGAATTGATTTGGATTTTTAAACTGATGTTGGGATAAAACACATCCTTTGAAGACATCACCTTGGGCTCTGGGAAAAGATTCGAGGCATGTTCAACTATTTTCTGATACTGTGTCAACAAAATAATGAATTTGTTAATTGAGAAAAGGGAGCCGATTAAATCATTTTAAATAAAGGTTATTTGGCCTGTAGCCAACAACTGAGGTGCTAACTTTGGGGCACCTATGACTCTTGCTCTCACTAAGCTCACTTAAATCAGGAATTAAACAGTGAAAGGAAACTATTCCCCATTTTTCTGGGGGCCCCCTTGAACTCTCTTAACGACCCCTGGAGGTCCCAGGACCCCTGCCCTAAGCTACAGTATTTTATTGACTTTCCTTTAAAGCGCAGTGCCCTGAGTAAATTAGAGTTCCCTCTGGTAAACATGTATGCAGTGTATATGTCCAGGGTTTTTATTGTGAAAGGCAAGAACGTGTTGTCTTTGTCAAGGTTGAAGGGAGTAGTAAAGTTTCCTATCTTGGTTTGAACTATGGAGCCTCTGTGTTGTTTTATAATCCTCACAGGCGTAATGTGATTGGTTAATGCCTTTATTTGTGGTGTGAAAGCTCAGAAAAATCAACCTTGTTCCAGAAAAAAATATGTTGCTTTTTCACTGCGTAATGTTCGTGTTCTGTGTGAAAGTACTCGTGACATAAAGTGTTTGAATAAATATATTAATGTGTGAAATAACTGCAAAAAAAAAGAAAAAAGAAAAAAAAACACCCACGGTGTGTGAAGGCCTTACTCCGCATAGGCAAAGCAGAAGAAGGATGTGAGAGTGTTGACTGTATGTGTTGTTTCACAAAATAAGGCCAGGTAATTGATTACATAAGGTCACTGTCCTGTTAACCTTTCTTTTCATTTGCGGTATGTTTTTCTGATGAGTAGACAAATGACCTAAATAAAGAGGCTTCATGACCTAAGTGACGCTGGGCAGTTGACTAGCAGTGTCATGACAACATCGTCTGTGGATGTGAGCCTAGTGTGGCAAATCAAAGCCTGTCATGGACACATTATCTAATCTCTAATGCCAGAGATTAATCCCTGATTTTGCCAACTGCAGATTATTTTGATTAAACAAGCTGTTATAAGTAATGGTTCCAAACCAAAACAGTAAAGTATAATAAATACACCCTTGCACGTTAACTGCGTTGCCTACAAACTGTGATCTATGTATTTTGAAAACCAAGAGGCTGTTCTAGATTAGTTATACCCTGCATGATTCATTTCACTGTTTGACTCAGACAAACAATGACTAAGAATTTCCTCCTGTTGTATGCCTCAGCACAATTTTACACAAAAGTGACAGATGGGAAAACTGTAAATGTTGTCGTGCATTGTCGGATTTGTGGTTTCGGAGTGTTTTATCTATCACTGCTGCTTCCTCTGAGCTTACAAGTGCCTTCTTTTTAACTGCTTGTACGCCTGGTGATGTCTGTTTAAATTAGTTTGGAAAATGAGAGAACATTAGCTGAGCAGCAGAGGAAACTCCCAGGAGGAGGCTGACTCACCTGAGGGTGAAAATTGGCACTGAGGAAAGTGTGGAAAGAGCCAGAAAAGTAGAGACTGTTTCTCTCTGCCTAATGGGTTTGGAGGGTGCCATCACCACAAAGTTATTGTCCAGCTTCAGCTCCGACAGCGGCTGAAACAGCCTGACGCTCCCAATCCGCTGCATAGGTGTATGCCCTGCGAAATAGCCCATTGGCCTTTGCTGGTCTGGGCGAACAGAACTGCTCTTCCTTGAATCCTCTGAGCTGCAGTCTCCACTGTCCGTGGTTTGAACCATGTAGTAGAGCTCCACAGGAGTGCCCTGGGCTTGCTCAGAGACTCTCTGCCTACCCGGCCTGACAGTGGGCAAGCTGAACCAGCTGGCGAGCGGCTCCAGCTCAGCAACACATATGCCCAGTTCACCTTTTAACCTGCAAGTCCCACGCACTTCTTGAGTCTCGTGGAAGGCAAACATCCTGACGCAGGGCAGCTTGTGGATGGCGCTGTAATCATCCCAGTCTCTTCCTGCAATGTAGAACAACACTTGAACCTTTGGCCAACTGGGGTGAATCCTCTCACTGATAATATAGGTATGGACCTTCCAGTTGAAAGTAAAGAGCGGGGATGATGATGCCGATGTTGGCACTGATGATGTAGTGAAGGAGGGTGTGTTGAATGGCCCTGGCAGGGTCTGCAGTAGCTCCAGGGGGACAGGCTGCTGGACAGACAGTGGCCCGTAGCTAGCATTGACAAAGGGCATCTGCCGGGCCTGGTGGATGAAGAAGGACTCTGTGCGAGCCTGCAGGCTGGAGTTCCTCATTAAATCCTGGTTTGCCTCCTGCAGGAAGAACGCTGACTCGGCATTGAGGATCCGGTAGCTGACAGGCAGATAGATTGGCGTGGGGCCGTACCTCTGCAGGCCCTCCAGGATCACCTTGCTATCCACCACTGAAACAGAGAAAGAAAATGACAAAGAAGGAGATGTTATCTATCCATTAACCTTTGTTTCTGCAACAGAGGTAAAAACACCCGCAGTAATCCACTTCTAGTCATGCGTCACAGTACTTAAAGCTGTATGATGAAGATTCATTGTCTAAACCCTGTCAACAAAAACCTGAGCCAAGCGTGAAATCAAAGAGCAGAATGAGAAAAAATGGAGGAAATAACTCACGACCTGGACGGCGGCACTTCACGTTTAACATAACATTTGCATGCATTGCCTGCAACCCGAGGCAATCATATCTACAGTCAGTTTTCAGCGGTGAATGTTAAATGGGTTGTTGGAGACATTTCCATATGATATCACCTTCATGAGCCGCTGCTCTTGTTTAAAAGAATTTGCTATACTCAATTCAAAACACTTGCGTCTTTCTGAGTCACTTGCTTATCAGTCTTGTCCACGTTCCCTCCAGCTCTCAGTCCTTTTCATTATGATGATCTGTTTTTCTCTCTCCCTCAATTTCTCCTTTCATATTTTTTTTTGTCTTATGTCTCGATCTCCTGTTCCATTCTACGTCTCTTCCTCTGCCATTCAAATCTCATCTTTTGCTTCAGTACTGTCAAGTATGAAAAAGCTGGCATCAAATGCTTGGTCGGGTTATTAAGCTATGTCCCAATTCCATAATCCATACAGTAATTCAGTTCAGATTTTGAGTATATGTGACAGAATCACAAACATTTTGAGCGTGCTGTTGATATGCACTTTGTCCTCCAATGCACAATGAAAAACTCAGAGCTGCTCACAGATGTTAAACATTAAAACAATTTTTGGATGGTGGTGAGAAAGCTCGAGGAAGATCTTGGAAAACAATCTTGCTTTCTCTTTGTAGAGTTTAATTGGCAGTGGCATTTCAACGCAGCGGTTTGATTGATGTCTGCTGTGTGTAGATAATGCATAATTTCCTGATAGTACAAAATGTTATTGCTGCAAAAACAGTATACTGAGACAATTAGTGCATAGCACATGCTGTAGAACTGGGAAATGGTGTTTTTATGTACTTATCCTTTGATCCAGTATTTGCTGATGTAATTCATGTATTCAAGTTTTCGTACTTTTTGTATTACAACAACATTAAACTCTGATGCATTGAGAAATTTGGCATATTTAGCAGTTTAGCAGTTCTTGTAATGTATCAGGGGATGTAATTTTGTAGTGAAGACCACCTAAACCAAGTCCAGACTGTATCAAGACTGAGACAAGACCAAAACTTCGAGGGGTTGAGACTAAGGCTGCCCCCTAATAGTTGACCAAACATTAGTCGACCAGAAAGGTCATTAGTCGGCAGGATTTCGTTGGCCACCAGTCACAGAATAAAACCATGAAACTCTAGTAGGAGCTGCGCCTTGTCAAAATAAATAAAACCTATATGACTGGACCATGTGGGAATTTTATTTGAAAGGACAGACACAGGAAGAGGCCACGCTCAGCAGTCAGACAGGAGTCATGTTACAAACCAAACACAGCCAACAGATATCTGTCCCGTCTTCTGTAAATATTCAGTGTGTGATAAACACGCTCTCAGCAACCTCAGACGCAACCCACTGCCGGACTCTTGAAAGCTGGCACAAAAAAAGCATAAGAGTAGCGCCCAGTGCCCGACCTTGCGTTTTCCAGCTGGTTAAAGATGCGACATGTACAGGCCCCTAATTTCCAGCGCTGGTACCTGTGGTTATTCCCCAGGCTAGTTAATAACATGTCGGACAGGAAATTCAAAGTGTGGGATCATTGTGAGAAGGCGAAGGACGAACCCAAGGTGATATGCGAACTCATCTTCATTGGTCGACTACAAACATGACGCATCATCTGAAACATGGAAGTAGCTACATGCCCATTAGCCACTTAGCACAATCATTACTGCTTTGCCCACAGTGTCATTAACAGGCGGCTCACTCAGTGTGTGACGTGCACTTGTAGATAAAATATAGGCCTATATTAATGAAGGTTCATTAGTACGGTTTGTATTTCTCTGTAATGTAGCACAGTGTTAACAATGTTACTGATACTATTCTTTCTCACACCTTTAACTCACACCATTGTGTTGCCCCGCCCAAAATATATCATTTAAATATTAAATTAATATCGTAAACATGCAGGCGACTAGTCAACTAATGGCCCTAAATGATGACTATTGGTCGACTAGGAAAATTCTTAGCCAGGGGCAGCCCTAGTATGTATAAGTGTACCATGAGAAATATCATGATAAAATAATCAAAAGGCATTGCAGGGATAAATTTCATGTGTTTGAATTTCCCTTGGTTTTCTATGAGTAAACAAATACAAACACTAAGGACCTGAAATTAACTTAAATGTCTCTATTCAGCTCTCCTTTTTTGCAGGGGCAATTTAGTGATTATCCCAGCAGTTGTGATCTTGACTGAGATGGAGACTGAGACAAGGCCGCATTAAAATGCAGTCGAGACGAAGATGATCTCTTGATAAGATCTTGAGTACTACAACGCTACATGGATGTTCAGACAGCTGTCACTATATTACTTTGATACTGAGGAAAATGAAGACGAGTTATAAAGAGCGCCCTTGTCTGTGAATTGATGGACATTATTTGTGATGGACATACATTGATAGTGATATCCTAGGAGTGTGTGAGTCCCACTGAATCTAAAAAATGTGTAGCCTGTGTGTGTGTCCAGATTTAACGGAATTATGAAGCAAATTGCAGCAATTGGACTCAAAGGGTTTAAAATGCCTTAATTGCTCCAACTGTGCTGGCGGCAACCCAAATCAGGATTCCAAACTACAGTACCTAACTTCCCGTTGTTTTCAAAACACCAGAGTGCACCTGTCCCTTTCACCTTGCACGCTATCTTTGTCCGTCTCCCCTTCAGCTCTCCCGCGCCCCTACGGGAGACGTGCCTCACAGTCTCAACCTGTTTGAACCTCTGCGCTGAGGTATTGAAAACATGATCTGTTTAGTATTGCCAACAAAACTCAGGTATCATACTGGCAGCGGTATCAAAACATTTCAAATGATACCTGGCATTTGTTGTCTCACAACCTCTCTCTTTCTTTACTGGTTTTGCACACAGCTACAGCACACTCCTATCTTAAACCGACCGGCCTCCAATCTCACCTAATACGCCCTTAAACCTGCCCCCACTCCTCCCTCTCTTATCCTCCAAATCCTCCCCACCCCCTGTTTCTCTTCGCCATCAAGCTCCAGATATTTGGACTGATGGAGCAGCCCATGAGAGCCCATTGATTTTCTGTCCCGAAGTCTCTGTGCTGTTGGAGACGTGGCGTGGCAGTGATTTGTGATGATCCATGGCAGTGGGGCAATGACCGGCTGGCCCGATGGACAAAACCAGCTTCAGGCGGGAGAGGACAATCCCGGCTCTGACACAGAGAGGGAAGGAAACAAGGATGTAGTGGAGGTTTACCCCACCTCCTTAATATATTATTTTACCTTAAAGTTCTAAATCTGGTCCTCAAGTACGATTACTTAATCGGAAGTGCATTTGTTTTTAAGGAACATTAAATCATTTAGAGCTTTTACTATACAGTCAGCGACATATATCCATCAGGCTTATGTACTCTGATGAAAATGTCCTTATATATATCAATCTAATAATCAATACTGCTCATAAGAGTCATGAAGGGGATATGGTGTCTGGTTCTTTGTCATACAGTAATAGGACATATTATGAAGAGTTCCTGGTGCTGAAATGAGATTTTCATTCTCTACCTTTCGTTTGTCTGTCTTTTATCAAGAGGCACTACATGCATGAATCGATTGGAGTGTTAATATCTGATCCTTCTTCATCTGTTATAACTCTAGCTCTCTGTATGCTTGGGCAGCTAGGTCTGTTTTGGTATATTATGCAGGTCAGGATGTGGATTAAAACATCAATGGCAGCAATAAAAAATCATCTACGCGGCATCCATTTCTAATAAGTAAATTTTACTCCCAAATAAACACAAAAATGTTCAAAACGTGGCTCCGTGTCTCCCCTGCAGCTGTGAAAATGATGTTGGCTGCTGAAATGAAAAACAGCCTGAACCTAATTACAGACCTCTATGCTATATAATCATATGCATTAACAGTCGAAAGTCTGACACTGATACGGGTAACAAAGCTATGAAAATAATAAAAATGAATCATAAATATAAATTAGTTGCATTAATCTGCAAACAGTTGCTTTTTGTTTGTATTCATGTTGTGCACCATCTTCGAACTAGTTGGACTCCAGAGTTTTTATACGCCACTGCATCCCTGATGGGGAGGAATACAAAAAGATGTAAAGACATCCACCGAGGCCGTTCACACCGAGCGTCTGCTGGAACACTGTTTTGACTGAGAGAATGATGTTTACTGTTAGAAATGACAAAATAGCGAGCAATGTCAAGAGGGGAGCAGGTGCTTAGTTGGTGCTGGATCATGCTTATAGCGCAGTGAGAGGATTTTCCTGTCTCTCTTTTTCTCTGGGGGATGTGACACACTGTCCTACTTTCCTCTTACTATGACACAGATGAAACTAAAAACCTCATTACAGCTGAAAAATGTTGTAATTTGTAACTTCAGATTTAGAATATGTCCCTTTCCATGACACCAATAGGACATCGTTGAGAGAGAAGCAAAGCCGGCGTGATTTGCAGCCCTGGGTTGCCCTTGGAGTTCATGTCTGCAGCTACTGTACTTGTAAATCATGTCTGCCGGACTGTTTCTGCAAATGAAAAAGGGGATGATTTGTGCAGATAACTTAACCCCTGCGGTAAATCCTGGCCGTAAACTCTCGTGCAAGATTTCTCGGGCACTGCCAACCCCTCAGGACGCGGGCTGAGGAGTCGGATCACATATCACACATTCGGGTGAACCGGACTGGCCTCATCATTAGACAGATGTTAGATTCAGGATTTAATGTCTTGATGTTATATTCATGTAGTGAGAGCTGGGGGGGCCCAAGGGAGCATAGGACTCCAAATTAAAATGCATTTAAAGTATTTTCCATGGAATTCCTACAACATGCAGCAACCAACTTCAAAAATAAACTCTCAAAATGGTATTAAAGCATTCATGTCCCCAAGACAGCCATGTGTGGCACCGAATCAAACCGTTTCTTATAATCACCTGTTCTCATCCCTGGCGACCTGAGTAGAACTTCACCCAAGAAATATAATCCCTTCATCTTGCCTCCCTCCTCCTCCTCTCATCCTATCTTTATCCTCCTCCATGTGTGAATCTTGCACCCAGTCCCCGATCAAACATATTAAGTTGGCCTGACTTCAGTAATACATTAATCAAACAGATTTTCTCATATGAAATCTATAGGGGGATAAATGATCGAGGTAAGTGGTGGGAAGACGAACAGTAATGCGAGATGGAGTTGGGAAGTGGGAGGTGGTGATGATGTTGGATTGTCTTCTTGGAAGTGCTGAGAAAAAGTCAAAAGATTACAGCACAGCAAGAGATGGTGTTCGTGGCCCACATGCCTCCTTCATTGTAGGATTCAGTTTAAAATTAGACCTGTTTCTCTTGTAGAGCCATCATGAACGCAGCAGAACATTGCTCGTGCCTACTTTAGAAACACCTGTACAGGAGTTCACTGCTTTCCAACCTGCTGATGCAACTCTTACTGTCTCTTTTCTCACAAAAAAAAAAACAAAAAAAAAAAACACAGCCACAAGTGGTCACTGACAAGGCTGGCATTGTGAAATCTAAATCTGGTCCATCTGACTGTCCATCCATTTTTTTTTACACTTCTGTCTCAGTCCATGACAGCCTCAAAGGAAAGGTCTGGCAATGTTCTACATGCTTATTATTGTGAAGAAATCCTCTGACAAGACCAAGCCAGCAAAGAATTTATCCTGCTAACAAGCAAAGACTGATATAGCCTATTCCTTCATGCCATTGAGCTCAGAAATAGCCTGTGTCAGTGTTTCACACATTCGCAATGTCGTCTGTGTTCCTTCATTACCATAAACATGGGCACTGTAGTTTATTTAGTCGCACATTAGTGCCCGAATAAGATGAATACACAGCTGAAAGTAGTCCCCCACAAAGGGAATGTATTTATGTTCCCCAGTTCAATATTCTGTTACCACAAATCAACCTTTCTATTGTGTTCATGACCACTTAAGAATCTTTGAGTGGTACAACAAAACCAAAGATATAACTGAATTTCAGAAACGCAATTATGCTGTTGAAGCACATAGGCTAGTTGAAAACTATGTCAATATGAGAGTTTAATTGCATTCTGATGTAATAGGTTTCTCATTCTGCATAGACCAAGACCGGTATATTTTGAGTTCCACAATAATCCTATTTTAATCTGCTATGTACATGTTGGGCGATTTGTTGTCCTTCAAATAGGCTCGTTGTCCTCAACCTTAAACAAACAAAGAAAGAAATATACAGCTTTAATTTGAAGGAGTACATTGATTGTAAGGAACAAAACATTTACTGGGAACAAGCCTTCTTAAAGTTTAGAGGAGACTCATGGGTACCCATAGAACGCATTTTCATTCAGACATGAGAATTCAAGGGACCCCTTTGAAAATGGCCATTCCAGTTGTTCACCAAACTTAAGCCTAAATTTGGAGCATTATTTAGCTCCCTTCCCAACAAGCTATACCAATATAGTTAGTACTAATGGATGCCGTAGGTTGTCTAGTTTTGCAGGATACCGCTACGTACCTTGCTTAAAAAATGAGCGCGGCATAACTTCTTAAAGACAGTAATGTCAGCCTATTTTGTGCCTACCAGTGGGGAAGCTACCTCCCTTCCCCCACTGGTAGCACTACTGCTTCTTTGGAAAATCGAATAGTTAGTTGTTAACCCAACCTCTGACCTCTTTCCTACCCTTAACCTGTTTGGAAATTGGAATAGTTAGGGTTTATGGATATCTCACTGTAACCTGATCTTTGACCTTTTTACCAACCTGTTACAAAATGGGAATTAAACTTGGCCTTTGACCTCTTTTCTAATCTCTTAATTGGTTAGATCGTATTTATTCAATTAATCTCATTCTTATAATAGGTTTTTCATTTCTTGGGCTGCAATTAATTTTGGAACTATTCTCAGAACAGAAGGAGCAACTATAGTTAGACAAAGACATGTGCCAGTGGAGTTTCATCACTCTCAGAGTCATGATTTTAGTTCCCTAACCAAACCCATGTCAATTTGAGCTTGGGAACAACTTTCTCAGGTTCCACATATGTGCAATATAGAGCTGGAGAACATAGGATCCTGGCAATATGAGACCCTTTGTCATGCTCCCTTTATACAGAAATAGCATCCTGAGAACATACGAATGACCCCAATGCACTATTTCTGTTTGAGTAACATTTGCTACAAGCTTTTATCAGACTTTATGTTTTAGACATTTGTAGCTTTGAATTAAAAGTCTCAACAACTATTGTATGAACAGAAATGTACTAATGGCATTCCCATCAGCCTCGGCTTTAGTTAAATATAAATCTTGTTTCCAGAGTTACATAGTTTTACACAATATGATGTTGACTGTAGAAAGCTCTGTGCTGCATGGTTAAATGATTCCCTCAGTAGCCTTTAAAAATAAATCTTTCAGCTTTCAAACAAAACCATCTGATGTGAGTCATCTTTTCAACATCTTTTCAATGGCCTCTAGGACTTACAAAAAGAACACAGATGGACCTAAGTAGCTATTTGCAGTTATTGTAAGAAGTAAAATTGAGGGACAGAAAATCACCCCAGGACACATGTTAAAATACCCATAACATGCCATTTTCATGCTGTTTGATGCTGGTTCCTCTCTGCTCTCACTTTTGTATCAGGAAGTGCCAAAGCTTTTTATCTTACTGATGGTGTGTTTAAAAGAGGAAGGCACATCTTGTTTTGTGTCTTCTAATACTGACATTTAAAACGCTTTTGAAATTCCGAATTTTCATAAGTCCACAAGGTAAAACATTAAGACGTGATCTTTACGTGGCATTTTCTTTTGTTAAACATTTGGTCTATGTGGGAGCTTGCTCTGTGGAGGGAGTGCTTAGGGGACCTTGAAGTCACCATCAATGGACCTACTGTCGGCCAGTATAAGAGGTAACTTTTTCATTTTTTAGCCACAGAACAATAGAATGAAAAGGGTATTTGAGGCTCTTGGAGGGCTGGATATAAATGTCAGCTGTTGCTCAGATGGAGAAATTGCCATTGGCAAAGTCAAGAAGTTTAAAAACCTTATCAGAGACGGTTTCTGAAGTTTTGTGTGTGCACAAAGGGTAGAGGAGGCTGAATGCCTCCAAAACCTCTGAGCAGCAAGACAATTAGCTAAGCTTTTGAACCCCCCCCCCAAAACTATTTTAATAGCTGCATTGGCTGAGGACTGGTTTTAACAAATTTAATCAAGCATTGTATCATTATACTCGACTTATGAAAAAGCCAGAAAATTGTGCCATTGTGGTTCTTCTCATTAGCAGAAGTTACATTTTCAAAGCAGTACACACACACAGGCCCAAACCGACAGTCACGAGCCAAAAAGACACATTGTACTCAACATGCTCCAACGCTCACAAAACATTAAAAAACATGTAACAAAAGCAAATATTTCCATCAAACACAACTTGTGGTCAAATGACAGTTTTTCTCAATTGCTAAGACACGCTGGATAAAACTGGAATCCATTTGATAGTCATCGTCACCTCCTTAGCACAGCAGAAGTCTTCTCTCACAAATGTTTCAACACTTTTTCATTGCTTTCACACATTTTTTACACCCTTTTTTCAAAACACTTTCCGCAGATCTCATAGAAAAACCCAAAACTCTATTGGACTGACTGCGTTAAACAAAAGGAAAACATCTATTCACAGCTGACAGAAATTACTTGAATAATTATGAGTATCTAATGCACCTGTGTGAAACTCCTTCACACAACCCTTCAATCAGCAATCAGTCCTCATCCGTCTATAAAAGATGCCACCTCTGTGTTGCTGTTCGCGAGCATGGATCAAAGAGGCCAAAAGCACGTAAAATGAATAATGAATGTTAAACTGTTAAATGAATAAACAAAACTCTCTTAGAAAATGTTGTTTTCCTTTTGCAGGTGCAGAGTGCAGCAGTGTTTGTTATCTTTAGTAAAATCATCCCAGGAGAAAAGACTGTAATTAATGCTGTGATATGCTTACTTACCTGCTGTAACTAAGTAAAGTATCAACAATAGCATAGGCATATTGCGCAAATTAAGGTTGAACTGGTTCATACTCCCAGCTGTATTTTATTGTCCATGGTGTACTAGTTGATTGAAAGTATACTTTCATTTGACCACAAGTTGTGTTGTTTGATAGAAGTATTTACTTTTGTTGCATGTTGTCAATGTTGTGTGAGTGTTGGAGCATTTTGTAAGCCATCATTTTGGCTAACAGCTTTCAGTTTAGGCCTGTGTGTGGACTAAAGACTGTAAATATAATGGACGTAGTCACTGTGATGTCACCTATTGGTTTGTGGAATCCTATTTTGAACAAGCCACCAGAAACAGTGCTGGTTTTATATAGTGGCCAAACTTGGAATTACAGCTTCTGGGCTCATCATGTGATGCCATGGGACCCAAAAAGACTTTTTCACATAGACTTACACTGTAAAAGAGACGTCTTGCAGGTCACAACCCCGCAAAATGATCTGTTTCACTATGAGAATTTGATCCATTGGGTCCGATAGCATTTCTAAAGTCTGGAAGAGCTGCGCGATTATCCATCCATCCATACATCCATTTTCATCCCCTTATCTGGGTCTGGGTCGTAGGGGCAGCAGGCCAAGCAAAGCACCCCAGACGTCGCTCTCCCCAGCAACACTTTCCAGCTCCTCCTGGGGGACCCCAAGGTGTTCCCAGGCCAGATGAGGTATTTAGTCCCTCCAGCGTGTTCTGGGTCTAACCCAGGGCTTTCTATCAGTTGGTTGTACCTGGAACACCTCTAACGGGAGACGCCCAGGAGGCATCCTGATTAGATGCCTGAACCACGTCAACTGACCCCTTTTGATGCAAAGGAGCAACGGCTCTACTACGAGCTCCCTCCAGATGTCTAAGGCTGAGCCCAGCCTCGCCATGGTGGACACTCATTTCGGCCTCATGATTAAATAATTTTTATTCCCAGTATAGTATTGCAGGGGGCTAAAGTGGATGTTAGCCATGCTTGGCCAGTGTAAGCATCTTATACATTTGCTCTATAGGCCCCACAATGCAGACGATCCAAGTAATTTCATACCATGGAAATTGAAGACTTTCATAGGAATAAACAATGCCCTGCCTCCAACGCTACATCCAGTTCTCTTTATACATCTATGGTTTTGAAGCCTTAAGTTTGGCATGTTGGCCATTGATAGGGGGAGAGTGGATTGAACTCAAAGACTGTAGTGACGCCTCAACAGAGAACCTCTCACTCAAAGCTGCCGGCCCTTAATAATGTTTAACTTTAAGCCTAAGCCCTTTAAGCCGGTACAGTGGTCATGAATGTTGAAATTACTACAGGGACCAAAACCGTTTTGTACCAGGCTTTAAACATGTTAATGTCTGCTGTAAATTTGGGCATTTTAACATGGGGGGTCCACAGGGATTGACTCGCTTCTGGAGCCAGCCTCAAGTGGCCATTTGAGGAACTGCAGTTTTTGGCACTCCCACGTAGGCTTCATTTTTCAGCCTTGGAGGTTGCCACTTGCTGTGAACTCTTTAAAATCTAACTTTTAAATGGAGACATGTGTACAAGCGACTGAGAAAAACGGTAATTTATTCACCTATTTAATTACCTTTATTATTGCCTTTGGCCTCTTTGATCCATGCTCACAAATAGCAGCGCAGAGGTGGCATCTTTTATATGGCGAAAGACTGGTTGCTGATTGAAGAGTTGTGTAAAGGAGTTTCACACAGATGCAGTAAAGATTCATTAGCACGCAAGTAATTTCTGTCAGCTGTGAATAGATGTTTTCCTTTTGTTTAACACAGTTAATCAAAAGTTTTGGGCCTTTCTATGAGATCTGTGTTTTGAAAAAGGGTGTGAAAAGTGTGCGAAACCAATGAAAAAGTGTTAAAACATTTGCAAGGGAAGACTTCTGCTGTGCTAAGAAGGTGATGATGAACATCAAGTGGATCCCAGTTTCATTAAGCGTGTCTTAGCAAATGAGAAAAACTGGCATATACATATTTTCTCTATAAAATAAATGCAGAATGTATAAGGACCAAGAAGAAGAAGTGCGATATGCATATATTCATTATCCTAAGGCTCATCCATTTACAATCTCAAAAGCACACTCTGGGCTCTCTTAAATTCAGTGCAGGCTACTAGATATAAAAACATCTTCAGTGGCTGGCAATATAATCCCCTGGTTAGTGAAATGTCCTGGGTGATAGCTCAACACAAACAAAACACGCAGCAACACTAATCCTTCTAAGTGCCCATCACATGCTCCCTGACACTGCAGGAGAACCAGGGCAGAGCAGAGAGCCCACTCCCAGCTGGAGGTTAATCGGATCACATAAAAGCAGAGCACACCTCATCTTTCATCACTAGGCAACACATTTATGCAGCAATCGATAGGTGGAATCACATTTTCCCCTTTCAGAGAAATGAGGGAAAATGAAGTATTGTGACCCAACCAAGATGGATGGGGCTGGGCTTCATAACTTTCAGATATCAGCAATAAGCCCCGGCCTTGTGTTTCTTCAAAACTTGAGTTGTTTTCATTTCTGAAAAATCTTATAGCTTCTTTACTTCCCAAATGGCCTCTGGGTCATCTCTGTCGATAAATACCCAGAGCCTGAACATAAGTAATTTACAGCATGCTTGGCATCTCTCTTTCTTCACAGCACCTGCCTCTCATCTCACCTTCCAAACACACACGTACAATCAATGCCACATGCCACATTCCTTTGGGACTGTCGGTCTGTATAAGGAAAGTAAAAGACATTCCTCAGTCACACATAGGCAGCCATAATCCTATAAATGAAGCCGCTGGCAGCAAATATACATCAAAGGCTTAATCATTCATTTGCATATTAAAAATAGATGTTTTAACATGTTCTTAGATTGTGGGTTCAGTAGGGATAATGTTAAATACTGCCAAGACAAAAAGACAAATTATGTCTTTGTGATAAATCCCTCTTTATGTGAAATATTTTAATATATTTAAAATAATGAACATTTGCTGCCAGTGCCATTCTTCAGCAACTAATTAAGTAAAATAAATGGGGTTGCCTGAAGAGAATTAAAATCATTTTAGATGACACAGTTCATCATTCTTTGATTGGCTTTTCTACCATTAGTGGGTCTACAGTTGAACTTTTTTTTTTTTTCATGAACCCCAGATTTGAGGACTGCAAATTTTGTATGTCTGTGGTAACATAAGGAAAATCAGGAAAATTCAACATTATCATCAAGGACACAGCAAAAAGAGAGTAAAACCGTCCTCATTCCCTTTGCTGAAATGGAGGTGCAGGGAGTAATTACATATTACATGGTCTAAACAATGCTGAAAATGAGTTGTTTGTAAGCCGTCATTTCTTAACCAGCCAAAGTGTTGCACCACAAGCTGCCTCAATTAGATCCAAAAGGTAGCTGCTGCTGAGAGTGACATTTAAAATCCATCCTCCGTCTCTGCTCGCTTGGAAATAATGTATTTCAGTGTAAATGGAATCTTAAAGAAACACTAATGGAAATTAAAAAAGATAAACCTCCCGTTTGTGCATTAGTTATGCCTGACTGGGGAGAAACTTCTGTCAGCTTCCAAACATTTCTTTGTCTGCGCAAAGAACATCTTTCCCAGTCATTCTGCGAGGCATCATGTCTCCCTGGTGGGGGTTCTGAGCAACAGCAATGAACAGCTCTTCACCAGTTGTGCAGAGAGGAAAACAACCTCAAAGCTTTCTGCCTTGAAGACACATTTGGGACATGAATGTGCTTTTTATGACACTTCAATTCTGCCCATTGCCTGTGGGCCCAGTGTTGCGCATTGTACAGTGTCAGAAAAGGAGGAGGTGAATGGCGGAGCAGGGGGTCACTAAGGAGCCAGTGGTTGTTTAGATGAGATGAACTAGGAGACGAGAGCTCTTGAAGGAACGGGGCCAAATGCGCTGAGCGGAGCAGAGCAGCAGTTAGCCTTTCTTCGAGGGCACCCACAGGGGTAATCGAAGGCTTCAGCTTAAACATGCGGGCTCTGCTGTTGTCATTTAAGAGCACAGATTGCCTCTGCGAGCCGATGAATGTGACCAGCTCTCTCTCTCACTCTCGGCGAAGACACCGCACTTTTGAAAGTGAGTCAAATAAAAGCAGTGACAGTGACAGATGATGCAGCGGTGTGCTTAGACGGAGGGAGACCTGCGTCATAAATAACAACGACTCTCGGCACATGGTAATCATATCCAAGTGAATCCATTTCAGGTATACTGTATACCATACACTGGGGTTGGTTTTTTTGTGTGCAAATATATGAAATCAGATGCAGTTAAAAGGGTAAGAATAATGCAGTGAGTTGGCAAAAGGGAGCAGGGTGAGTAATGTTCTGGCATTTCCAGCAAGGTTACATTGTGAGAAAGTCAATGGGCCTTGGACATCAGGCACTGCAGCTGCTCCAGGAACTCAAATAATGCAAACCACATTATTAATTATGATCAGAAGTAGGGATGGGCAGCAACTCAGTGTAATCGCTTACTGTCTTTAAATACAAATGTACCTATAGAGAAATATTGATGCAGTTTTGTTTCACAGTCTCTCACAAAATTGCATTTTTTATTTGCAAAACAGTTTTATATTACCAACTACATCAATTAAGCTAATAACATAAGGTAATGTAATGTGCTTTAGGCACCATTGTTTATGGTACTTTTTAAAGCATGAATAATTAGGCTGAAGATAATGAGAAGAACACCCAGTATTAAACAGATGTTTACCAATAATACTGCTGTGCAATAAGCAGGTTTTTAAAGGTCCAGTGTGTAGGATTTAGGGGGATATATTGGCTGAAATGGAATATAGCATAATAAGTATGTTTTCATTAGTGTATAATTCCCTGGAAATTAGAATAGTGTTTTCGTTACCTTAGATTAAGCCGTTTATATCTAAATAGAGAGCATGTCCTCATACTTGGAGATCACCATGGTGCACCACCATGCTTCTACGGTAGCCTAGAATCTACAAACCAAATACTGGCTCTAGATAGGGCCATTTGCGTTTCCACTTGGCCACTGTAGTTAGCAGTCCCTCTGCAATGAGCCAAACAGCATCAGAGAAACACTGATTTGTAACGTGAAACTGCTTTAGTCAGTGTTTTTGCCTGTTTAAATCACCAGGTACATTTGTTCTCGAGAAAAAGAGAGCTCTCTAGATAATTCGGCTCCTGGTAAAAACTTCTTGAACGTCTGGATCTTATCAGGGAAAAGACACAGTTGCAGGCCTGTCTGCGACAAGCTGAACAGCATCAGCGAAACACTGATTTGTAATGTGAAACTGCTTTAATCAGTGTTTTTGCCAGTTTAAGTCACCAGGTACGTTTGATTTGGAGAAGAAGAGAGCTCTGTCGATAATTCGGCTCCCAGTAAAAACTTCTGCAACATCTGGATCCTAAGTTATCAGAGAAAAAGGTGAGCACACTGTAGCAGGTGCTAAGCTAGCGGCCTGTCTGCGACAAGCTGAACAGCATCAGGGAAACACTTATTTGTAACGTGAGACTGCTTTAGTGGGTGTTTTTGGCCGTTTAAATTTGTTTTGGAGAAGAGGAGACCTCTGTCAGTAACTCGGCTCCCCGTAAAAAACTTCTTGAATGTTTGGATACTAAGTTATCAGAGAAAAAGGCACAGTAGCAGGCCTGTCTGCGACAAGCTGAACAGCATCAGAGAAACATTGATTTGTAATGTGAAGCTGCTTTAGTCGGTGTTTTTGCCTGTTTAAATTACCGGGTGTGTTTGTTTTGGAGAAGAGGAGACCTCTGTCGATAATTCAGCTCCCAGTACAAACTTCTTAAACGTCTGGATCCAAAGTTATCAAAGAAAAATGGTGACCACACTGTAGTAGGACTGTCTGCGACAAGCCAAACAGCATCAGCGAAACTGAGGTTTGTAGCATGAAAATACTTTATTCTGCATTTTTCTCATCTGGTTCACTTGTTTTGTAGAGAAAGAGACCTCTGCAGATAATTTGGCTCCTGGTATAAATCCCCTCATCAATAAACACCGAAGGAATCCTAACTGGGAGTTCATGCAATCTGCAAACCTCACTCCTATATGCCGATAAATCCTACACACTGCTCCTTTAATGTCTTCATCTATTGATAAGTAATCATTCTTTGCCAAGCATTTCAAAATCCACAACTGATGAACCCTTGTGCATTCGTCATTAGTTTGTGGAGGTATACTACTCAAGCACTTAAACAGGGGATAGAGAAGGATCAGAATAAGGTGAGCTGTGCCAGATCAATGTTCAGAGAGCATTGCCTTACTTGAAGATGCTATTTTGAGATTGAGAAATAAAACACCAGTGCTCATATGTGAGCTACAAAGATAATAGCAGGACACTCGACAGCTGTCTCTTCAAAAAAGTACTGAAGGCCAAGTTTATTTATCCTATAGACAGGTAGAACAGTAGAGACTGACAGTCTGTTATTTCATCTTCTGCTGTAAAAGTGTTACTTTTTTTTGTGTGTCCTCATATCACACAGAGAGAAGGACAACTCCATTGGGCCCTCCATAATAACAGGTTGTAGAAATAGTGAGTAACAAGTGCCGCTGAGGTAAGTGGCTGCGTCTTCAATCCGAGACACACTCCTGAGTTTAGATTTCCGTGAGTAAGGATGAGAAGTATGATGGGTAGTACGGCAAGGCTTAAAATAAGAATCTCAGGCTCTACACGACAGTGCTGGAGAACAGTGATGTAAAACAATGACATTTCACAACACAGTTATGGTGAAAGAAGTAGAAGATGTTAGCGATGCGGTCTGTGGATGGCGGTAATTGCACGTAGCTCCTGCAGAAGTGAATTTTTACAGCTCATGGATCTGTATCTGCTGCCTGGTAGAGGGGGATTTAACAGGAGTAAGGATCGGAGGGGTTTAGGGGTTATGTGCTACAGTATAATGAGTGCTCTACGTGTGACAGCATGTGTGTTGAGGTTTACGTGGTTAGGAGTCCCAAATCCAATGATCAGACCACGGAATACAAACATGCGACACACAGAGGACTCCAGGGGAGAGGAGGTATGGAGACATGTGCTTTCACCGTACCTGTTTGTAGATTGTGTGTGATTATTTGTCTTTGCATGCATGAATGCGTGTCGTCATGTGCATGCTTGTGCTGTACATACATGTAAGCCCATTTGAAACTCCTTAGAGACGACTGCCTTGCAGCTTCAGGCAAGTGTCATCAATAGAAATTCTGATTTTTTTTTTGAGCCAGCATGCACCCCACTGGTCAAACTACAGATGATCAAAAGTTAAGCCTCCAAAGCTCTAACTGTGATATCTCTAAGTATGGCCCACATGCATGTTTTGAGAGCTGAGGAATGTATGTAGCGAGATGCCTCTGGCACAGTTACAGTGGACTGTGCTCATCGGTGGCACTGGAGGAGAGTTGCGCGCCTCTGACAGCAGTGAGGTGGTAAACAGCATGGAAGAGAGGAGCCTGGTCTCAATGGCCCTGAGGAAGTCCACTGCACGCTCCAGCAGGAGCAGAGGGAGAGAACAGGCAGTCATTTCGCTGCTGCTCAGAAACTCTGAAATGAGATGAACTCAGAGGTCTCTCCCTGCAGCAAGCAACGCTCACGGCATGCATTTCTTTATCCATATCCTCCCCCATAAGTGCCACAGAGAATTTTGAGTCTTTGAGTGAGCTTAGTGGTTAGGGGAATAAGCGGGAAATGGAAATAAAGATGCCAAGAGAAAGGCTGTCTATCATTTTCACTCAATGCTCAGACCTAGTTTTATTTGTCAGTCTTCTCTTTCTCTTGCCAGATTTTGTGACTAACAGAAGCTGTGAAAGGTTTAGTCAGATAATTACCTCGCAATCGCCTTGGGTTTTTGCTGAGAAAAAGCTTTTGAGAGAGTTTCTTCATTTTTTTTTACAGCTGGTCATAAAATACGATGCCGCGCATCATAAAATGTCTCTACATCACTGTGGAAAGCTGTCTCCTTGGTACATCACTCATGGTTGAAATATGTTTGATACAGAGGCCCAAGATTGCCCATCACATAGGCGAGTAGAGTAAATCGAAAATAAATCTAAGTAAAAGATTGACAATCTGTTATTTCATCTTTTTCTAAGACACAACTACATGATAGTTATGTTTTTACGCTCCTTGTCTCCATTTCACACGGACAAAAGGACAACGGTTTGGGCTCTCCGTAATAAGGCTGTGGAGGTAGGAGAATTCTTAGGTAGAGAGACACTCTCGAGTCGAGTTTTGATTTCCTGGAACAAGGATGAAAAGTGTGACGGCACAGCAAGGCTGACAAAACTAAATTACCTTGTAGAAAAAAAGAATAAGGATGTACAATTGAGGAGCACCCTGTAGTTCAGCAGTAGCGTATGGAGAATATGAGTGTGAGCTATGTTCTCAATCTGCGCCTCTAAAAAAGGTCCCCTTTGTAGCAGGTGTGAAAAACTCTTTGAATCACACCCGAACTCAAGAAATGATAGAAGTAGTTTAAATCCCTTCCTAATACTTGAAACATTTAGACTATAACTTGATATTAGACTGCTTGCTGAGTGAAAAAAGCCTTCAAAAAACTTACCTGAGAGATGAAATTCTTAAGTAAGTCTTATCACGATGCATTACATCAGCAGGGTAACCTTTAACACCATTCACTCAGGTTTATTTCAACGACGGGTGTCTAATAAAAGTGAGTGGGCAATAGCACACTACAGTATGTCTAGCCCAAGGACAGAGAGAGGTTCCCTGCAAAACAACATGAGAAAAATGCATCATTTAATGATTTCACAGCCAAAATGATCCAATTGTCTCATTGCTTTTAAAACCTTTAGTAAAGTGGCTTTGATTGCCAGCTGCTTAGATGAGACACATAGACGAGGTACTACCGCGCAAGGTCACATGATCGTACATCGCAGCTGCAGGATATTAAAGCCCTAAACAACAGCGGATCTTATACAACCACCGCAGCTTCAAGGGCCAGATATAACACACTCATACAATTTAAGATCCGAGCCATCCATAAGGCGCTAACAACATAGTGAGCTTTACAGGGTTGTTTTTCACCGACAAGTATTCGGAGTTTAAATATCGACCAGAGAGTTGCTTCTTCTTCTAATAGAGGTGATATTGTTTTATAGAGGTTGTTTAAATCTAAAACTAGTGCGTGTGTGTTGATTCAGGCTTGCAATAAAATGGACGGGCTCTACAGGTAAGATGCACTAAGCTCAACACAAACTAGAACATTCACAATGACAAACACATTTTTGACTCATACATTAGGGAAAGGAAATGGCTTTCAAAAGCTGTTTTGCTTATTTCTCACAGCGTATCATCGGCTCTTTGAAAATCGAGGGAAACTCGGTTAGTTCTTTCAGTATCAAGGTAACTATATTTGAAATCACTTTGACAAAAGGCAGAACTGCAGACTAAATAAATTACCTGCATAAAGTAACCACAACAAAGCGAAACAAGATGTGGGCAAGCAGCACTGCAAATATCCCTGTGGATTACAACAATGATCAAAATAGAGTTGGAATAATCTGCCTCATCCAAGTAATTACGAAGCTGTTATTTTGGCCAACTTTTTCAATGTCATTTTACTTTAGAAAAGGATCTTTTCATTTTGTATCACCTGTACCCTTGTGAGACAACCTCTAAATGTGACCGTTCATCAACTCATATTATCGGCTGTGTGCAAAGCATTGACACTGCTTATAAAAAAGAAACCTTACTTTAAGGTTAGGTTTCTTTATATGTCTCAGTAAAAACTGGCATCAAAGCACATAACCCACATTTGAACTACAGTACAATGACACGCTATGACATCAACAATGACTAGACCACCCTGTAAAGGTCAGCTTAGCCATCAAGGCTGAAGGCTGGATCCAATTTGAAAGTGCTTCAAGCACAATTTCAAGAAATGGTCGGTAGTTGGTCCACTACTCTGAGCCAGACTGAAATACCTCAACAACTATTGGCTGGATTGTCATGAAACTTTGTGCAGATATTCATGGTTCCCAGAGGATTAATCCTAATGACTTTGGTGATCGCCTGACTTTTCATCTAGCACCAGCAGCATGTTGAAGTTTTTACGTATTCAGGGATGTTCCAAATGATGTACGATGGATCCCTTGACGTTTCATTTTGAGCAAAATGAATGTCCATAGACTGTATATAAATATGTATGACATGACTGCTACCCAAAAGTGAAGCCAGCTGTGATTAAGTTGTGATTGAGTCGGTTGGGTGTATGGGAGGGACCTTGATACTGTGGCTCCACTGTCTCATCACTACTACGCAGACTCTGGCTACAAATGATTTTAACAGTGCAAATGAAGCTCTAGCAAAAGTTCAGGCAGGAAGACAATACTTTTCATGCTCAGGCTGTAAGTTTCTTTCTTACCCTGTCATTCACTCCTTGCACGTATGCTCACTCACTATCTCTAAGTGTCATTGTCTGGGTCTGTCAGTTGAATCTTCAGCCGTTTTTCAGCTAATCACCCAAAAGCACAGCGACACACCTTCTCTGTCAGCCTATCTATTCTATCTTGCTACCATCACTGGTAGCATGCACTCCCTCCCCATCACCACCTAGTCTTTACGGATTCATCAGCCTCATACGCCTCAGCAGTCAGCAGCCTCAGCAGCCACCACCACCTCCACTGTTGCCGCTCAGATGTCCCTTGATCACAAAATATCTCCCTCCGGTGTCCAAGCGCTAAAGACTTCTGTTAAATCTTAATCAGCACAAATCATCTGTTAATCTGTACATCCATATTCTCTATTGAATATTATCTTTACTTCATTCTTATGTCTTTCCTGATTGAAATGACAGAGGCTGCATTTGATATTTTGGCTTCATTTTTGTACAGTGGGAGGAAGTGGAGAAGCATCATCCATCATCCATCCATCCAGTCTATGGTCTCAACAGTTATTGAACGGATTACCATGAAATTCTGGACATCTAGAAATCCACATCCCTCTCAGGATGAACTGTAATCACTCATCACTGTTACAACCCAGTAGGAGTCTAGGGGTAAGGGAAGCACCTTCAAACCAGACAAAGAAAGTAAATTGAATAAGGCAAGCTGCCGTTTATTCATACACAGTATAAAGTAACAATACAAGCTACGCTTTTATAGAAAGCGGCACACAAAAAAAAACCATGATCACAGGCTCTGCAACACAACCCGGAAACCGGGCCTCAGGAGAGGAGCCTCAGCGGAGAATTACATTTATTGTATAACAAACACTGAGAAGGGCTGCGGGTGACGGCAAATCATAAAACAATTAAAACAAAACTCTGACCTGTCACCAAAAAAAGAAACTAACTGTGGCGGAAGGCCACCCAGATAAACAAAACCAAAACATCTCTGCCTGTCTGCTCTATAACTTACCTGTCAAACAAACAACACTCGAACCGACACCCATAAATCTAGTGAATTATACAGGAAACAATCTACATGTGTGTGCAAAAGGATATGCGGCTAGGCTACGAAGCTAAGTCCTACAGCCCTCAGATTCCCCAGATACTCACAACAGCTAACAGATTACAGCAAAAACACAAACGGAGTGAGGCGGATTGCTCAGATTAAATCACAGCCGCCATTGCCGTTGACTCCGTGCAGCTTTTAAAGGTCTGGACGAGAGGCCGGCGAAGCGGTGATCGGCCGGAACCGATGACGACAGCGAGGGGGCCGGCCGACCTGCAAGCGGGGGAACACTGAACAGCAGCAGAGGAGGGCGGGCTGGAGGCGTGGTTCGCCGGGGATTCCCTCCAGAAAAGCAGACAATTAGACACACACATAACTGATTGACAGGTGCTGGCCGAATAACCCCCACAATGACGTGCACAGCACAATAAACACAGAAAATAAATGTACTAAGGTCTGGAGACCGTAACATCACTCAACACCAAATCAAGTCAGAGTTTTACTTTGTTCAGCGTCATTTATCAGTTTGGTTAAAGACCTTAACTGTGAACATGGTACACTTTATACTTGCAAAATATCCGAATGTTAACATCAGGTGGTTTCAGATCTGGACGAACTTTTTCATAGTTCCAAGAACTTCCCTTTTTGTTGTCTTTACACCACAAGAACTAGAAATGATTGCAGTTCTTAGGCTTATATTTCAAAGAAGGTACTCTTCAAGCACAAGACAAATCATGACCGACCTAAGTGTATGCAGACTGGTCCAGATGTCCTCAGTGTACCCTGATTGGTGGAACACAGCCAACGTAGCATCGGCAACCGCCATTTTTGAAAGCCTGTTAGCCCTGGTAGCAGCTAACACAAAACAAACAACGGCTTGTAACAATGAAAAAAGAAAGAAAGAAAGAAACCAGTGACAAATGGACCAACGGTGAAGTCCAGGTGCCACGAAGCAAATATGTGATGGTGGAAAAACAATGCAGTTTTGACTTGTCAAAGCAAACGTGATGGTGCTCTACCAGCCGCTGGCCAACTTACAGTACATCACTTCAGCGCTTTATTGACGGTGCCAATGCAACAACAATAAAAAAGGTATGTCGTTCTTGCAGGAGTTCCCCACTGGACAATTCCTCTCACGGCCCGCCAGAACTGTTCAGTCTTAAAACAGCTATTTTCATTGTGAACATGTTATCATGCCGATTTAAGCAATTAGTTGAAGGCACTGCAGTGCCTCATAGAAAGACTAAAACAGCAGCAGACTCTTAGTCTTAGCCTCTCTTCCTTTTTATCCGTTGTAGTTTAAACAGCTTAGTTCTTTGTTTGCTTGAGTGATAATCCTAGCCAGAGTTATTAGTGTGCAGACTTCTTGTTGTTGGTCGATATTGAATTTACGGTAGTCTTGACTTGCAGACTTGTGGCTACTTATGGACAGTGAAGGTGACATAACTTATGGAAGTTTCTGTTTCTGTTTTCCTTCACCTCTGTTTTGAACTCTGCTGTCATACATTCATTTCGTTTTTCCCTGAGCCCTCAGTTCTCCATGGCCTCTGCCTCCCTCATTATGTGTACACACTTTCATGACATATAGCAGCATGGAACCACAATGACATTTATGTCAAAGTCTGGCGCTTCCTCATCGATTGGTGTCTTTGGAAATCAGTCAAAGACATATACAAACTACCTTTGTGTCCCCCTTTGGCTTCTTCTCATGCTGTTGATCATTCAGATGCCAGCAATCTCACAATCTGCAGATCACTTGCCCTCTCCTCAGTTGTTAATATTAACATTAACCCATTTTAAAGGGGTAAAAGAAATTAGCTCTCTTGGTAAGAACACTGCTGGTATGAAAATTAGCTGAAATTGGTGCAGTAAGAAGAGCATTACACAGCTACAATGGCCTGTGAATCACCAAGAACTCTAATGGGTGCACTTATACTTCCTCTCTTGAATTTCTCTATTAGCATGTGCATGAGCACATTTGTGCTCACATGCATTGGTATTCATATCACATGTCTGGGTGTCCAAAAGGCAGTGCAGGCTCTCAGAGAAAAGCACTCTGTTGATGAGAGCAGATCAATATCTGAGCCGCCTATTATCATCTCTGACCAAACTGAGACCCCAAATGATTCTCCATTCAAAGTTAATGACCTTTCCTAAATACCAGCACGAGAGAACTCGCTTGTTTATGTTAGTTTGCATTGATCTGACACAGAGTGTGTGGCCCTGGACAAATTCATTGTATTCACACAGGCCCTGTTAAAACAAAGACTCGCCCCAACTTTGATCACGGCTCCCAGGACGAAATATAAACCAGAGCGGATGGCCAGCCAAGCAAGACAGGAGGTCCACTGAGGAAATAAACAAAGCAAGTATTATTTTTTCATGAGTAACCGCAGCTGATTTACCAGCAATGTCTTTACTTAAGGCTCACATTCAATGGCTAGTTGTGTTTTAACAACCCAGCTGAGCGGTTCATGAGCGTCATATTGGGCATCATGCCTCGCAACTCTTGGCAGCTTGGCATAGCTCCCCTGGCCACCAGCAAGCTCTTGTTGTTTTTATATTCTCACTTCAGCAGCAAGAGCCATCAAAGATAAAAGCACAGTTGCTCTTTGTCACACAGAGACAACAGTCATGAAATTTTAACAGCGAGAAGTACAGATCTGGCAGTGGAGACCAAACTAGTCCCTGAGCAGAACTCAAATTCAGTGACACAGATTCAAGCAAATAAATGCAGAAGTCAGGCTAGTTATGGCTTCTCTTAATGAGACGTGATAAAAAACCATGCATTAACAATCTGAATGACCACATATGAAATATGCATGCTAGATCTACATACGTATATTAAGTTATTCTTGCTTTTATGTAACATTACAGTATTTTAACCACAAAGAGGATCATTGTCAGTCTCCAAGGAAATGGTCGAAAATAATAAACTGACTGTATAAATTAATTTTAAAATGCAACAACAACAGCAACACAAACTCATTGACTGTCAGTGTGGGCTAGTTCTTCTGAGGGGTTAGCCGACAATGTGGATCAATTTGTTGAATTGGGCTGCAACCATCGGCGGATTATGAGACAAAGGGCCCCTGGGCACAGATACACAAAAGGCCCCACCACTTCTCCTATACAGGAGCAAGACACAGATTTTGTGGTGGGTTTGCCTCTTCTTTGTTTTTTTTTTCTGTCTCTGCAGTCATTTTGCATCTTTTAATTTTGTTTTACACCCTTTGAGGTCATTTTGTGTCCTTTTTTGGTAATTTTGTGTCTCTATGTAGTCATTTTTGTCTCTTTGAAGCCATTTGGGGTCTTTGGGGTAATTTTCTGTCTCTTTTTAGTCATTTTCTGTACCTTTGGGGTCATTTTGTGTCTCATATACATCACTTTGTGTCTTTTTTTTTTTGGTATTTTTGTTTTTTTGGGGGCATTTTGTGTCTCTTAGACATCATTTTGTGTCCCTTTGATGTAATTTGGGTCTTTTTTGTATCTTTGTGTCTCTTTGACATCATTTTGTGTCCCCTTGAGCACATTTTGTGTCTCTTTGTAGTCATTCTGTGTCTTGTTTTGGTAGTTTTGTCTCTGTAGTCATTTTATGCCCTGTCAAGATCATTTTATGTCTCTTTGATGTCATTTTGTGTCTCTTTGTAGTCATTTTGTGTCTGTTTTGGTCATTTGTGTCCCTTTGAAGTCATTTTGTGTCTCTTTGAGCTTATTTTGTCTTTTTTTGTAATTTCTGTCTTTTTTGGTCATTTTGGGTCTCTGTATTCATTTTGTGGTTGCTTTGTCCCTTTTCGTAGTTCTTCTGTGTTTCGTTGCAGTTAGTTTGTATCTCTTTTTGACTTTTTGAGTCTCTTCACTATGTATTATTTGGACTGACATTTTGCAGGCAAAGGCCAGGGGGCCTCCTATCGCTTTGGGCCCCAGGGTCTGTGCCTGGTAATCCAGTCATAGCTGCAACTAATAATTATTTCCATTATTGATAAGTCTCATTTCGTCATGTTTAATCAATAAAGTGCTTTATCTTTATCTTTGATGTCTATAAAGTCTCAGGAAATACTGAAAAATGAGTGACGTCTTCATACTATAGTGCAAAACAGCTAAGTCTCACATTTGAAATGCTACAACCAATGTCTGTTTGGCATTTTTGCTTGATAATTGATTGAGATGAATACTGAATAATGTATGATAAAAACTGTGGTTGTTTAATTGTCCGTCAATTGACTAATTGAACAGTTAATTCAGCAAATTATTTTGTCATCAAGAAGATGAGAGGCAGAGACTGAAATCAAAAACAAATAAATGAATAATACAAGACCTTTTTAAACAGATATTTGTAACAAAATTGGAAGCAGCTTCAAACAGTGCATACCTTCTATACCACCAATCTATCACAGCATATTACAGTCTGTCAATGGTTGCAGAACTCTGGCCCGAAATCCCCACAAGGACTCTGTTCATCGCTGAGCAATCTCTCCAGTGCTCTCATTCTCAGCTCAGCATCACCGTGAACTCATTTCTCAGCCACACAGGATGTTTCACACTCCTCATTCAGTCAGAGATGAGATGGCTTCAAAGGTCGCACTGTTTTCTGTATGAGGGGTCTGCTGTGCCCAGGAATGTGTGTGCGTGTGCATGTATGTGGGCCTGGGAGTGTTTGCGTGTGAGTATACACAGGTTAGCACGTGCACCAGATGTGTAGCATCTGTGTAAATGTGGGCCTAGATGAATACCTCAGAACATAACCTGGGCAGCCTTCATGGGGTTTGTGTGTGTGTATGTGTGTGTTCCAGATCTGTGCTCAGACCCCTGTAGAGATCAGTGGGGCATGCAGAGAAGTGCCTGTTCCTACCAGTACACATTTCTGCCGAGCTGACAGCACACACTGCTCAGTGACTTGGATATGAAAAAGAATATTGGGCAGCTCAAGGGGGGTCTTGGAATTCACACACACGTATACACACACACACACACACACACACACACACGGTCCCAGTGGTAAAAGTGTCTCTCTTGATCTTGTTGGTGGGATGAAATTAACAGTGGGCATCACTGGGGTTCCACACTCACTCACACACACAGTCTTCAAGTAGCGATACCAGGATATCACCAGAAAATTACCAAAACCTGTTTCCCCTCTTCTATTATTCACTTTCTCTCGAGTTCATCTTCAATTTCTCTTGCTTTTCCTTTCATGCAACATTTGCTGCCCACTGTCCAGGAACTTCTCAACGGGTACATGTGTCAGTAACTCATGTAGAAAATAATAGAAGTGTGCACCTAAAGGGACAGGTTGGATCTTCTGAAATGGAGTTGTGTGAGGTGCTTATCCATTGTCAGTGTATGTTAGACGGCATTCTCCCAGTTTGCAGAAGCAGGTAGGAGTACAGAAACAGAAGCTTAGCAATGTACTGCTGTGTCAGGTTCAGCGCAACATATTTTAGCCACCAAAAAAGTCAATATCAGCTTATGTGTATGCTATATTTAAATATTTTTACTGCTGTACTTTGTCAGACTGCAATTTCCAGCAAGAAACTGAAGCTGTTATATTGCTGTCTTTAATTCAGACTCCACTGAGAAACTTGACTTTAAAAGGTGGGTTTGGATTCATCAAAGTTACACTGTAAAGCAAACTAACTCATCATTGTAGTGGTAGACCAGCAGCTCCCGTGTTAAGCAAACCAAAATTACTGTCTTTATCAGTGGTGTCGGAAGGCTATGAGACCATAGATGAGGAACTGAAGCCATTATGGCCTCCCCATCAGAAAGGGCTCTCAGTGGTGAGGTAAAGCAGTGAAAATATTCTTAATATAGTGTACACTTAAACTGATATTGATTGTTTTAGGTGGGACCTTTTTAAGGGGCTAAAATATTATAATAATAATATAATTTTGCTGTTGCATCCGTCCACAGCAGTACATTGCTTTGCCTCCGTGGCAGTACTCGTGCCTGCTTCTCCAAACTGGGTGTGAGCTCACTTATATCTTCGATGTAATACTTTGACTAAGGATAAGTACCACATACAACTCCACTTCAAGAGATACAAACTATGCCTTTAATAAAGAGAATTTTTTTTGGTGCAACATTGATTTGATTACTGATTAATTTTGTATTGTAGTACTGCAAACATACTGTAATTTTCATTGAAACTTTCAAAAATGCTTTGGTTGAGTAATCGTTTAGCTTCTTAAATGTCAGAAAAATTAAAAAAAAATCACCGTTCCCATAAGGAAAATCTTTAAATCAACAAGTCCTCCTAATGCATTTTTAATCTGTCACACAGAATCATAGCGCTGTTTTCTCACCATCTTTAAGAGCAGTGGTTCCAAACTGGTGGGTAGTGGTCCAAAAGTTTGAGGGGTGTCCCTGAGCTCATCTGGTAGAGCAGACACCCTCTGTACAAAGGCCTTGTCCTTGTCAAACCCACAGACCCTTACTGCATGTTGTCCCCTCTCTCCTTCCCCCCTTCATGCCAATAACTGTCCTTTCCATTTCCAGCACAGAGCTTTTATTTTGAAGTGCTGTTTCCTGCTGTAGAGTGAGTGACTAATGGACAGCTACTTGACAGAGACAGCAGACTTTGGACGTTTGAATCTGGGGCACCATCAGCCTGCATTGGGTGGAGTTGTGTTGCTACCCCCAAGGCCGTAACTACCATTGAGGACACCGAGGTCATGACCTCGGTATTTTTTCCCAACCTAAATGAATGAATTAAAAATAAAAATAAACCATTTCATTTGTGCGGTGAAAGTACGTGGGAGGACTGATGGAAGGTAACTGAGTGACTCTCTCTTCTCTATAATAACAATTATTTAAAAAAGAAAATTCTGGTACTCTTGTTTGATCGACGCAGCTTTCATACAGCTTTGCACACACATTATTCTTAGATGGATTACTCACAGGGTCACACAGAAATGCCACACATATCATATGAAAGTGCAGGACCAGAGCTTTCCGAGGATACCACACACATCACTATGCTGTCATCCCATCATGCTATAAATCCAGATCAATTGTCTACAGAATAAAAACCTGACGAATTTCTTTACAATCCATTATACAGATCTTGTTATCAGTCACTTCATATAGTGAGGAATATCGTATCTCACCACGTCTTAGGCTTGCGTGTGTTTCTCCCTGTCTATCCACATTTGTAGTCCAGCTTTCAAGATGCAAATATCTCCATATTGTCCAGTTGACACAAACTTTGTATGACAAGACCAGCCACTTCACCTTTGCGCACCCAGACAACTGCAGCCTAATTATGCATGCATGACAGGGCCGTAGTCACCATATACACCCCCCCCCCCCCACACACACACACACACACACACACTGCCCAAAATGTCCCCCCAGTATATAACTGAAACTGAAAAACAAAACAAAAAACATTCAGGTCAGGCCAAAGAGCAGCGCAGAGCACAGAGAAGTAAGTCAAGATCATGTCGACAAGAAAACGTCCAGATTTTTTTTTTTACGGCAAAGTGGCAAATATTATCTTGGAGGACATCATTGCACTTGGTTGACTATTTTTCTATGATCTTAGATGTAAATATTGCACGTTTATTTCAAATGAAACACATTTTTGACTTGTGAATGAGTCAATGGAATTTCTTGCAATAATGAAAAAATACTGGCAATCATGTCCACCTGGCACAAACCACATGTTTTGGACAGCTGTGAAGTGACAGAATGTCTCACCATCATGGTTCTTATATTGCCAGATTCCAGAGAGTCTCCCCTCTTCATATATGGCAGAATATGTCATTTTCCAACTTGCTATGGTGAGATACATGTAAAAATGTAAGAATTTAGTAACACGGATTTGTTTTTTTCATTGATATAAAAATTAATATAACTGACAACTGACGAAGATGAAGAGAAGTACTTCCTGCTAAAGAATAAGTGGTTCAAACATAATTATAAATACCCACAAACAAAGTTTGGTGAAAGGCAATTACGCTTTAGTATGAAGTGGGAAGAGAAACATGATAAGATAGGATTAATCTAATATGATGTGTGTAGTTCTTTATAGATGTAGCCTCTTAATTTGGCTGTCAAAGTACACCAGATTGAAGGCTTTTGATATATAATTGACAAAAATTTCTGAGCCTCCCTTGGCATATGGGTGAGTAGATAATGGCTGAATTTTCATTTTTGGGTGCACTATCACTTTAAGAGTACCCCACCAATTTAGCATTGCACCCGTAAAGCATTGTCAAATTCACAAAAGGCTTCTTTTAAAAGCATCAAAATCGATCAAAATGTGGTGCCAACATTACCCACAATGCAATTTGCTAAAAAACAGACGAGCTGCTAGCCTCAAGCAAAGATGTTGAGAGGATATAGATCACTTCTTTATAACTCCACACCCCAGTTTGTTTTTTTGTTTTTTTTTTTCATTTTAAACTTGTCTTCAGACCCAGCTAGTGCTGACTCAAGTGACATCACTTGAGTCAATGTATCAGATTTGACACAGCTCCCTCTGGAGCCACTGAAGGCTGTGTACAACTTTTTACACACACTCCCTAAGATCTGTACACAGACTTTGAGGTGTAAAATCAAAGTTTTCCTTCATGGTACTAAGTGAATGTTGTAACACGTTACTTTCTCTTCTTTGATATAGTTTCTGTGACTAGTTACTGGTGGCTTTTTCTTCCAAACCTCCCCACTACAGCATTTAATAATAACAGAATGAAAAATTACTGAAAAACTACTTAAATCATTAACCTGTCCTTAAAATTGCTGATTAATTTTACTAATTCATTAACATTTCTTTTCAGCATTAGTCAACTGTCTCTTTCAAGTTTAGTCATTGTTGTAAAAAAAACACTTGTAATATTTGTGATGACAGTCTGAACTGCAGTGATGGGACCTGATATCTCAAACATTATAGCTTTCATTCTCGAGTAAGACAAACATTTAAAGCCACAGTATTTACTGACATCAAGGACAGATTGAAGAGAGCCCTCACTATTCAGCATCAAGAGCAAAGGCTTAATGAAGATATAACAGCGGATCATATTAAGCCCATTCAAGTCTTTAGTGTGATTGATTATGGCAGTACACCAGCAGCTAAAAGCGAATGACAGCTTGTGAGTCACGCACACGTTTTATCTGCCTTTCAGGTGCCCCGGCGAACGGAGCTAATATCCGAATGGAGTTTTGACTCATAAATAAAACATGGACAGCCTGAATGTGAGTGTTTTGTCTAAAAATATATTCAATTTTGCAGACAGATTCAGAGAGGCCTCCGCTATGGCATTTACAGCTGGGCAGCACTGCTCTTTTAAACAAATGTATAAATCTTTACACGCTGCAGGTTTTACAGCTGACACGTAATTAAATCCATTTCATAGAGCGCATTATTTTTTATTCATCCTGAAATAAAGTTCATTTGGGGAGTTCATGCAGAGTAAATATGAGCACTTTTGATCAAAACAACTTTTTCTTATTTTATCTGTCTCCTCCGTCTGCCTTCCCTGCCTCCCTATTAATTCGCTTTATCTATCTTTTTCAACCTTGCCTCCTCCATCTGTCTCTATTCCTCCACCTCCTCCTCCTCGTCTTCCCTCTCTAACTCAGCCTGCAGCTAAACCCTGGAGAAACAAGAACTTGTCTCCCTCAGGTCCCCGTCAGCACCACAACACAGAGACTTTGCAGTGACACCCCTCTGCAGTGCAGCCTAACACCCTGTCAGTCACACACATACACATAAACACACACACACACACAAATCTGCACGTAGACTCATGCATGTGCGTATATGCGTTGTGGAAACACATGTACAGAGTGCACGGGAAACATTTACACAGAAACAACACACCACAGGCGTTATCATAACACCACTTTGTATACATACAACCACAAGGAGCGACAGATAAAGGCAAACACACAAACGGCGAGGAACAGTGGATCTGTCCCCAAACACAGACGACACTGACTTTGTATGGCAAGCTGAGAGGAAGTGTACAGCGGCTGTCACAGCTACTGTCACGGTCAGCTGCCATTCCTGCTGCGCTCTCTGCTCACTACACCCGATCTACAACAGTCAATATTTACAGCCCGCCAGAGGAGATGCTTCCCGCCGCCAAAACCAACCATTTTACTGCACCTGCTGCCTGGCTAATTAGACACATTTGTCTTTCATTTAGCCAAGCTTGAAGAGTGGGAACAGCATCAAAGGCGAGCGAGCAGCATCCTTCATTTTTGGTTTTACTCAGGGGCTGTGCCAAAAAAGAATAAAACTGTTTTGTTTTGTTCTTTTGTTATTTCTTCATATCTGAAGATGAGAGGAAAAGTTGGTACACGAGTTGTCAGTCTGTTGTTTGCCTGTTTTAATGCTACAATTAAGCCTTCAAATGATCCTTTCCACAATGTCCTGGTTTGTTCATTGTCTGTGTTTTGGCAAATTGACAGCGGAGCTTGGGAAAGTGCTTTAGCAGTCTACTTTAAAGTCTGGGATGACAGATTTAGCTGCTTTACCTACATTAACATTAATATTTGTTGATTATATAACTTTAATGCAAACAAAACTGTGTCAAGATGCTCACGGTGATGACTTATATTTGATAAGCCAGATGTTTTAAAGCCTCATTGATGGAACTGCCCAACAAGCTGCATACCATAGCTACTAAGGCTAACATGTTATCATACAATGGCCTAACCCCCAATTTCCACCAGGTGCATGCATGGATGCAAATGCACCAGATGGTTGCATCTGCGCTCCGGCACGGCAGTGGAGCCGATAGGATTCAGTTCTAGTCAATGTGTGTGTTTCCACCGGCTGCGGCTGTGCTGCGTTCCGGCTCCGTCTCAGTTGCGGCACTCCGGAGCCCTCCGCAACAGATACACAGGACTTCTATTTTTGCCAGACGCCAGAGCACAACACAGCAATTCTGCACAGAGCAAATTGTGCGGGGCAGGAAGTCATGCACAGAAACAAAATAAAACATCCGGTTAATTTTCAAAATAAAATACACAATATTCATGGCGAATCATATTTCCCTGCACTACACCTTGAAAACTACATAATGGGCAGAGGCAGGCCTGAAGTCAACAGGTCAGAGGTTTTAAGACGTCATTTCACCCCGTTAACACCATGGACGAGGAGATATTAATCATGGAGGTGCACCGAGATGTCTTCAGGCGGAGCTGCACCACTCCACACAGCAAACGCAGCCGGTGGGTGTTGACAGACGGCAAAGCACGCAGCGGATAACCAGTGCTGCCGTTCCGCAATGGACATGCATCCAGTGGAATTCCGGCGTAAGAGGGATTTATACCTCTGCATTGAATTGGCATGACTCGGCATAACCTATACCATAGCCTGATGTGCGCCTCCCCAGAAATGTAACTACACGTTGCGGCAACACAGACCTCCTGTTTATTTTTGTAAGCTGAAACCATTTCCCTCAGTCGAAACAAAGCTTTTATTTACTTTAATGTCACAGATAAGAAACAATTAATTGTAAAGACACTAAAGCCTCCACAAAATGGCAAGTCTTGCTAAAGTTGCTTACGTCTTGCTTAAGTCTTAAGATTTATCCTGGCTTCATATGAGTAGAGGAAATCTCCTCTGGTCACTAGGCTAATTTATACAATGTAAAATGTCATAGGCTTGTGCTAATAACGTTAGCATGTTGTATTTATTTGGAAAACATGTTTAATATAAGACAGTTGTTATGTCAGTGAACCATATGAGTTGTAATGGAGCTTTATTTCGTAACGTTACCTTTGTTAAATGTTGCTGTTGTCCCTGGCTTCATATGAGTAGAGGAAAAGTCTGCTAGCCACGAGGCTAATTTATACAATGTAAAATGGCATAGGCTTGTGCTAAAAACATTAGCATGTTGTATTTGTGTGGAAAATGTGTCCAGATAATGACGAGTGCTTTGTCTGTGAATGCTGCGAGTTATGGTGAAGCTGATTTGTGTACTTGTCTTTTAAATTGTCTCTATTAAGCCATGTTTAATGTGTGTTTAATGTGTGTTTTGAATCAACAAAACTTTACAGCATTTCACAGAAACCCTACTGCTGCCTAGTTTTTTGGAGGTGTAACTGCAGCAGACACACCACTGCACAGGTGTAAATGCTCATAACGGTATAAGCCAAGTGTGCAGGCTCTGCATAGAGCTGACACAAGTATAAATCCGCCTTTACACATCAAGCACAGAGCAACATTGGCAAAATTCAGTTGCAATAGCAGAGTTTCAACCATGCATATATATAAAACACAATATGTCCAATTTAAATACTTTGCACTAAAATGTCAAGATCTGGACTGGAATCCATCATCAACACTGCTGAATACCCATGTAGATTGCTTTTCAGCTGAAAAAGTGGTTTTGGGGTTTCGTTACTCTTAAAACAAATTCTATGGTTGTCATGGTGTCCCTGGTGTGAGGTTAGAGCACCAACAAAAATGACCTCATTGGGTCTTTTAAGTCAAGTGCAAAGGCTCTGAAAAATGTCACAGTGCTTGGTTGTGCACCTATGAATTTTTGTAACTAGGCAACCATTCCGCAAACAAAGCTGTTTAAATAATTTCGACTTGGAGGTAAGTGACAGTAATAACTACAGTACACAAATGTGATTTTTGGCATCACATCAGTATTCACTACTGTTGCCAAGCAGCCTACTTTTCTGGTTCTCCCAATAACACTCAACTTGTTGCTTATCCACGTAATGTTTTGTTTATACGCCCATACATGCCGACTTTGAGATCTCAGAAAAAGGGAGGCTTTAAAACCAAAGCTGTCTGGGGGTCCTCTGCATGTGTCCATGAAAATAATAAAATATTAAGTAAACTGAAACAACAATTTTATCTGAATACATTCAGTTTGGTTTAGTTTTTCTTGACCCTGGTACTCCAGCAGAGCACCAGGAGGAGGGAGGGAGACCAGGCTGTAGACTTGGCCTGCGCCAGGAAACCACAGTCTGTTGTCCTCCCACCCTGGCCCACACACCCGTGGGTCCTGGGTGCCTAAGCGAGGTGGAACAGGAGGTTCACGGTCTGTGAAAGACAGCTGGGTGTTCCGCCACGGCGGAGGAAGGCAAGTCTGGTCCCCCCGGCACCCCTCCAATCTCTGCTCGAGTGTCCTGTTGGACTTTAGCATGCATAATGCAGTCAGTGTGGGGACAAGGTGTCCATCGGGAGATGCGCCTGACTCATGCAGGCCCGACGGGCACCCCTCTTGGGCTCCAGAGGGTCGGAGAAGGAGGGGGAGAGGCGGAAGCAACAAGGGGTCGGAAACAGTACACTGTTAGAGTCGTGGGGCTTATACACGCTGTACAGTGCCAGAAACAGGTTGAGGTAAGGAAAAGGAAAAAACTGAAAATATTTCATGAATAAGAAGAAATACAGGAGAATTGTGACCCTGGGAGGAAATCGGAAGAGGGCAATGAAAATAGGACTCTCCCGGGAAAATGGTGAGGGATGGCAAGTATGTGGATGCCCCCTGGCGTTTGGAAGCATACTGCAGCAAACAACGCATTGAACACAAACGCCTCGTATCTTAAGTGCCATCTATGGAGGCCTGCACCACGGTGTCTCGCACGGGTAAAAACAAAGCTTTATCATGTGTTGAACAAGCAGAGTTGGAGTCACGGTGATACAAATTGTCCGCTTGAGTAAGCATTGTTGTTGTTGTTCATTCTCTTTTTCATCTCTTGTCCCTGTGTCTAAATTTTGATTATCTGTTGTCGATGCTGCTCTCAGATTTCAGCCTCGGTGAGTCTTGTATCACTTCACACTACGTGAGCCAGATAAAATCAGACATGTTTGAAAACATCTTGTCAGCCCGCAGCGCCACAGTCTGCGGTCCTGCGCCTCTTCACACTACAGGATAATCTGCCCAGGTTGCTGGGATGGTCAAGTCAGGTGTGGAATTACTGTTAAAATCGTCTGCTGTGACCTTGGCTCCGAGCACAAATGGGAGGGTTCTGCTGTGTAATAATCGTGCGGAGATTGCAGGGGCTGCAGTCTCTTACTCCGTTTTTTTGATCTCTTCTCCCTCTGTTATTTCTCATCATCCAGCACTATACCCCTAAAGCCCAAATGTTTTTACTTTTACATTTCAAATTCAGATTTTTCTAATTGAGGTGAGAGCTGTGGGCGCTAGCAGCGTATAGCCTAGAAGCTTGAGGGGGAAGCTTTCCTTTAGGACCAATTTGCTAAAACAAAATGACTAAATTCATCTTATGGGCAAGGCAAAAACAGAATTTAAATGAAATCTCTCATTATGCATGTTCAGTGTGTCCATAATGGAGCAATTAGCACAGGCTACTTAATTGCTGCGAGCCATTAAAGCTGTGAAATTACATGTTCAGATAGTGTTGGGCAATGGGATCAAACTGGGAACATGATTTAATTTAATTGCTCGTTATTGAGGGAATTATCTCTCGTGTCTGAGGGTTATCAATCAACAAAGACACGTAGGTAGGAGAGAATCGTGTTTGATATTAACTCTAGAGAACAACATAACTTTTGCTTTTCAAATATTTGTTAAATTCCCTTATTTCCCATCTTATATTATTTAATTCTGACTGCATGCCTGGCTGTAAAATGTCTTGAAGTTCACAGCGGGAGACGGGTTCTTGCAAAGGGATGTGAACGTACTAATGAAAACACAAATCTCACACGCTCTAAAACCACACTGATGGGGGAGATATTAATGGAGAGGTGTTGCCAGTGCAAGAAAATAAAGAGAAGACAAGTGCAGTCGTAAAATGGACAGCCAGAAACGAATGATGCTTACATGTTGTAAAGAATTTCCCACTGATGTCATTTGGGGAACGTTTACTCTGTGCTTCTTCGGCTTCAAAAGTGGGCTGAGAATTTTCATCAGTCTGCATAAAATATTGGGTATCTTCAGTGGAGGATATAAAATACACTCACACGAGTGAAGGAAGGGAAGATGAAGAGAGAGGAGGTGTGGCTCAACACACTACTGAGTGAAATTACTGCAGCTCCACTGACAGCAGCGAGCACACACTCAGTACAGTAAACTGACAGAACCCCATCCTTCGATCACTGCTCCTCGTCGATATCACAGTCAGCCCCAGAAATATTTATTAAAGTGGGGGAAGAGCTGGGTGTTTTTTTTTGTTTTTTTTTTTGCTACTGCACACTGGAAAAGAGAGAAAGAGAGGGGTGGCTGGTGAAAGAAATTGGCACTCTCACAAACCTGGATGGATTCTGCACAGTTAATTAAGATAAAACGATTCAATTCTAGAGAGATTGAGGCAGCGATTCAGTGTGCGCCGCACGTGGGGGCCATTCTGATTAGCAGCCAGCCAGCGCATTCCTCGACATTTTGATGCGAGACAATCTTTTGCATTTTCAATTACACACTCCAACAGCCCTCTAACTACCAAAACCAAGCTCATTTGCATGATTGAAATATAATTATGGCGTGCCAAAAAAACACAGTTCTGTTGTGATTCCTGTTACAATCCTTTTCAGCCCCTCTCGTCTGTTTTCCTGTTGAAATCAATCTCTGGTGCCCATAAGCAAATGCATCAGGATAAAAGTTTGACTGTGAGAAAAATAATGAAGCTATTGAGAGCATTTCAGCGTTAGGGTTGCGTACGGAGCATATATGGGATCTGTAACTGACTCTCCTGAGGTGACTGCCGGCATTTCCCCCTTCTCAACCTCAACTTTTAACAAATCAATAGATTTATTTACGGATAAAGCTGATAACTCCTCTAACACAAGCAGGCTCCTTTTCAAAACCTATCTTGACAATTTAGTTTTGCCTGCACAAGTCGTCGAAGTTTTTTTTTTTTAAAGATTTTTCGAAAAGTTTTTCTTCTTTGCAGTTAAACAAGCCCTCGAAATCAAAGTGGTGCAAGACAAAAGTATGAAATATTCAGAAAAAGTACGTTTGAGGAACACAGACGGCATTTTATTCCTGATATTTTGGGGGGAGCCACCCTCAGCTTGGCGCCCTGAGTCATCTGTGCCTCTGCGGGCAATCGCATCGCCTCAGAATGTACACATGACAGCTGGTGGAGGAGAAAGTGTGTGTGCGTATGTGTGTGTGAGAGAAGACGGAGAAAAAGTAAGAACGAGAAGCTTTTGACATGTAACTATTCTGCATGCCCCGCTCGTCTCCTCCTCTGCTTAGTCAGGAGATTTATTAATAGAACCAATAGAGGCAGGCCAGATGGCTGTTATGACACTGTTATATCTTTTAACGGGTCACTGAGCAGCTCCTGGGCATTAGTCTGTTGTCTGTTAGCAGCATGCCGGTCATTTCCCTGCAACACACACTCCTGCAAAGGTGAAGTTTTCTCACCTGACACACAGATGGTATTTACGCATCCCCTCAGTTATCGGCAGCTGGGACCACCGCGACGACGATCAGTCAGCGAGTAGACGCTCAAGTCTGTGCTTTAGTGTGTGTGTGTGTGTGTGTGTGTGTGTGTGTGTGTGTGTGTGTATGGGCGCACATGTGTGTATTTAAACATGCAGGGTCAGCTCTTGTTTTTGTTGTCTCACACCAAAGGTTAAAATGTTAATTTTTATACTGAACGAGTAGAATAAGCAGCCAAGTGGTGATTATTTCGCTCCCCTGCTGGTGACAGCAGTGACCTGTGATGAAAGTGAATAGCAGGCAGCAGAATTAGCTGCTAGCATGTAATTTACTACATGAAACTAATAGGCTTGGGTGCATCCTCCTACGCACTCTGGAGTGATGTTGGAGTGCAGAAACAATTGTTTGGAGCACACAAAAGATGTTGTGGATGGTTAAAAATGTATTTTTTTTATGTTACAGTGTTGGTTGACATGTTTCTGTTTGCACAGCCTTGTTTACTGCTGTTTGTTTTTGTCTGGCAGGCCAGAAACAGGGATGATTTCTGGCTACACAACTTCAGATTTTGACCATGCATTATTACTGGTGTGTAACTTGCACTAACTGTCAGAAAAGCATCACTTTAAAGTAGCTTCAATTAATTAAAACATTTAATAAAAATGAATCGTAGTCAATCACAGGTTAAAAAGCCTACTAGTATTTTATTGTTGTATGTAGTATGTAGTATTTTAGTATGATATACATGCACATGGGGTGTTGGGATAAAGAAATGCATGCAAACTGGTTAGAGTAATCATTTTTTTTAAACTTTATTTGAACATCTCATTTCTGAATTTGAATTAAAATCCCCTTATTTTCAGAGACTTTCAGGGAGTGTTTGGCATTGCCCACAACAACCAATGAACTGCAGACTTAATTAGCAAACAACCACATAAAGATCAAAGTCAACAATCTGACCCAAAGGAAATGTTGGTTGAATAGCATTACTTCAAACACTGTGAACTCACTTCATAAAATCAGCTTTTATTTTAACCAGTTGCTCAGGCAGACAACCTTGTCGACACATTCAGATGACAGAGCTGACGTCTTCTTCTGCTGCACAGTGTGGCAAAGAAAAGTTTTTCACATGACACTGTTGAGTAGCAGTGTGCCATGTCATCTGGTATAATATTTAACATGATATGAATAATTACCCACAGCAACAGCAAGCATGGCTTAATGTGAAATTATTACAGACTCCGCAGTGGTTCCAAAAAGAGGAGCAGCTTCAGTAATGTGGAATAAACTGTGGCGTCCTGAATGTTTTATGAACAGCCCCGGACTTCTCAGACTCTTTCAGTGAGTTTCCGCTCAGAGGGAACTCATTCAGCGGCTCCTCTGGCAGCAGCACAGCGTCTCTCCTTGCTCCTCTCCCGCTTTGCGCACATGGGTGTCAGTGTCGTCAAGTGATTTTGTCATAAACCTTTGGTAATGTAAACCTACATGCCGCTCACGGCTCGACAAAAAAACTACATATATGTGAGTGTGTGATAGTTCTAGTATCATAACAGCCTGTCACAGGTTACAGTGTGATAGTTGAGAAGAAATGGCAGAGCATAAAGGTCCAGGTAGAAGCAGCAATCTCTGAGGCTGAAAAATGAAGCCAGTGGGAAAAAGCCAAAAACTGCAATTCCTCAAATCGCCACTTGAGGCTGGCTCCAAAATCCAGTCAATCCTCACAGACTACCATGTAAAAATACCCAACTCTACAGCAGAAATAAACGTGTTTACAGCCTGGTACATGCTCGTGAAAATTAGCATTTTAGTTAACCACAGTTAACCATAGACTGTGCACCAGCTTACCAATCTTTCAGCTAGCATTAGCTCCACCCCTTTGTCCAAATATGGTTGCTTTTCATCACCTCTGGTTCCAAAAATCTGAGATGGTGACGGTCAAAATACCAAACCCGAGGGTTCAAAACAGGACTCCACAAACCAAAGGGTTACGCCACAGTGGCTCATGGACATGCCTCTATGCTGACACTTGGTTCAACCCTATATCTGTGGACAGTGCCTCATCATCAGACTGTGACTCTGACCCATCAGTACGAGGGCCATCTTCTTCTTTGGTGGTGCTGGTGCCATCTCCTCTCTGGAGGGCTGTGATGTGGCCTCTTTTTCCTTCAGCATCTCACTCAGCTTTTGCCACACTTCTTTTCTCCCTGCTCAGGGCAGACACCTGTAGTCCTTGAATCTGGGATCTAGAGCTGTTGCTATCTTCAGGCATGACAGGTTTGTGTTCTCCTTTTGTCTGTTAAGGTCCTCTGTGAATGCAGCCTTGAAGCACACTATATAGACAGGGTCAACATCTGAGACCTCTGTTGTACACAAGAGATGGCAGAGTGCAGGCAGCACCACAGAGAAGTACACATATTTGTCACCACTCAGCAGCACAGTGACATACCCAGAAACACACAAGACCAACAGAATTAATGACTACTCAGCCATTTAGGAAATAGGCCTTATAATATTTTTAAAACCAATAAAAAAGTGACTATTATATTAATTGTATTTGTGAGAAAACAAATTGGCTAGGATAGGGAGATCACTTTACCTGCATGGTTTCAGCAGTGTTTACAACTTTGCCAGCCTGTCATATTCAGCTGAGGTTAGCATGGCTAAGATGTGCTTCTGCTGTGCCAGCTGTGCCTTCAGTGAGTCTTTGTTGTGCTGGACAGCTTTATCATTTTGAGGGTCTAGCGCATGGGTAGGGTCCTAGACGAGTGACTACTCTTCTTACCCAGGAGAGTCTTGCTGAACTTTTAGCTCTGCTGTGTTTGCAGGACTGTGTTTGAAATGTCCGACTATTTTACAGCAGTTGGCTATAGCACTGTAAACCCACTGTCATGGAGAGACACCGTGGTTACTCTCTGTATAATGTGCGCTAAGCAATGTGCTTTGCCCAAAGATGGTACTTCAGATTTGTTGTACTTTAATGGAAAGACAGTTTGTCACTACTGTATGCACAAAAGTTTTATATTTTCTAAACTTCAATCTGCAGGCTTTTTAAAACAAATTGCCATTCAGCACACCGAGAGATGTCTATTCAGTCTTCATGTTATCTGTGTTAGCCACGCCTTTCAGTAATTCAGCCAGGTAAACATCAGCGCAGGACTAAATGGAGAAAGTGTGGGTCAAATCTGGTCATATGATTAATTTGTGTAAAAAAAAACAAAAAAACAATAATAATATGCGCTGTGGTTTCAGATTAATTGAGAGTGTTAATGCCTTATGTGGGATTTCGATGCTGTACCCTATGCCATAGCCTGATGTTCACCTCCCCAGAAATGTAACTACATGTTGTGGCAATGTAGACCTCCTGTCTATTTTTTATAAGCTCAAACCATTTCCCACAGTAGAATTTAAGTCCTGTGTGATTTATCCTAGCTTCATATGAGTAGAAGAAATCTCTGCTAGTCACTAGCCTAATTTACACAATGTAAAATGCCATAGGCTTGTGCTAATAATGTTAGCATTTCTTATTTGTTTGGAAAACATGTTTAATATAAGACAGTTGTTTTGTTGTTAGTTGTAATGGAGCCGAATTCTGTAATGTTACTTTTGTTAAATGTTGCTGTTGTCCCTGGCTTTGTGTGAGTAGAGGAAAAGTCTGCTAGCCACAAGGCTAATTTATACAATGTAAAATGCCATAGGCATGTGCTAATAACATTAGCATGTTGTATTTGTGGGGAAAATGTGTCCAGATAAAGACAAGTGTTTGTCTGTGAATGCTGCGAGTTATAGTGAAGCCAATTTGCGTACTTGTGTTTGAAATTGTCACTATTAAGCCATGTTTAATGTGTGTTTAATGTGTGTTGTGAATCAACTAGACTTCACACTTCGCAGAAACCCCGAGATCGACTTGTGTTTTGGAGACGTAACTGCAGAGTGACACAGACACACCACCACACAAGTATAAATACTCTCAACGGCGTAGGTGACATGTGTAGACTGCAGCATAGGCTCTGCTTAGAGGTGACGCACAAGTATTAATTCTGCTTTAACGGTGACAGCCCTAATTTAAATTTGTCCAATGGCATAGAAAAAGTTATAATTTTTTCTGTTGGTCCTGTTAAACTGTCCATTGGCTGAATGGACTCCGGTTAAACTGGAATACAGGCGAAGTATATGCCAAAGAATGTGCATTTTTGGCTGCTGAAAATACTGAATACTGACCACAAACATATGTTAAGCTTATCCAGTGGCACAAAATCAGAAAAAAAGGATGCAATAACATGCATTTCCCATCCAAATGACCTACAGCACACTTCTGCACACTTCAACATGGGTGGAGTATTTTTTAGCTTGCGACTGGGCTAGCAGGTGCTCCAGCCTACAGTTATATCTTGCCTCAACTAGCCCTCAGGAGGCTTGATTCTCACCTTTTTAAGAAGCAGTGAGTAAGAAGCAAATTCTTAAAATACTAAAATACTGTATAAAGCAACTGTTAGAGCAGTTCAGGTTATAGTAGTTGTAATGTGCTGACTCGTAGTTTGATTGTGTTGCCATCTGTGCAAACTCAACAAAGCGAGAAGAAGTGCTCTGACAAGAAGTGGTGGACAATACCTTCATTAACACAAGAACATCCACCATATTCTGACTGGATGCCCTCTGGCGATCCACACTGACCTGACTCAGCAACAGTGCACTGCGATGCCCCATCACTCAAGCTGCAGCTATTCTATTCCAAGAGTCCCTTTCACCTGGAGTTAAAGACTGCTAAATCCTCAAAACAGTGATGTAAGAAAGTTATTGTTTCTTCAGATAATAAGTAATATTCTCGTCTTATTGCAGACTTATGGCACTTTTAAATGTAGTCTTTGTGGCTTTTTGCTCTTGGTGATATACTGTAGCTGAGCAGTGAAGGCACGGCAAAGATCCATAGGGTGCCAACAGACTCTTCCAGCCAGATTTGAAATCGATCATGACTTTACTTTTACTCCGGCCACGACCATGGCCTTTGTCTCAGGAGTTCACAAGCAGTTTTTATTCCGAGGACACTCGACATGCCTTCAAGGGAGACAAAACAACAATGCTGGGGAGAGCAAAGTGCAATCTAATTCAACACTGGCATTAAATATTGATAATGTCGCTTCATTTCCTTTTGTTACTACAAAATAATTCAATTTATTACCCTTCTGAGGATTTAGTTTTTATCCAAATGCAGCATTCTTAACATACTTCTCAGTGAAATCAGACCCTATGCTGTGTTTGTACTTCTTTTTAGACCATGCCAGATATTCTTTTCAGGTTGTTCTTCTTTTTGGAACAAACATCTCAGCAGCAATAACAATATTCTACATTTTCATACAGTCTGTGTTTGTGACAAAGAAAGGCAGAGAGAGCGGTGTGTTTGTGTTTGTGTGTGCGGCGTCTGTGCAGATTCTCTGTATAAGGACGGGAGCTAAATAAAGACTAGATGCCGAATGTGGACCGGCTCTTCCCTGCTCTACAAGTTGAAACGACACATCCTAGACCATGTCACATATGTGCAAAGCACATCTGTAACCCAGAGGCCTCATCACACAGTATTCCTGGAGCAATATGTGCTTGGTGGCACAGACAGTGCGGTTACTTTGAGCAGGAACTGTGAGACTAAAACAACTTCAGGGCTCACACGGCTGTGAAGCTGGTTCCTAGCTCTGTGTTTTGCTGCAGAGAAGCAACACATGACACAAGCAGGTTCGTAGTTGTTGTTGTTCTTGCAGGATCCGGTTTTCATCAGGTGCTTTTCCCCTCATACATCTATGATCCAGTTACGGCTGATCATTTCGCTTTGCCCTACTTTTCTTGCTAGCTTCCAGCTAGTTGGCAACCCTGCATAATTAAGACGGATATCGCTCAGAAAAAAAAAAATTCTCTGAACATGACAATAAGAAATATGATGTAATGACCGAACATAAGAGTAAGTACATTTCCTCTGTTCCACTATCTGCTGTTGCACAAACCTAACCGACCTCCTCGGTGTATTTCACTGACATCTTAAAATGCAAAACAGAAGCGAATAGCGGCTGAGATCTAATCGTCTCATTTGTTTGCATTAATTACTCTAATGTCTCAAAATGATTGGGCCAATGTTTCACTGCTGTGAAATTGCTAAATGCGGCAGTTCTAAAGTTTTCGGTTCTATTTAAAGTTTCAATTAATGCTCGCTGACATCGATGGACACACATGAGCGCTCTCTTTATCCATTACGGGCTGTCTTGTTGTGTCTGAGGTGAGCAGGAGTAAACTTCCAAGTTCAATTTAAAAGTTTAGGGCCGTGATTGGAAGAAAACGCTGAAACAAGTGGGGGATTTAACATACACATTTGAGACACGAGAGCAATTTGCGCACAAAGCCAGCTCTCTAGGCATCTATTACTGTGACTGGCCTTTATGTATATGTGTGTGCATTAATGTGGGCGATGTGCCTGAACGCTTGAATAACTATAAAACTGAAGACATTTGTTCATGAGTGTATTTGTATGCATATGTTCTGATGTTTGTGTGTTTGTACAAACATTTTGCGCATACTCAATCAGCAAACATGTGCAAACGCATCCAAACTCGCATTAATCATTACTTGTTTTGAGCAAGCTTTCCCCATGATGGACTCATTTCCCAGCAGTGAGCAGAAACCTGCCGGGGGCATTTTAATGTTCCACCTCCTCAACATTCCTCAACATTCTTCTTCATTACAATGCCGCAACGCCACAAACATGACCTGCACCAATAAAACGTTCCATTAATTTCATCACGGCCCCAGAATAGATTTCCTGCGATCCTTGTGCTGAGGCAGGGATTCGGCACAATGCGGTGCACTGTAGCTGGCCTAAATTAACATACAAAAGAAATAAAGACCAAGATTTCTTTATTTCACCCGCGCCCCGCATCAGACACTTGTGCGCACACAACACAGCTGCATCAAAGCAAGAAATCAATTTATTTTCTGCTCTGCCTTATTCAGTCACTGCATGCAGTCCCCAAGTTTATGAAGACACACATTATAATTAGTCTACAAAGACTCACTGAATATTCAGTGGTCCAGATCCACTGTCTCATTTTACCACAATGTGGAATGAAAATAGATGAGTAGCTACATAACACAAGTTTGGGACTGATTTTTGATTAGCTGAGCCGAACACGGTGCTGCACAAAAATAGATTAGTAATGAAAACAGATGAAAATAGATTCATTTCTTTTCCCTGCACTGCTTTGAAGGATGGTCCATCTAAATGTATTACATCACTAATAATATATAATGAGCTTGTTTGAAGATAATGCTATATTTACTAGGATAATAGTTTTGGACACATTGCACCCATATCTCAGTACAGTAAAAATGAGTCTTCTTAGGTCTTTTCTCCTCTGACATTATCAGCCCATCGCTTCTCTTTTGTGCGTGTTATTTAACACTGAAAGGAAGAAAGAGGCAGCCTTTACATTGGCTTGAAGAGGCTCTCTCCCTGGCAGCGCTGAGCGGCCGCAGCATCACATCCGCACAAAGCACGACAAGCGCTCGTGCCCCCCTCTCAGTGGCCGCTTGTCAGTGTCATGCCGCCAACAGTCTGTGTGCCCTTCACTTTGTCCCAGCTCCCAGTTATGGAAAGGTGCACTGGGATTATGTACAGAATGCATTGCGCAGTGCAGGAGCTTATACTTCACACCACAAGTCTGATTCCCATTGAGAAGCCTGTAATACCACACCTGCAGCGCAAGATAAGCCCTCAATCCTCCCTTTTATTCCACCACTATTATTCTCCTGTGTAGTATCACATCAGCAAAAAAAAAAAAAAAAGTCATTATGAAAGAAAAAGGTGCAAGCAAATGGAAATACAGCGGCAATTTATGATGTTAATATTCATGCACAGACCTTATCCCTGCATGTTTTGCATGCTGTATGCGCTGCATGGTGTGCAGCGGCTCATTCAGCCCTAAATGTTGAACAGTGAAACTTAATCGGCATACCGTGACGCCGTAACGTCACAATCAACAGGCTGATCATTCCTCTGACAGCTGGAAAGATAAAGTGTTCCTTCGCTATAAAATTGCAAACGGGGGTGGTGTGATGGTGTGGAGGTAATTTGACAGCAGGAAAAACGGGGGTTTATGATTGATGGCTACCTCTCTAATTCTTTTTCTTCTCACGATTAGATCCACTGCTTCTTTAAACAAGCTAACCTAAAACAGTCACTCATCCTGCAGATTTATCCATAGACAGCCAAGTTCAAACCCTGAAGCAAAACAACTTAAACAAATAGAAATTGCGGTGCAGTGACTTTAGCTCTCTGTGGAAAGGTGAAGATTTCTACTTAATGTTGACATTTCAGAATAAAAGATCATTTATCCTTAAAAAAAATAAAAGCTTGACAGCAGAGAGGATAAGTGAAAGTGTCCCATCCCTGACTGACTGACACAAATTTGGTGTCCTGACTCGTCACAGTGGATACGGGCCAAAATACTGACTGTATCTACCAGAGGTCTTTGATCTGCTTTCTGACCCACTTAATTAACCAGCTCGACCCATTACAAAACCATGAGAGTGTTTAATATAGCAAAGTGAACCATGAATTTAAAAGCAGCATGGTGCCATTTCCTAGCTTTGATGAGCAGACACGACTTTGTGAGCGTGCAGTGCTGCGGCAGTGGAAAAGCTGCCCAGGAAATGTCAGGTCATCAGAATCCTGTGATTGCAGTGCTCCCGTTGAGAGGGTTCAGGGGGGACGGAGCACAAAAACATCTCTAAATGTAAATCCAATCTAATGAGCTCACCATGGCATAATTTAATCAAATCTACATATGAAAGAACTTCTGCCCCGGACGACATTGGGATGGAAGTGGTAGTAATTAGCTTTACAGATTGGAGGTATATCCTGGCTTGTGAGGAGATCTAACCTCAGAATGGCAAGATAAATGTTTACAGTGCTTACTCATATGCATTATGGACAAATCCAACAGAGCAAACATGTTTTGAAAATGAGTAGACAAATTAATACACTACAGAGGAGCAAAATGTTTGATGCGAGAGCTTCAAGGTACCAGGCTGCAGTTTTTGAATAGCAAATAGCAGGTTCCTCAGGATGATGAAGCTTGTCTGTTCATTTCCACAAGTCATTTTCTCAATATAGATTTTTGCTTTTAAGGATTTGCAGATGTTTGCTTTCCTACTGTGCTCCAGGATTGTTAAACACTCTACCAGTGATTCATAATGGACATCCACTAGTGTTGTAGTCAAGACCACCAAAACCGAGACCAAGTCATAACCAAGACCAGAGTGTATCGAGACCAAGTCAAGACTTTGAGGGGTTGAGATCAAGTCAAGACCGAGACCAGACTGGTGCTGCAATGATTAATCAATTAGTTGACAACAATTTAATTTGATAATCGATTAATTGGTTTGGAGTAATTTTTAAAAACAAAAAGTCAAAACTCTCTGATCCAGCCTCTTAAATGTGTATATTTCTTCTCCTCTATGGCGCCGTACAAGTGCCATGTTTTTTGTGCACTCAGATTCATTTTTTTCAATCTAGATTTGCAGCACGCAAGCTCATCCACCAGAATGCTGCCTCCGCAGTGGGCTTGCATTCCAAAGCGCGTATTTTTTAGGGTGCAATAGGTTCACCCTGACATAACACAAGTTCAACTTCTGGAATACAGCAGCGCGCACTGCATGTCATGTGACAAGGAACAACCAGTTACAGTCGACAGATATCTTTCCCTTCTGTAAATATTCCGTGTATGATAAACATGGAAAAGTTGAAAATTGTAGTGCAGGGCTACCCAGAGCTTTACATCTGTCCCATGGATGATAGGCCTTAACACTTACAAACAGCACCTGGAAGAAGTTCAGCTCTGCACTTTGGCTTCCCAGTGCAACATAACTGCGATGGCACGTGAGTGGTGGACTGGACAAAGACTGTCTGTCGGCGATGTTTCACAGAGGTGCAGTATGTCGCTGGAAACACATCAAACATGTTAACGCATATAAGACGCCATCACCCCGATATGTCTGTCACTGGTGCGAGGAAAAAAACAACTTGTGTGCAACAATTTATCCCCGCTGCTTTTAAGCAGCCTCTTGACATCAACACAGACAGGGAAGCATCACAGAAGCAATTGGCATATACATTTTGTTTTATGTTTTATTCTATTTATTTTTTACTTTTATAACAGGAGATGGTTTTTAGTTTTGCAGTCAATTGGTGTCTGTTCAAAATAAATGAAAAAAGATAGTGTAATACATGTATGACTTTTTGTTGCTTTTTTTCCCATTGTACCGAACCCGTACTGCTCCGTGACCCCACACCAAGGTACGTACCGAACCGTGACTTGTGTGTACCGTTACACTGATCGACATTTTTCACCATTTTCTGACCTTCTATAAACCAGCAACTAATTAATTAATCGAGAAACAACTGTCATTAATCTGTACTTAGATTAGTGACAATGAAAATAATCGTTAGTTGCAGCCCGAGGCAAGATGAGAGTGAGTCCCATTCTGCAAGATACTTTTACAATTAAATGTGGAACATGCATATTCTCTCCTCAAATTGATCTGAAAAGCTCCACATCTCCATAAAAACGCCCACAGAAAACAAATGGAGGTTCCTTTCAGGTAGCCAAATTCTTTTTACCAAAGCTGTGGCTGACACGTTCTCCCAGACAGCCACAGCTTCCTCTCCTGTCTTCCACATGTAGTGTAAGTAGAGGAGGGTGACAGTCATTAACAGTAACAAAAATTTCAAATTAGAAATAAGTCAAGTTATTGGTTGCATTTGGATAGAAAGTTTTACACATACACATGGATAGGAAGTTATCATAGTAATGATGTTAAGATATAAAGCATACAATGCACAGGTAACTTAATGATATCCCTGCAGTTGTGGTTTTGATCTGTCTTGAAATAAAATCCTGCATCCTCTTGTTCTGAAATCGAGACAAGACGGAATAAAAATGTGGTCGACTCCAAGACGAGACCAAGACCTTGATTTTGAGGCTGGTCTCAAGCACTACAACGCTGAGGTACACATAGCGCACTTTATGCATAACATTAGTGCTTGAACTATTAGGCAATTAACCAATAGTTTATAGGCAGAAAAGGCAATAAATCAATAAATGTAGACTACGAGTCTACCACCACTCTAATGGCTCTGTGAGGCTGTGCTAGGACACAGTGCTGCTTTGAGCTAAATGCCAATGTCATCATTCAGGGGATCACCAAAGTCTTTATGATACATCATCTTCCAGCCTGGACTATCTGTACACAATTTTGTGCCAATCCATTTTCTAGAGGTATTTTGCTGGATGAATGAAACTTTTGACCTGCTAGTGGCTCTAGAGGAAAAGTCACTGGATCACCAAAGTCAGTAAACTTCATCCTCTGACAGATTTCTCCTTCAAACAGCTGGATTTATTCAAGTTTCTCGCCAAAAGCTACGCTTTACAAGACTGCATTGAACACATCAGGAGGATTATAATTTACCTGGTAATTTTTACTGAATAGAGCTTTAACACTTCACAATGTAAGTCAATAATCAGGCTGATTAGAGGTAACGATAACTAGCTCACCTCCTGACGACTTCAGGGAGGATTTGTTGTTGTTGTTTTCAGGTTCTTTCTCTCCATATACACTCCTCTCGTAGTGGTAGTTGAGTGGGCACCAGAAAGCTTTTGCCGTTGTGACATGATAACGATACAGCGTGTTTCAGGGTTCAGGTGACGTCGAATAACTCGTCCAGCTCCCCCAGAGAGAAGTGTAACAAGCTGGGGAGGGCAGCAGGAACCCAGATATGTTGTTGTGGGCTTATGTAATATTTCAAAATAATGCTAGTAATAGTATTAGTTAAAGATAAACATTTTGATTCCCCCCCCCCATCTGTGGTGCCCCCTATGGATGACGGCGCCCTTAGCATCCACCTATACTGCCGATACCCAGCGCTGGCCCTGAATCCATCCAACCAACCAGCTAACAGATATGCATTGCCATCCCTAGAGCCATGCTGCTAATCTGAAAACAATTTAAAAAATTCCATATATATTTTATAACTAGATTCTCACATTTCAGGTTTTGCTGCATTTCTGTTTCATGTCAGTGTAAACTAAATGCTTCTGACAGCTTTTGGTCTGTTGGCTGGACATAACAAGCAACCTGAAGCATCACATTACACTCTGGGAGCTTGTGGTGAACATTTTCTGAAATTTCAAAAGCTAAATGAATCAATTAATCAAAAAAAAGATAATGAATTAATAATGAAAATAATCACTGCATCTCTACTTGATATGCCGTTAACAATCCTGCCACTTTAACAACCTCTACTATGTATCTGACATTGAGTCAGCGATATCTGTCTTCTCTAACAGACTGTTGTGGTTTAAACAAAAGCACATCTGCTGTTGCAGATAACTGTGTAGGACAGACAGTCACTGCACAGAGAAAAGCTAACTGATCCTGCACCCTGCATGCGAGATGTAGAACAAAGATTGTAATGCAATACAAGGGCAAACATGTAGCATACTGTACTGTCGGTTCTTGTTTACTGCAAGTCAATATATTGCTGGAATTCTTGACGTTTTCTGGCTCCTGAGACTAGATTGGTTGTGGTCTAAAGAAATCTCATGACCCAAGCAATTAGAGAAATGGCAAGTTGTCAAGTGAATTGGAGCTTGGTTTATTTCTGTTCTCTTTTATAGAACATGCGGGGAGCTCTGTAGAGATATATAGACATGATGATATATCCCCAGCCTATTTTTATATGAAATTATTAAAAGCTAAAGTCAACAACAGCCTTTGAATCTCCAGGGAATCCCACATGGGGGACCAAGCCATAAGGATGAGAAGCTAACGAAAATGAAAGTGCTGATAGAAATCACACCTCAGGCTGCGAGTGTTAAGACATGAGTGGACCAGGTCAGTCCAGCTGTCTACCTTCTCAGTTCCCTTAAATAAAAAGTGGCATGTGTCCCTCAACGCCTACTTTGGGAAGTGAGGGGCCTGTATCCTCACTGTATTCATGGAGATTACACACGCACACACTGGCTCAGAGAGGCCCAATTACCTGCTGGAAAATGCTGGCACTCGAGAGGCCCCAGACCGGTACCAAGAGCCCACAGAAGGCTCACTCACTCAGCTTCATGCCCACAGCGAAACAAAGGGGATTTCATGTCTCTGTTTAAATCCTTTGGCTTTGGATACATTTCGGCTCCCCTCTATGTAGACCTTTTAAGAACTGATTTATCCTCTATTACTGGGCCCAGATCTGGCCCTGGGCACGCTCAGAGCAGAGCACTATATTGCTCACGAGGGAAACGAGGACAGGATGACTAAATAAGAGACATCGTAAAATCACTCTTGCCTTGGATGGGGTGCAGGCACGTGCTGAACACAGATTAAAGCACTGAAAATACACACTGTGGCCTGCAAGTGATCAGAAATTTGGGGTAATCTGATCGACCAGTTTTCCAAAGCCTTCAAATCTCCTGTGTGTTGACAAATGTTGGAATGGCGTCCAGGCCAGTGAAAGAGATTTTGCTCTTTTTGCATATAGCTCGGTAGCCTTTCAGTGGAGGCACATAGGGAAAGAAAATTGGAAAATCAGAGCTCAGCACGACAACCTCTGCCCTCTTCACTTTGTCTGTTTGTCGAGTCAGAGAAACCAGGCCAAGCAGGCAGGGGATTGGCCATTCCTCTTCTATTTAGATTGATTGTAGTGAGAATCTATGTTGGTTGGTCTGGTTACCCATGGTAATTAAATTCTAAGGAGATGTAAAGGCCATGGGTAGCGGAAGGGTAAAAGTAATGAATGCATGGGGACAGAGAGGTGGATGCAGTGGACAAAGTGGAGATTTGGATTAGAGATATAAAGCATGAAGCACGGGTCGGCAGATCCGACCCGAAGACGCCAAGTGAACTGTAGGGTGATAAATTGTCAGAAACTATATACAGCATAGCTGAGATGGATCATAACAATGAAGGGCAAAGAGTATGAAACACCAGGGGCCCTGTCTTACACCTGAAGCAAAGTCGGACAATAGTTACAGGAGGAAGCAGTTGTCATTTTCACGGCCAGCGCTCACGTTGCATAAGTAGCATTGCGCCCATCTGTGCGCCCATAGGCATCTAGGTCTTAAAATGAGGTGTAGTCAGGTGCATTTATACAGATTGCTATTTTGAGACAAGAGAAAGACAATGCTCCACTGACCAACAAAAGCCTGGTCTAATGTCAGAGAGGCAGAGTATTTCCTGTTATTTAAAGGGCGCATTATTCAGATAGTAGGATGGACCTCCATATTTGGTTAGCAAGGTGTGTACACTGCATGTTATACACAGGGATGCCCGGATTGGTTGCAGGTGGGTGAAATAAAACATAATTTAGGAGGAAAATGTTAATTCCATTCTCTAAAATGTGAATATAGCAGAAAGTAAAGCAGAGCTGCCAACTTCATGATTACTTCAGAAGCAAAAAATTAGCTCTGTTTTCTCTGTCAAGTGTATAAGTACAGTTTTTAGTTCTGCTGTCTAAGGCCCTGATCACAGAGAAAGTGTTTCAGCAGCTGGAAGCACCTTTTTGTAATTGTTTTTAGTGAGAATGAAGCTTTTTGCTCGTGGTTTTTGAGTAAACTCAGAGCGGAAAAACACCACACATCATCTCTTTTTTCGTCCCCCCCCCCCCCCCCCCGAAACTGCCCCATCATTGAGGAGAAGCTCCTGGACAAACTACAACAAACTATTTGCTAACAGCCTCTCACCCTCAACTGGAGCTACAGCAAGTACCCTCTGCCCCAACATTTTAGGAACTAGCTACTAATTACCAAGGGAAAAAATGACGGTCGATTGATTACACGAGAAAGTTAGTGTAAGGACATGATAGGGTGGTTGCTTGGCAACAATAAAAAGGCACAGCAAGCGTTGTTTTTTTGGTTTTTTTTTTACTAATGCCATTTAATTTGAAAGAAAAGGCAGTGCGGTGCACCTCACGTTTTTCAACCTACAAAAAGCTTCCTGTGTGATTGGGGCCTAAATGTGCCACAGTATTTGCTACAATGACAATGACATATTTGCTGCTTCTCCATTTTGCTGAATTTGCCATGTAATTAGCAGTATGCCAGGTGCAGGCACACCTGGCTTTTAAAAGGAACGGGAGGTGACACTCTGACTGTTTGAATTCATGTCCCATTCAACGCCCAAAACACACCTATGATCAACTTAGGGACTAAATACAGCCCCTTTGCCCCTTGAGCCTTACAGGTTATGTGCTGGTTAACTAGCAAAAGTGGAGCTGGACACACCCTAAAGGCACTTTAGACTGGTGGGTCGCGGGACAAAAGTGGGTTGCAGGTCCATTCTGAGTGGACTGCATGACTCTCGGGACAGAGCTTTTATTTTGAAGTGCCGTTGAGTTACTATCGGACAGCTACTTGACAGAGACAGCAAACTAGCTCGACACCGTGGCCAAACACAAACATGATGCTGAATATATTAAACTGCTTGGACCTTGAACTGATGACGAAGGAGAAATCTGGACCCCCTGGCTCAACCAGTTGGGAACCACTGCTTTAGACCATGCGCTTTAGATCATTTACATCAGGCCCTTAGGTCACTGGTGGCACAGGCAGGCCTATGTTCATGGTAATTTAAACTGATAGATTTACAAGGCGACAGATGATTTCCATTCAATACAAAACAAACACAAGCTACATCAGCAGGGGTTAAACAGAGCCTCGTTGCATGTTTTTAAACACAAAGTAAACATGACTCATTATTTATCCCTTCATGCGAATTAAAGGACTGATTTAACATTTTTGAAATACTTATTTGCTGTCTTGCCAAGAGTTAGATGAGAAGATTTATACCACTCTCTGACATGAGAGAGGTATTGATCTTCTCCTCTAACTCTAGCAAGAAAGTGAATCAGCTTATTAACCCTGCCCCTTTATACCATCTGACGGAAAACTTATTGGAATGAGTTGATTAAATGAACTTTTTTTTTTCAAGTATTCTAGCATTCCTAGATATCATACAGTTTTGAAGAAAAACTACCAGCAAAAAAAAAAAAAGATAAATCTTGCTCTTAATCTTTCACTTAACTTTGACAATTTTTCTATTTGTATACTTAGCTTTGCTCTTTGATGGAAGAAACTGGAACAGGTGAGAAGAAGAGATAAAAACTGTAAATGAAGAGGGAAGGCGAGAGGTGGAGATGAAAGGGGGGAGAAGACAGATGAAGCGGATGCGAAGGTGAGGGGGAGGATGGTAGGTGTGGAGAGAAAAGAAGACGGTGAGAAAGATGAGTAGGATGAGAGAGCGAGGATATGTGATGATTACAATGAAGAGAGACCATATGTGAGGATCCACGTTTCTGATTATTGTCAATCTGATTACGGATTCTTTTTTTTTTTTGGGGGGGGGGGGCTGTGCCAAAATTGAGAAGCTGACACTTTGTACGTCAATACACACACATATCCACAAATCCCCACACAAACACACACACACACACACACACACACACACAACGACTGATGCTCAAAAACAGATTTTTCTCATTCCGTGATGACATCTGTTCCACTGCTGCACAGATTACAATTTTCTGACCTAATAGGGCCTACCAACTGGCCATCAGCACATTTAATACTAACTAGAAATTGACCAATAACAGTTTTTATTGAGGCTGCTCACAATTTGGAGCTCAGGTCTGGCCTGAACGCCACAGATCGATCAATATCTGGGTCTTATTCTCTCAGCCAATGCATCACCTGAACACGTAAACCATACAGCCACTGAAAAGCAATCCACATATGAGACTGAGCCTGACCCTATAGTTTGTTTGTGCACAATGCTGTTAAGATGTCTCGAAGCAACTGTGCATAGTTAGCACATTTACATATAGAATGCAATCTGTCAGTGCCTATCGAAGATGCATGCACACCTGCACACTTCTGTTAATCTGAAGCAAATAGGACACACTTATCACGTCTGAAAGGTGCTGAGACTCTTCAGATCTATTTATCGCCATGGTTGAAGTGTATCACTTACTGCGTCAAAGTATTAACACCTATACAGATATAGGTTTTGGAAGATGGAAGTGCTATTGCTAATACATTTTTTTTTTTTATTGGCTGGAGCTCTCAGCAATGTTTACCTCTCTTGGGGCAGTGTTGCTGAAAATTGGTAAGGGAATTGAGTCTTGGTTTGGGAGCCACATTCCTGAAGGTGTGGAATAGTTTCCCCCTCAGGTTTCAATTCCGAAACGTCTATCAAGTTTGAAATTAAAATTCACCTGTCTGTGTGTGCGGGGCTGAACTTCTTGAGTGGTTATTTTCTCATTTCTTAACATCTGATGAACCGAGAGGTAAATCAATCAATGACGAACGGCTCTTAACCGGAATCAGACACTCAGATGAACCAGGCAATAATGAGACAGATAGATGGAGAGAAAAGTTGCATAGTGTGGCTGCGGAGACCTGCAGAAACAGATTCCACGACAATGCCGCCCATCGGGAGCATTTCTACTGTTATCAATCATGTTTGGACAAAGAAAAAAAAAACACTAAGGCAATAGCTTCCCGCTCTGACCTGGGTAGATAACAGCAATAGCAGAAAACACTCCCATCATCGCTGTCATCATTTCCACCTCGGTACCTGAGGCATTCACACACAACAAGTGACACGAAATGACAGAAGTCTCTTCAGAAATACAGGAAAAAGAAAAACGTAATTGGCTTTCTCTGACAACTTATTGCAAAACTTCTGCACCACTCTTCTGTAAAGTGATGCAGTGTGAGGCCATCTCAGCAGGAGTGGGTCGATGCCCAAGCGACAGACTTGTAAGAAAAGAGAGCACGTACTGTACCTCCACCGTCTTGTGGGACCAAAGCTGGTGGAGCGAGATAAATACGTGATCTCTCTCTGTCAATCTTTCGTACAGGAAGCGACAAAAAAATGCTGTTAACATTCTTTCTCCGCTCTGATTGCGCAGGTCCTTTTTCATTTCCCTCTGATTTGCTGGGAGTGCGCTGAGTGTTCTGTTAGTTATGCTAATTGTCTCCAGACCTCCCGCCGAGTGCGATCCTTTCCCAGTTGGATGGCTGTGAAGTTGTTTGCCCAAGGAGATGAGTCTGTGTGTGCCTTTGTGTGTGTGTGTTTACAGTGCGCAGCTACAATGTGTCACAAAAGCTTTAGCGATGCTGCACACGTGCGCTTGTGTGTGATTATGTGTGTCGGGGTGCATCAGCACGGATCTTCATGCGCCAGCCACAGTTAGGCGCGATGTATTCCCAATTCTCCAAACACTGCGAGTGAAGACGGAAAGCAGTGTAATGTTTCATCTTAATGCTGTCATATATTGATTATTTCTTCTTTTCATCCTTTCTGCGTTTGATCCTATTAGTAAAGCAAAACCTGTGGGAACAGAGAGACACTTTTCGCATTTCTTTTTCCCCAGTGGATTACATCCTATGGATTTCTGGGAAAGCAAATGACCATGTCCTATGACTGAAGGAATAGTTAAGGAGTAAAATCCCCTCATTTGTCATGCTGTCTAAAACCCACGCCTTTCTGAATCCTCAGGATTAACTCAATGCATGCCTCAGTATTTTCTTTTGAGTTGAGCAGCGCCAGACCTGCCTGGCTTATTCCAGTCATCATCAATTATTGCTATAATATTAATTATTAGAAAACACAGCGATGAGAGCAACCACACTGGACACACTTGGAAAAAACAAGTGCACCATCATGCCTTTAATTTGAATTCCCTGCACAGAGAGAAATGCAGGATGGTCCACTGTGAGACATCCAAGTCACTTCCTGTCAGTAACATCAACTCTGCCTAACTAAGGAGAAAAAACCCTTACCATCCATTTTAGTTGCCCTCCAAATCCGACACTGTTTATGACATACCCTGAATAAACAGCCATCTTTTTAAAAAAGTGTTCTGTCTTTACCACAGACAAAACACAACAAAGGCCCTCTTCTGTTTGTATCAAATTAGATGGGATGGAAAATGCCTTGGAGGCATGAGGTACGCCGCTGCTTGTATTTGAACTTCGGATGCTCAGAGCATTTCTCCGAAAAACATAAGGCCTGCCAGGTGGATGAAAAGGGTGTATCAGCAGGGGGCAAGAATTGCCTCAAATCCGGTGAATCGATTAAAAACTGCTCATTGCCAAAAAGACATTTAGTGTCAGCACCCCAAAGAAGATCTGTTTATCTGGGTCATCCAGACATGACTCATGTACTATATGCCTCTGTTAGAATTTAACTTATTTTCTGGTTAACATTTCACTTAAGATTTAAGGGTGATGCAATAAACAAAAAAATATTCCACATATTACATCGAATACTGAGTTCTTTCTCTCCTTCTGGCTTCAGTACTGTAGTTTCACAGTTGCCATGGAAAGGATTTTACATGAGCCTTCTGCTGTCAGGGGAGAAAGCATTTCAACCCAACCCTCTCACCTCAAAATTGCATTTATACACTACTAATTTGCAGCAAATGCATTTTGACAGAAACATAATATGATGCTGTCTGAATTACTTTTTTTTAAATCTATGTAAATATGTTGTTAATGAACGCATCTGCCAAGTAGGAAAATGCTCTTAATGTTTTTTTATGGGTATGTTTAAGCACTCATGGCAGAAAGATCGTGGTCCTGCTTTTAATATTGTAGAGAGCTACTTGACATATCACAAAGTACATATTTACTTTAACATTTAACTGAAACCGCAATTTTCCCCTCAACTTAACCAAAGGGCTTTTGCTGCCTGAATCTTATCACCCATTTTAAATGTTATTAGCCCATTAAATGGCCGTTATCAGTTCTTATTGCTTCCATTAAAGCTTTAAACGCGACAAACTGCACCAACCTGTGGGCCAAAAGGCACCTATCCAACGTGTCCTCGTGTACTTTAAACATGTGGTTAACATTGTGAAATGGTTGGTTTGTTTAGGTTTAGGTTTAGGCACCAAAACTTCTTTGTTTTGGTTTACGCGAAAATCAGGGGTGGGGTCTGTTTCTTCGGTAACTTAAATTACATACCTAAGTTAACTTATGTTACATATGTAATGTGAGTTAAGTATGTTTCGTAAATTAAAGATATACTGTGGTGGTGTATTCATCTGCATGGACCCAGCCCTCTGCCTGTATTTTCATATCTTCATCTCATCTTAGCCAAACGAGAGTGAATCTGGGGTTGGCTTTTAATTTCACTTTTGCTGGCAAGCATATTCACAAACAGTAAACGAAAATCCTGCATAGTATGCCTTGAACTTGCATAATGTTAGTTAAAATATGTCAGTGTTGACTTTTGGTTTCACGAAAAGTCACACAAAACAGGAACAGCTGTTTCGTGGGTAAAAGTCTTGTATTTGTTTGACCCTTCCATCCACTCTAACCTGCTGCCCTCACGAACATTATCGCCCTTTATACAACATCACCTGACTTCCTCCTTTGCTCCATTCATAACTACAATGGCCACTAGAGGTCACTACCTAACAATAAACGTAAATACAAAGTAGAGTTGGGCCATACGACCTAAAATCTATGCATCCAATGACAGCCGATAATAGCCATTTAATGGGCTGATAACACTCAGATCAGTTACGCTGACCACATGCGGGACTCAGGATGTGAACTCAGCTGGTCTCTAGTGGTATCCCAGTCCTTTACTGAGTACCTCCCTATGACTGGCAGGCAAAACAAAAATGTAGCACTTCTTTGATTGGAAAAAATAATGCCAGTGAACAAAATTAAAGAAGAAAAACAAACTGAAGTGAAGACAGTGAGCTACTGCTGTTAGACAAAAGCACAAAAACTACAGTTTTACTAACCTAAAAGGAGGAGTGACTGCTGCTGAGCTCTCACGACTGTAACCAATCATCTCCTACCATGAGGTCCATCTGCTGCAGGAACACTGTCACTAACTTGTGTTTGTTACGGGTGTGAAGGCTCCAAACTGTCTGCAAGGACAGCACGCCACAGTGCAAATGGTCTAGACTTGTGGACCTCAGGGGGAAAAAACACTCAAGAAACAGCAGTTGAGTGAGTTAGTTGCCAGTGAAAAATTGTATTCATAATTTAGAATCATAGTGGCTGCTTATAATATTTGTCTTCCTCAATAATTCTGCCTCGAGGAATCAACCTTCCCCCTTTATTTTTACTGCTGAGTTTAAAGCTGCACTTGTCAATATTTTTATTGTAACAGTGAATCAAATGACTGTCATTTGCATTGACAAACAGACAAAAAGTTATACCCTTTGCATAGGTTTTTAGCTTCTTTTACCTTATTGTTTTGGTCTTCTGGACCACAATTTCCATACTCATAATTGCCAAATTCTGCAGTTGTAGCAGGCAGCTGTTTATATATATATATATATATATATACATATATACATATATATAGATATAGATATATGTGTGTGTGTGTACATAAAAACAGGCTGTATGCCACCAGCTCAATGCCACATTGCAGATAGCAAAACCTGCTGAAAAAAAGTTTAACATCTGGTAGGCTTAAAACCCAGATATATCTTTGAGGTGTTGGTGGAGACCAAAACAGAGCTAAAGAGAGAGTGATATTGTACCTACATTCTTTAGGTGGACAGAAAAATCACTCAATATAACTGCTAATATTGCTCTGTATCTGCTGTAATAAGGCAGTTACATGTCTGTTGTGACAACTTTATCAGTTTATGATATCAGTTATATTAATTTGTTTTTTTGCAGCTAGTTCATGTTCCCCCACACAGCCCAAAAAGGAAAAAAAATGACTGTAGCTATTTTTCAAGTTAGTACACTTGAGGTAAAATATGTGCAATTAATGTTTTATTTTTCTTAGAATTCTTAATCCATACAGTCAGTCTTAAATTAAAGAGAGCATGTGTGAAAATACTTCAAAGAGAACATTTTGAAGCAGCGTCAATAGACCCTTTGGCTGTTAGTAAACAGTATGATGTTTTTTGGTGGGCGGGGCTTTGCTGGAGGCAAAGCAATTTTCCACAGACATTGGCTAGCACTTGTTAGCAAGTTCTGTTGGATTGTTATAGACAACGGTGGAAGATGATGCGAGTGGTGCGTTCAGAAATATTCAGTCCGAGTGCTGGAGTGCACTTTGGCACAGACTGGACGATTCACAAAAGATAGACGAAGACGGAGCAGCAGAGCCCCACGCGGAGTGAATGTGTGATTAACTTAACCATTTGTCAGTGTATATAAAAATATAACACTCAGTTTCTTCGACCAACATGGCTCTCATTTTAATGTAGAGCATCAGACTGAATTCACAAACCCGCTATGTCAGGTCACTCACTCTCTGGGGCTGCAAATTTTACTTCAATAAGGTTGATTACTATGCCAATGTTACAAAGGAGGACGGCACTTGAACGGTTTCCTCCAGTTTGTTTTACCGTCAAAGCTAACATTAGCTTATGCACTAAAAAGTTAGCATTACGGAGAAATCCAATATTCCATCTTAATACCTCCCCAATTTCTGATGAGGTGCACATGATAACCCTTAATACACATAACTTTATTCATCCATACAACAGGAAACACTTCTCCCCTAACATGATATGAAGTGTGAGCTGCACATGTGAGCATTTCTGATGATCACCTCCATCCAGTTCTTTTGTGTTATCGGATTTAACCATGGTCGTCTTTATTTTTGTTGACCAGTGGCTGTTATGTCATAAAATTTAAGTTTTGAGCCATGACTCCTTCTATTCTGGCTCCTAATAACACAACAAGATGACATTTTAAGACTCCTATGTAGCCTACAGCCCAGTAGTGGAGAGGGTGCTAAAAGGGTTTATACTGTTTTTTGTAAAATAGTCAAATAGATTGTGACACAGACTGTTATACATCTAAGAAACAAACTGCTGCAGTATGCTACAACTCTATTATTAAACCAGACAGTACATGTTGTGCTCATACTAATAAGGCTCTTATGTATATTTCTTAGAACTAGTTTTTGGTTAAATCTAGTTCAATTTACAGTGTGAGCAACCACAGCACTAGGTTTTTGGAGCATGCAAAATCTGGGTGTTATACTGGAAATTTCTCTCAACACTGTTCTTTACATGACCTTTCACTTTATAACTTGCGTCTGTGTGTTATGACCCATATTAAAATATGACATATGGCTCCCTGGTGTGGCGTTCCCCTCTGCTGCTCTCTGGAGCCATGTGTAAAATACGGAACAACCCTGTCTTCATCTATCATTTTATAATGCCACATTTCATTCAGTGATAGTACATTTCTGCACTGGATTTGGCAAATGACTATTAAATGCGTGTTTGTCTAGAGGGCTTTTGCTTTACAGACAAAATGTGTTCTTTTTGGTGTGATAAACTTTGACTTTGCCTCTGGAAAGTCAAACACTTTGTTCTGCTGTGGGAAAGACCCACCATGTTTAAGAGACCGACTCAATTTTAGTTTCCCGATCGAGGCCTCCAGTGACAAGTATCCTCGTGCGTGTTTTATGGTAATGAACATTACAGCTCATAGAAATGCCTTTTGAACCATTTAAGGAGAAAACACTGGTTGAAAAAAGAAGAGAGGGGGAGACATTTTTCATACAAGAGTTTTCTACAAAGTCAGCTTATTCTACGGGCCTCTTCTTTTTATTTAAGCAGAATTGCTCCCCAGAAGCCTCCTCCCAGACTGCAACCAGGAAATGCTCAAAGCCAGCAATAGTATCCCATGAGACTTTGCTGTCCAGGTGGTTTGAAGCCAGTCTGGATTTCACAGCCTTAATGTGTGCAGGGGTCACTCTGAGCTCTTTCTCTCTCCTACCATTGGCATAAGATAATCTGTTTTAACTCAAGTTTTTCACCTGTTTCATCAGGAGACTCTTAAACACTTGCCGGTGAAACTGAGGTTAAACAAAAAAAGTGTACAGATGTGGCAGTGGCAGCACTGTTTCTAGCTTGGCACCATTTACATTTATACCAATAACGGCACCTGGAATTTTAGTACTACTACCCAGCTACTAATACCCTTTTTGTGGTACTTTACACTCTCTTTAATGGCAAAAATGTAATTTCAGTTGTAAAAATAAAGTCCTTTTTTAATTTCAACATTGTTTTCAACATAATTTTCTTATTTATGTTGTTGAGGTTTAAATGTAACCGCCTATATTTATGCAGATAATAAAACAGAAACACAGAAGCTCCGCAGACTGAACCAGCATAAAACAGGACAGCAACACAGGTTTTTTTTTTTAGTTTTTTTTTTTAAATATCCAACAATGTCAACAGCTTTGTTTTACCTTTCACAATAAAATCCCAACTTAAACTCACTCAGAGCATTTGCTAAGAGGCAACTCAACAAAACAGCTTACATGTATTTTGAGCATTTTATATACCACACAAAATAAAAGCCCTTTTTTACTCCCTCTCCCCGTCAAAACACGTCCTTACAACCTTCAGCGTGTCACATTATGTCATATGTTATATGTGTGCATGTACGCAGGCTGCAGGTGTGTTAATGTTAGCTACATCTGCTGTGGGGGACTTGGCTTTCAGGCTATGCAACAGGCTACTCTTCAGTTTTTAGATATCTTTTGTGCTCAACCAGTTGTTACCTTAGGTAGATGTGTTGCCCTGGCTTTTTGGAAAAGTGTAACCATACTTACGAGCGCTTTCAGCTCGCCGTTGCCTTAACTCACTGTGTCTTGAACAAGCTCCAAGAATGTCATAGTCTCACTTTCTCCCTTTCTCTCTATATTGTGTTTCTCAAATGATGTGCCGTGATGCAAATTCAGGTGTGCCGTGGGGTTTTGTGACTACTACACACATTACTATTGCAGTATTCAACTGGGCCGATACAAAAAATTATGAATTAATTTTTAGTTGATTGTATCAGTATGTTGTGTGCACCCATTTCCTAATAAAGAGGCAAACTCCACCTAAAAAATGTAATTTAATTTAATTTTAAAAACCTTCACGAGGAACCTATTTGTTGCTGTTTGCATGTGTGACACATCGAAAGCCCTGATTGGCAGCCAGTGTGACAGATGATAACAATTAAATGGAGAAAGCCGTGAGTAGGACAATGGATCGTTTTATTTTACAGAGCTAATTACCACACAGCTCCTGCAAAGATGACCTAACAGCTAGAGAAAAGAGGAAAAAAAATTGCCAGTAGACAGTAACACAAAAGCTGTTATTCTTACTGTTATTGTCTTATGTAGGGATAAGAGTGATAACACACATGTTATAGAAGCTTTTGTGCACAGATATAAATACAGGTGTGCCTTGAGATTTTGTTTCTCTCCCACCCAGATGCGCTCTCAGGTACCAAAATTTTGCACTGATTGATTTAATGTGAATTAGTACTCGGTAGTATTGAGGTAATTTGGTCGCTCCCCTTAAAAGTACCAAGTTCAGTACCCAACCCTACACTGGTAATTCTAAAAAATATATTGTGGGTAATCTTTTCTTGTGAAAAACAGGTCTTACCTCGGGATGGCATGAAAAATGATTTTTCACAATAGCGATCACGCTAAATTTCCATTATCGGGATGATTGGGAATATCATGTCTGACAGCGTCCAAAGAGACTGTTGAGCGACCAACAATAAAAGAGACTGCAAAAACAGGCTGCAGACACACCAACTTAAAAAAAAAAACAAAAGATCTTAATCCAGCATTGGCATATTTCATATCAAAAGATATAACACCATTTTAAAAAGTTTGAAAGCCTGGCTATTTAAGATTGATTGTTTGTTTTTACCTTAAAGGATCCTCCTTAAAAAAAAATGTGTCCTATCTGTGATGCAATAAAGATATTTGTTTAACAAAATGTAGGGTAAAGTGATTCCAGTATGTTTGGTGCCATTTAAGAGTTTATTATCATAGGATATTATCATGTATCACAACTGTTTTTGCCAGGATAATCCTGATGTGAAAATTTTCATATCTCCCATGCCCAGTCTTAGCCATTTCTAGTTTAAAACTTTCAGTTTTTTTTTTTTTTTCCAAAGATATTTTTTAGGGCACTTTGCCTTTATTGGACAGGACAGGTAAGCATGAAAGGGGGAGAGAGAGAGGGGGGATGACATGCAGCAAAGGGCCACAGGCTGGACTCGAACCCGGGCCGCTGTGGCAACAGCCCTGCACACGGGGTGCCCGCTCCACCACCAAGCCACCAACGCCCCAGAATCAGTTTATTAATGGTGAGTTTAAAAATGAAGAAAACGGGGCGTCGGTGGCTTAGTGGTGGAGCGGGCGCCCCATGCGCGGGGCTGTTGCCGCAGCGGCCCGGGTTCGAGTCCGGCCTGTGGCCCTTTGCTGCGTGTCGCTCCCTCTCTCTCTCCCCCCCTTTCACACTTGTCTGTCCTATCAATTAAAGGCTTAAAAATGCCCAAAAAATATCTTTAAAAAAAATGAAGAAAACATTTTAAGCAAAGCATTCAAGCAGGGGAAGAGATGCCTTAACAGTACAGCATTACCTGTCGAGTGATGGAAAATTCATCAGTGCAACTGAAAAGGTTAACAGCGACAATTAATTAGGTTGATTTGTTGATGCTTCAAACGGACGGGAACTGAAAAACATTCCTGAACCTTGACCAGTCAGTCACATTCAACAACCTTGAATGGCGTAATCCCAGTAGCTGATAATAAAGCTGTTTATAATACAGGTGTATGGCTCTCTCTGGACAGGTAGTCTTACAAGGATACAAACCTGCGGTCAAATTACCACCCAAGAGGAAAAAAATTGCTCATTACATTTGCTATGCACATTAGCAAAACACTGCAGGGTTTGTGATCTCTGCTTTTCTCAGGTCTGACTATTCAAGAGAATAACATTGCTCCACTTTCTCTGCCTGATTCTCCTTCAATGAATATTGTAACCCACACCAGTATCCTAGGAATTCTGTTCATCTTAGACCTCATGGTTTCCCGACAGTCAGTTCTGATACAGGTATACTCGCCAACCCGAGAGACCCCCATTTTTCATTGCTCTCTCCTGGTTTCCTCCCGGGGTCACAAATCTCCTGCATGACAGATTTTCACATCTTATTCCCTTTTCGTTATCACAAACAGTTTCTGGCACTGTACAGTGTGTAGAAGCCCTACAACTCTAAACATCTACTGTCTCCACCTGGACAACAATACAGCTATGTCAAGTGTCATTTCTTTGAAGAATAACTCACATGTATTATGGAAAGTTTTAAAGGGAAGGGGAGTGCAATTTATAAAAGCTGCCACGTCGATTTCTACATTAAGGCTGCTTTCAGACCTAGAGTTGTCTTGCTTTGGTCCGAATCAGGGACTAATTTTGTTTCAAAGTTGCATAATTGCCTAGAGTTGGTTCATGTTCTCACGGCAGCATTTACAAGCAGACCAGATCAAATGTCTTGTGAGAGAAAGTTGCTTTTGATTGGTCAGAATTTCTATGCGGGAAAAATCCAGCAAGTAAACAAAAACGTTTAGAAGAGTAGAAGAGTACACTTGCAAGATAAATGTGACACTTTCTAATGTCACAATGGAGGGACAACTACGCAGGTTGATTTTAGCGCTGCTCATCGTGGACTATATTGCTGTCATTGTTCATTTTAGTCAAACCATACAGTTTGAAAACGAGGCGCGGCTCCAACTAGAAAACAATGTTTTGATGCATTGGATGTGCTGAATGTGCATATTAAGGCAGTACAGGAGGAGGTGCACATTAATAATCCTCCAGGACTGTAACATGCTCATGTTTAACATGTTTAACCCAAACAATGCGTCATGTGACAGCAGTTGGTTCGGATCGAGGTCGGAACACGTTCTCACCACAAATGAACCGCACCAGAGTGTGTTTGTAACTGGACTAAGACCACCTCTTCAAGGTCTCGGTTTAGATGTTTTGGTGCGCACCCGATTGTGATTGCTGTGTTCACACCTGTCCAAAAGAACCGTACTTAGGGGGCAAACAAACTTGAGTTTGATTGAAAGCAAGTTCACGCCAGAGGAGCAAATTTATTTGTGAGAATTAAAGTAAAATTAATAGTATTGAACATAAAATATAAACTTTAAGTAAACTCTGATGTTTAAGTTGTAACAAACATGGCTAAACAAATAGTGGTGGTCAGACAGCTGAAATCAGCAGTTGTTCTCGAATCCCTCTGACTACTGTGATTTTGGTCAGGGTTCTGTGTGTGTTTAGGTGTGTGTGTCCCTGTGTGTGTGTGTGTGTGTGTGAGAGAGAGAGAGAGAGAAAGAGGCCTTGAGAGCTGTTATTAAATTAAGGCTAAATGCGTTCTGGTTTTGTAACTTTTCAACTTTCCATCCCAATCCACTCCGGTCGGGCCCACACACATACAAAAGAGCAGGCGAGCTCCGAGTGGGAATCCACCCACTCTTCTTAAGCACGGTGCCCTTTATCCCAGGCATTCTGTGAACAGGTGTTGAAAACGATACAGTACGCAGACAATTATAGATTTACAAACAGATGCTGTATACAGTATGCCTTTTTTGGATTTCACTTACCTACCATAAGGTTGTTATAATTAAGAGATAATTAATGTTGGGTTGCCACATGCATGATGCCTTTAGTTCCTGCAGTATTAATAACATCATAAAGTTGTTGATAACTATTTCTGCATTTTTTAGAAGTTTGCCTCACTGTGAAGTGGTGATTTTGTAATTTCTCTCCCCTGAAACTTTTCTGTCTGACTAAGAGATGACAATCCTCCAATCTGTCATGTTTAAAAAGAACTGCATAACATCCTATAGCATGCCAGGCTATATGGAGTATTTCCAAATGTCCTGATGGCCAGTTTGACAGTATGTGTGTGTGTGTAGGTATCCTCTACAGTATGTGCCTGTCAGTGCGTGTGTCTCAAAGAGACAACCTGGAACCTCTCGGTGAAAGCAATCAGATGACTGGAGACTTATATTATCCTCTGAGACTCTGCACACCAGGGGGTTGACTGACAGGATGGAATCTGTTTTTTTCACCCTCCTCTCCACTTTCACCTGAAAAGATTAAGTAGCCAACTAGAAGCAGTGAGATATGTATCAGTCTGTGGCCTACCTGTACATTTGTGGAGCTGCTTTCACAAAGTAAATAGAGCCACTTGCTTAATTTTTTTTTTCTAATGCATATTTTAGGTAATATTCTAATAAACTAATCTTCCCCACCACTTTTCCAATCAGCTATGATAGCATTTATTTACCTGTCAGCTTGACTGCTGAAATTCACTAGAAATAATCTGCTGAACCAAGTGCGATAAGACAGGTTGGTAGGTTGGTTATAGGGGCAGTTCACCCCAAAATCAAAAAAACAGATTTTCCATTTACCTGTAGTGCTATTTATCAGCGTAGATTGTTTCAGTGTGAGGTGCAGACTGTTGGAGATATTAGCCGTAGAGACGTCTGCCTTCTCTCCAATACAATGGAACTAGATGCCACTCGACTTGTAGTGCCAAAAAATGCATTTGTAAAACTGAACAGCAAAGTCTCTTTCCAGAAATCCTAACCCAGTTACTCAAGAAAATCCACAGACATTGCTGTGAGCACTTTCATGTAGGGACTGTTTCTACTGAACTACAGCTCCCAACCATATCACTGCACCGAAGAAACCATGCATCTACTGCTAGCTCACCTAGCATCACTGTGCTAGCTAATGTTATGGTTTAGCCAAGGAGGATGCCATTAATGTTTACATCTTGCACTGTCGTGAGCATAAGCCTCTGGTCCATGAGTAGATGCACACTTCCTTCTGAGTGATGATTCGTTTGGCGGGCCAATATCTCCAACACTCAGCAACTCACATCAAATCAATCCAGATTGATAATCAGCACTACAGGTAAGAAACAAATATGTATTTTTGATTTGGGGGTGAACTGTCCCCTCAGAACAAATCCACCATTTAAGTTAAGACAAAGGTGGATCTACCCAGAATTGTCAATTTAAAACTGTTGGATGCACAACTCTGGGAAGTAACAGGCCAAAGTTGAACCGGGAAATAGCTTGGCTGAGTCTGAGCAATGTTGATTTATATAAAACAGTGGAGAGTTTTGGGTAATGATTTTAATATTCACTGCTTTTTTCAATTCCACATTAGCTGAAATGGGTAATAATGAGTTACATTCACTCCATTAGTTAAAGTCAGTTCAAGAAACAGTTAAACATTTTGGGAAGTACAAAAGTTATGAGAAGACTGATAACTCTCATGTCTGCCCATCATGTTGTTTAGTTTAAAGGCTGGAAACAGGAGGAGACAGTTAGCCTGTGTCTGTCCAAAGGTAAAAAAAAAAAAATCCAACCATCAGCACACCTAAAGGCCCAGACATGCCAAAGCAACTTCAAAGAACTGGCAGCAACAAAAGCCAATTGTTGCATCACTTGTATGTGGCTAGTGTCTCGGCCAAAAAGTTGCACATGAACACACCACGAAGACTACAGGTGACAGCCAACCAGCATGTACTTTCTGTGCCTTTGTGAGAGGAAATAGCTGTCCACACCAGCAGATGGCAGATGTCTGTATTCGTCACTCAAAAAGGGAAACTGGGGGGCGTCAGTGGCTTAGTGGTAGAGCAGGCGCCCCATGTACAAGTCTGTTGCTGCAGCGGCCCGGGTTCGACTCCAGCCTGTGGCCCTTTGCTGCATGTCACTCCCTCTCTCTCTCTCCCCCTTCACACTTGTCTGTCCTGTCAAATAAAGGCTAAAAATGCCCAAAAAATATCTATAAAAAAAAAAAAAAAAAAAAAGGGGGGGACCGGAAGACTGTCTTGATGCTAGTTAGCCGGTTAGCATATTAAAAACACAATGTTGTAAGAACAGAGCTTATATACTGTGTGCCACTGAGCAATAATACAAACCATCACGAAACATTGCTGCTAAAGAGCTCAATGGCTAAACAAAAATAATCTTCCCTTATCCATCCATCCATTTTCGTAACCACTTATCCTCTTGAGGGTTGCGGGGGGGCTGGAGCCTATCCTAGCTGACATTGGACGAGAGGCAGGGTACACCCTGGACAGGTCTCCAGACTATCACAGGGCTGACACATAGAGACAGACAACCATTCACACTCACATTCATACCTACGGACAATTTAGAGTCACCAATTAACCTGCATGTCTTTGGACTGTGGGAGGAAGCTGGAGCACCTGGAGGAAACCCACGTTGACATGGGGAGAACATACAAAGTCTGCACAGAGGGGCTCCCTCCTGGGATTGAACCAGGAACCCTCTTGCTACAAGTTTATTTTGATCTCATTGTCTCTTGACTTGAGCTGTTTGTCTACTTTCCTCACTTGTATTTCTCTTCCCATGCACAGAGCTGAACTGCCAATCAGAGTGATTTCAATTACTGATGGACTCCACTGTCACCCAGTTCAGTATGCTGTGTGGCCAAAAAAACAAAAAAACAATGGGGGCACTGATGACAGGCACACTGCACTGACTTGGGTGACAGACGCTCACCAACAGCCAGCCATCGGTTTGGTGTGTCAGGGCCTAAAGTCTACATCCTAGTCCACGTGGACATGGGTATTTTGTAAACCTGTGTTTGTCCCTCCTTTAAAAGAAATCCTGCCCACACATACTACTATAAATATTCCCTGTCCAAATGAAAACACAATTAAAGCATTGTCAAGAGCATGCCAAGCCAACAGGCGAAGATATAACAGTGACCATAAAGCCATGCAAAGAAGAGTAGGTAGAAGAAGATGTTGCCCCAATCAGTGGCTTGAAAAAAAGCTATTACCTGAATGCTACCTTCCTGTAATGGCACATCGGTAAAGAGGGCCGATAGTGAAGTAGCATTCTGATGCCTTTGTTTCTCAGTATAGTTGGACAGTAACTATACATTCATATTTAAACATGTAAAAAGCCCTCTAAGCAAGGTGAAAGCCCGCACTATTGGTCACATCTGCCATTGCACAAAATGTTGCCTCATTTGTGACGCCTCACAAAGGAGCTAACACACTCTGCCGTTACAAGCCAAAAGCTCAGTTTTCCCTATCGACACGGCAACACTGAAAATGGAGTTTCTGAAAATCTGGAGAACCAAGTTTATTTTCACTGACTTAAAATGCACTCTGAATGTGGACGGAAGGCCTGAACACATAAAAGAAAAGCCACGCTAACAAAAATACTGGTGTCTGTGTGGACTAGGCCTTAACCTTAGTAGTTAGTGAATGTGTATATTGTATATTGTGTGTTTAATCCATACAAAAACAGAAGTGTGAAGCAACAGTTTTCGTTTTATAGGAGGACATGTGCAGGACTATTTCTTGGCCGGATGCATTCTGTTGTGTCACCAAACGTTATCAGGCTAATGGTGGAGAATCTTTAACACTTCTGGTTGCCTCGTTATCAAACTGTACTTTTCCTTGAGCACAGTATTTGGCTTCCCTAGACACCTCTGCAAGTAAGTGCTTCAGATAATATTGCTGAACTGGCTGTTTGTTTTCAATCTGTCAAATAAGCCGACAGCTCTTTGTTGCTAATGGACCCACGTTTACAAAGACCGCCCTGATCCCCCAGATCTCAGCAAAATGTGACCAGAGCCAACCGGAAGAATGGACAAAACCACAAAAGTAAAACATGTAATTTCCAATGAATGCACAAGTCAGACTCCACCGTCTAACAATGACAAAGATATCTGTCTCAGCAGAGTGTGAGCAGGTGATTTTCATATGCCTCTGATTGGCAGGTAAACAGCGAGGATGAAAACACATGATTTTTCCCACATATGCATCTTTTTGTAATCACAGGTTTTCACAAACCCACACGTCTTGCGAAAGCTCACATAACACCCAAACATCCACACTTCCACAGGCATGTACACTTAAGCACCCCAAGACATAACCACACACTCAGAAACACACATAGATAGATAGATGTCACCCACACACAAGTTTTTTCCAAGTGCATAACTGCTCCAACTTGGTGAAAAGATGCACTTTTCCCTTCTTCTGGCTTGTGTCTGCAGCCTATTGTTATTCCTGGTGCTCTGCAGTGCCATGCACACACAGGCACACCGCATCCCATTTAAGTGCTGCTACAACATCCCAAAACCCACACACTCCCTAGGCAACTGTCACAGTTCATTCATGTTAATATTACAAGTCATTTTGTATTCTGCCACAGCAGCTTACAGCTAATTATATGTCTCATAAATCATATATGTGCTCTTGGCTGAAAGGAAATAATTTGCATTTCATTAAATGCTCCACGCTGAACAGAATCACTCCATAAAGGTTGGCGCATTTACAGTGACTTTTATGTCACCGTTACCTTTCATTTCCATATCTTTTTTTGTTTGGCTGTGTGCACACAAGTGCTCATTGGCATTAGATGAGGTCTTACCTGTGCACAGGAGAAGCGCGGTGAGTCCCACGCACCGGAGCGGCCCCATGTCTCGCCGTGGACTCATGCTGTTATTCGAGGACGGGGGGAAGCCGCTGGATAACTCCCTCAGCAGAGAGCCACACAACTTTGCACGCAATTTATCCCCTCTGAGCAGTTCTCCATTTAAAACAAAACAGCTGTATTCCGTGCGACACCACCTGCCATCACAGACATGAGCGCACGGTCAGTAACAGCCCCTAAAAAAACACAGTTACAGGCTAGATTTTGAGGAGAAGTCCACATTTGTCGATTTTACTCCCCAAAAATGCAAAGCACATGTAATGAATCAACTTCTGTCTTGCTGATCTCATTCTTCACGGTACATGTTGATTTAAGTGGTAATTTCAGAGGATAAAACAGGTGCCTCGGGGTGCGTAAAACCAAACCGTCTGTCACCAATCTCACCCTACAGCACCCAGGATCTTTAACATTTGACAAATGTGTCCTGAGCGTGCCAATTTATAATTCCTGTCTTTTTTCTGGGCTTTGCACACTTGTAACACAACCACTAGGCTACAAAAAGCAACATCCCTCAATGAAAATAAGTCTGTGAAATTGATGCAGTGTTTTTTTTTTTTTCTTTGCGTCTTACCATTTCTCTTATTGCACAGGATACGGCGCCGCGGTCTCATCCAGTATACTGACATTAAAATACACCTCTTCTTCTCAAGCTGGGATATTTTGCATCAACGAAACGAGCCAAAAGAAAAAGTCCTCATCAATCTCTGTCTCCCAGAGAGATCTCATGACACGCGCAGCTATTTGCTTTTCTTCTTTTTCTTTTTCATAGAGCGGTGGGTTGGCAGCGATCCCGATCACCCGGCAGGAAGTGGCACGTGAAAACACATGAGATATGTGACAAATAGTCCTCCAACTTTCCACGCAGACAAGCAGAAGCGTGCACAGATCGGTGGCGGCAGGTGAAGTGGATCCCGGAGCTGTTGCCGCTCTGCACCCTGTGGCTGTGGACACGGAGACTGCTGGTGCAGAAAGTGAGGGGGGGAACCGGGACGCGCACTCCGGGGTTGGATTGGCAAATTAGAGGGTTTGCGGGCGTCACGTCAGCAAGTATTGTGCCATCCAATTCCCGGCTCATATCACATGGGGATTGCGCTTTTTTATTTAGTCCTGCAAGCGTTTGTAAAAGGAAAGTTGACAGCAAATTAGAGAGGTGCTCCAAGCTCATGTTTGTAATTACATTTTGGGCTGAATGGTGAAAATGTGCACGAGGCTAACACTCTACAGGTAGGCAGTGGTTATAATTTAAACAGTAGAAATGAACACTTATCAGGTGTATTCATACAGCACGAGGCAGCATTATTTTAACACAGTTTGCAATGAATAATAAAGACAAGCTTGGCAGATTGAGCTTCCTGTTCCAGTATCCACACTTCACAAAATCGAAACATTGTGATTTGAAATGAAGTTGCTCTCGTGATTAAATGGCTCCAAACTCAGGTTAAAGTGGTTATCAGTAACACCAAACAGCACACATTACATTTTTATTTTACCACTCCCATAAGCTGGATGGATCATTAGCGTCCAGAGGAGGAGTGGAGCAGTGCAACCTGTTGTGTCACGGGTCGTTCATGAGAACCAACAGTGCCACCTATGGGGCACCTCTGACTGCAAGCTGCTGCCCTCACTGAGCTTCATGACTCAGACACGAAGAAGTGCTGCATAAATAGGAGTTTTTCTCCAGTACAGCTGTGGGCTGGACATGGTGATGCACGGAGAGGCGCAGCCAGTCCTCAAGTGGCATCACGACTCAATATTAATAGTACCATGTACTTACTGTATAAGCTGGGGGAGACTTAATAAGGGGAGCACCTTTAAATATAAAGTTATTACAGAGTAGGTCAGCTCTCTGTCACAGTTATGTAGGCTATGTAGTTCACATCATAATAAAGCAAGGGACCTCCAGCAACATATGGCAGTGGTGCAATTACAATATTAAAGGGGCAGCTCATACCCATAAAGTTGGGGGACTCACACCGTATGTTCCAACACCTACGCTATACTATTTAGTATACCAGAATATGATTTAGTGTGTCAGATACAGTATGCCAAAAATGCCAGTATGTTTGACAACCTCTGGTTGCACTTTGCAGTATGAAAGCCAGCATGCTGTTCTGGCAATTCAATTCAATTCAGTAGAACTTTATTTATCCCAAAGGATGCTCAAATGAGGCTGCTGTAACCAGGGAGCCTGGTGGAACGCATGCATGCCCGTTGCAGCACCGCTGGCATATGCGCTGATACAGGCTATGAGATCCGTGCATACTGACAGTGTAAACTTCTTAGTGGGGCGGCAATGGCTCAGTCCATAGGGACTTGGGTTGGGAACCGGAAGGTCACCCGTTCGAGTCCCCGTCCGGACCAAAATATGGAGCATGGACTGGTGGCTGGAGAGGTGCCAGTTCACCTCCTGGGCACTGCTGAGGTGCCCTTGAGCAAGGCACCGAACCCCCTCGGGGCACCTCACCAAGGGCAGCCCCCTCACTCCGACATCTCTCCACTTTGTGCATGTATAGGTCCTGTTTGTGCCTTTCGGATCTGACAAGCAAGAGTGAAAACATTGAATTTCCCCTCAGGGGGATTAATAAAGTAAATAAACTAAACTGTCGTGCCAGAGAATGTTTCAAATTACAGTAACACTGAGTACAGTAACCACAGTTGTAATGATTCACAGCAAGTCCCAACCAGACAATAAGTGAGTTCCTCAGGTCAGGGTCGCTCACTGGGCCCCATTTTATAACAATAGAGTACTAAATATCTGGCAGAATATACAAGATAAAAGTGTCCTCAAGGAGCAAAAGCAAAAACCAGTGCCTAATAGAGTAACAATAGCAGTAAGATAAGTACAACAGTTACTAAAAATGAACTAAAATAGTGGAAAAAACAGACTGCGCCTGTTTATCTATGTTACATTAAATATGATATAATAGAGACAAGTAGTGTTGCACATGACTCAGAGAAATGATATTGCACAACATGTACAAGTGAACATGATATTAAGGAATAATATTGCACATGATGTTGTGAAAAAAAAAACAAAAAACACGATACTATGCCAAGCAGAAGATGTGTGACATTGACTAAGCAGCAGACAGATGACAGCTTATTGACAGCTGACAGAGGCCGCAATGACGGATGACAGTGCATTCAAGTGACTTATGATCAGTCCATTATAGTAGTAGAAATAGGAACTGTTTAAGTGAGCAAAATAAATCATAAAGATAACCAATGACAGCAAAGGAAAATAGCTAGAAAACTGACAGTGACAGAGGAATGTCATTTTACTGTCGTTGGTATAGAATCTACAATAAATGCAGTTACAACATCTAACTTAAAGCTCCAGTGTGTAGGAGTTAGGGGGATATATTGGGAGAAATGGAATATAATGAAATAAGTGTGTTTTCTTTAGTGTAATCACCTGGAAATAACAATTGTTGTGTCTTTGTTACTTTAGAATGAGCCGTTAATATCTACATAGGGAGCGGGTCCTTGTCTACGGAGATCACCATGTTGCACTGCCATGTTTCTACAGTAGCCCAGAACAGACAAACCAAACACTGGCACTAGATAGGGTCATTTGCATTTTCTTGTCAGCCATCATAGTCAGCAGCCCCTCCACGACAAGCAGTGTTGGGAAAACATTGATTTATAATGTGAAACTGTTTCATTCAGTGGTTTAGCTAGTTTAAATCATCTGGTCTGTTTGTTTTGGAGAAGAGGAGACCTCTGCAGATAATTAGGCTCCTGCTAAAAACCTCCTGATCATCTGGATCGGAGAAAAGGTGGGCACATATCAGCAGATGCTGTGCTGAAGTGTTGAACAGCATAGGAGAAACACTGATTTGTAACATCTAAGTTATCCCTGCATGTATTAATGACAGTATTTTTATGTACTTATTTCTTTGTTTATTATTTCACAGGTCATCCTAAGCCAGCCGGGGTGGGGAGGGGAGGGAAAGATTAGACAATGGGTCTGTTTTTCCCTTTAGCGTTTCAACAACTGCAAAATTTGTAAAACATATGGACTCACATGGATGAGATGCGCCAGTTCATATATGATTTATTAATAATATTTCACAAAGAAACTAGTCTCGCTCACCAGATCTTTCTCAAGAAAAGAAAGGTCTAGCTGGGCTGACTCTCACTTTAAGACTGGAGAAAAAAACGCTCCGGCTGCTTGTATTTCTTTCAACCAATCACAATTGTTCTGGGCGGTGCCAGCAACGGTGCGCTTGCAAAAATATTGCCGGGGGGAAACAGGTTTTGGTGTAACATGCCCACAAAAATATCGCCTACAGGACGCGAACCATGGCAGAAAAATGGCTACATCCCCGCAAGATCAAACACCACAAAAGTTAGTAAAGGACGTGTTGAAAACGGTTGAAAACTGCTACACAACCGGAGATGGTAGGGCGGGACTTCAGCGGGTGGCTCGTTCCACCAAATGACAGGCTGATCTATGTAGCGAACTTCCGCCCACTCAGACTACAAAGAAACTAAATAAAAAATTGATCACAAAAATTCAGTTTTTAGTGTACTGGTTGTAATCACCACAAGAGACCTCTACAGTTCAGATCCCGGTAAGAACCTTCTAAACAATGAACACTGAAGGAATAATAACCTGTAGAAGTTTCAGCTGGTTGCAATCTGCAGTCCTCACCACTAGATGCCACTAAATCCCTTTAAATGTTTATTAAAACTACACACATTGAAAAGTAACAGCAGAGCTGCAAATGGCTTTTTTTTCTCCAAGGTAACACTGAAACATTGAGATCATTTTTTCTCTGTATTTCAAATTTCATGCTACATACTGTGATGGACATACGGGCAAGAGTTCAAGGCACAATACTATGAGTATGTCCCAGTACTGCATGCAGCAGTGTGCACTTTATAAGGGCAGCAGCAGTTTGTGCTGAAACCAGCCACATTGTGTAAGTATTGGTTAAAAGTGATGCAACACAGGCAGATATATCCTGACTTTTATCTCTTCAAAAACAGCACCCTATTAAGTCAATAGCATCCTTCATTAAACCCTCTCTGCCTCTATACATGCCTACTACTTTGAAAACCCTACTCCAGCTTGTGATTTGGGCTTTTTGTTCAAAAATATAAAGTCTCAAGTGCAAGCCGAGATAACCCCGCTAACACCATCAACTGTTCTCACAGGCTGCGTCGCAGTGGTGAAAGAAGATCTTTTACTTTACTTTTACCACAGAGCAGAAATAACCTGAAAGTAAATAATAATTAGCATCAAAATATATTTTAAGTACCAAAACTACTTGTTATGCAGAGCGGGCCATTTCAGAATAATGCATATTGTATTACTGGATTATAATTAGTGATGCATTAATGTGTAAGCATCACTAATTGCAGCTGGTAAACGTGGGCCTCATTTTATCCACTTTATATTCTGCACAGTAGCTTAATTCACTACAATATATCAGAGTTTATTCATGGAGTTACATTTTTTAATTATCATCTGAATCTGCAAAGTAACTAATGCTGTTGAATAAATGTGGAAAATACAATATTGGTGTCCAAATTGTAGTGAAATATTAGAAGAAAGTAGTATAAAAAGGAAATACTTGTGTAAAATTGCACTTGAGTAAATGTTGCTGAGTAGTTCCAAACATTAAATAAAATAAATGATAATAACAGCATTGTAAATGGTGTAGAAAAAGTAATATTAAGTGTATTAGGTGCAATAATCCATTCATTCCTTCAAAGAACAATGGAGCTCAGCCATCAGTGGTTTTGCTTCCTCGGCACCCTGCAGGGTGAAAAGCCCAAGCTGCCAGCATACACGCTTGCTATTCCTCAAGAGAAGAGTGAACAAGCCACCATGGGACACAAACCAGTGACACGTTGAAAGGCAGCCAGAGGAGCCACCCTGCAGCTGAGGCCTCTCCACAACAGCGCTAAACACCAATTACAGGCCATCAGCGGCAGAGTGGAGGGACCCTGTGGGTTTAGAAAAGAGAGAAAGAGAGAGCTCCCTCCTTCATCCCTCTCCTCCTCTTCATGCTTTCTGCTCCAGCAGCACCATTCAAGTGGAATGAGATATCAAAGTACGAGCAAATCCTGAATTTCCATCCAAAATGATGGCACTCGAGGAATACCTCATGTAGCTGGCATAAAGCTACGGACTGTCCGTGTTATTGTCACTGTTTTCTCTGGGTCAGTCTTGAACTACGGTCCATTTTCGTCAGAACATCGAACATATATTTAGCAAAGGGTATTGATACAGTAGATTTTCAGTAATATAACAAGGGCATTGTCATTTCCATTACCATATATCTTTTCCATCACAATAAACAAAAGTAATGGAAATGACATTTTATCACACTTTAAAGAAAAACATGATAGGTAAGGTTGCTAAAGTTTGATTTAGTGTTAGCATTAAATGTTTTAAAATGCACAATGTAAAATTATGTTTTTGTTATTATTCCCGTCACATGACTGTTGCTGCCGTCACCGAGTATAAAAACTCAAAAAACCAACTACCTGAATTTACATTTTGCACGCTGTGGTAGAAATGACAATAACCCCAAAAGACAGATTGTATTTTTATACTAAAAAAAAGACATAAAACACTAATACATCTCACATTCCGTCATTTGTATGTAAAGTTAAAGGAACAGTGTGTAATATTTAGGGGGATTCAGTGGCATAGAGTGGTAAGAATTGCATAATTCAACCAGCTGAAACTTCTCCTGGTTTGAATTTCTTTAATGTTTAATGTTTACCAATAAAGAATTAATCCGCAGAGGTCACTTCCTCTTCAAAACACAAGGGCCAGGTGATTAAAACCAGTAAAAACACAGAATAAAGCAGTTTCACGTTACAAATAGGTGTTTCTCCTATGCTGTCTGGCATGTCAGACAGAGACGGCTTGATGTGTGCTCACCATTAGGGCTGCTGACTTGCCGCTTGATCGAACGTACACGCACACAATGCACTATGTCTGTGTACTTGCTGCAGCACAACTTAGCCAAAACGCACAATACTGGTGGTCTCCACTTGGGGCAGACAACAGAAATATAACCCGGAAATCAGGTAGTGCATGCTGGGTGTTGTAAACACACATGAATGCCCCCTTACACAAATGTCTTACCCCCTCAAATCAAATCTGCCGAAAAAGGCACAAAACAGAAAGGTTTTCTCATCTGTCTCCACTCCACTCCATGCTGTGTGCCGGCAGTGTGTGATCTACTGTCTCTATTATCTCTATCTATAAAATCACTATTTAGAATGCAAATGAGCCAAGATGCATCGGCATCAGGTTTCTCAGTCTCAGTGAGGCAGAATGCAGCAGTAACGTGAAGCTCCATCAAACTCGTTGTAGCGTCTCGTGTCGTGAGGTACTTAATATATAGTTAACAAGAAAAAACTAAAGTAAATATAGCAGTGTGAGCATATAGTGTGAGCCTGTCAGTGCGAACGTTTCTTCAATCACACAAGCACAGTGAGAGATGAGTGCCTGCTGCATGTCACATACTGAGGACAAATGGCCTGTGTGTGCCAGACCCCTACATAAAGCCCTGCCCAGCCTCTAGTTTTGCACGCTGGTTTTTGATAATCACAGCTTTTTTTCTAAAGTTTTTATTAACTTTTCACTCCTGCAGCTTTCAGCAGCTCAAAGGAGAGTGGAGTGAAGAGAAATCTGTTAAATTGCTAACAACAACAACAAAAAAAGACAAAAAAACCAAAACAAAACAAAACAAAAAAGTATAAAATGTTCTGCTCTAGCCTATATCTGTTGTGTTTGTTAGTTCTGTTAGTTTGAGAAGTTTTTTTTTATAAGACTAGCTTTGGTAAATACTGGTGAGGTTATTGTAATTTTTAGGTTCAAATTTATTTCATATGTCTAGATGCCTAATGGTCATCCAATAAGATAAATGTTAAGATGTTGGTTGTGCCTGGATGAAGGATATTTTTATATTATATTATATTATATATTTATATTTTTATTTTTTCTTAATTTTGATTTTATTTTTTGTTTATTTTATTTTTCAGTTTTCTTCCCTGAGGGATTGCCACCTTATTGTGGTCAGGGGGTTTGTGTGCCTCAGTGACACTAAGAGCTATACCAGCAGGAGCTTAGTCTTCAGGTGGGACACCCAAGTTGGACAGGTCTTAGGGTAGAGGCCTGACAAAGTGCAGTCCATTTCTTTAGGTTGAGGGTTGGACACACAGCTAACAACAACACAATTCCATGTAGAAAACACTGTTATCAACAACAAAACAACCGGCGAGCACATATGAGACCACAGTGACACCCTCTATAGGGCACTCACACAGCGTCCCCACATCCTGCAAGCGAGTGAGTGAGTGAGTGAGTGAGTGAGTGAGTGAGTGAGTGAGTGACCTTTATTTGTCAGCTCTACCTATGGCAAAAATGTGCTAGAGCATGATGTCCCCTTCACATTTATGCCTGCCTAGAACCGGGCTTGCTTGATATGCTTGATGAGGAAGAAGAACTATTTCACTATGTAACGGCGTGGAAACATCATAGAGATGTGGGTAGTTCCGTGACAGGTCTGTCAGCCTCTCTTCAAAAGTTCCTGCCATTGCTCCGACAGCAACTCCATTTGGTCTAATCTCACGGTCACCGTGTTCATTCGTACGAGCGCCTCGTGTCAATATTGCATCTAACTACATTAATTACACTAAAGAAAACTCACTTGATATCCCCCTAAATCCCACACACTGGACATTCAAGTATTTGATTTACCTGCATTTATTGTAGATGCTAAACATGCAGTTTTATATCTATGACAGTAAAATGACATATGTATTTCTCTGTCATTTTCATAGTTATTTCTCTTTGTTGTCATTGGTTGTCTTTATGATTTATTTTGCCCACTTAAACAGTTCCTGTTTCTTTGACTATCTAATGGACTGATCATAAGTCACTTGAATGCACTGTCATCCGTCATTGCGGCCTCTGTCAGCTGTCAATAAGCTGTCATCTGTCTGCTGCTTAGTCAATGTGATGTATCTTCTACTAAGCAGAGGATTGTGGGTCAGAATAGCCAGAACAGCATGCTGGCAGTCATACTGTAAAATGCAACCAGATGCAGTCAAACATCCTGGTATTTTTGGCATACTGTATTTGGCATACTATACTAAATCTTGTTCTGGCATACCAAATAGTTGGTGGTGGAACATGAGGGCTTCTAACTACGGTGGCTGATGTGAAAACATGTATGACCCTATCTAGAGCCAGTTTTTGGTGTGTCCATCCCGTGCTACTGTAGAATCATGGCAGTGCAACTTGGCGGCCTCCATAAACAAGGACCCATTCCTTATGTAGATGAAAACAGCTCATTCAAAGGTAAGGAAAATGCAACAGTTCTTGTTTTCAGGTGATTATACACTAAAGAAAACATATTCATTACATTACATTTGATTTCTGCAAAACTGGACTGTCCAAAATCTGGCCCAGGGACAACAACCACACGTAAAAGGTCATATTTAAATATATATACAGTACAGGCCAAAAGTTTGGACATACCTTCTCATTCAATGCGTTTTCTTTATTTTCATGACTATTTACATTGTAGATTCTCACTGAAGGCATCAAAACTATGAATGAACACATGTGGAGTTATGTACTTAACAAAAAAAGGTGAAATAACTGAAAACATGTTTTATATTCTAGTTTCTTCAAAATAGCCACCCTTTGCTCTGATTACTGCTTTGCACACTCTTGGCATTCTCTCCATGAGCTTCAAGAGGTAGTCACCTGAAATGGTTTTCCAACAGTCTTGAAGGAGTTCCCAGAGGTGTTTAGCACTTGTTGGCCCCTTTGCCTTCACTCTGCGGTCCAGCTCATCCCAAACCATCTCGATTGGGTTCAGGTCCGGTGGCTGTGGAGGCCAGGTCATCTGCCACAGCACTCCATCACTCTCCTTCTTGGTCAAATAGCCCTTACACAGCCTGGAGGTGTGTTTGGGGTCATTGTCCTGTTGAAAAATAAATGATCGTCCAACTAAACGCAAACCGGATGGGATGGCATGTCGCTGCAGGATGCTGTGGTAGCCATGCTGGTTCAGTGTGCCTTCAATTTTGAATAAATCCCCAACAGTGTCACCAGCAAAACACCTCCACACCATCACACCTCCTCCTCCATGCTTCACAGTGGGAACCAGGCATGTGGAATCCATCCGTTCACCTTTTCTGCGTCTCACAAAGACACGGCGGTTGGAACCAAAGATCTCAAATTTGGATTCATCAGACCAAAGCACAGATTTCCACTGGTCTAATGTCCATTCCTTGTGTTTCTTGGCCCAAACAAATCTCTTCTGCTTGTTGCCTCTCCTTAGCAGTGGTTTCCTAGCAGCTATTTGACCATGAAGGCCTGATTCGCACAGTCTCCTCTTAACAGTTGTTCTAGAGATGGGTCTGCTGCTAGAACTCTGTGTGGCATTCATCTGGTCTCTGATCTGAGCTGCTGTTAACTTGCGATTTCTGAGGCTGGTGACTTGGATGAACTTATCCTCAGAAGCAGAGGTGACTCTTGGTCTTCCTTTCCTGGGTCGGTCCTCATGTGTGCCAGTTTCTTTGTAGCGCTTGATGGTTTTTGCGACTCCACTTGGGGACACATTTAAAGTTTTTGCAATTTTCCGGACTGACTGACCTTCATTTCTTAAAGTAATGATGGCCACTCGTTTTTCTTTAGTTAGCTGATTGGTTCTTGCCATAATATGAATTTTAACAGTTGTCCAATAGGGCTGTCGGCTGTGTATTAACCTGACTTCTGCACAACACAACTGATGGTCCCAACCCCATTGATAAAGCAAGAAATTCCACTAATTAACCCTGATAAGGCACACCTGTGAAGTGGAAACCATTTCAGGTGACTACCTCTTGAAGCTCATGGAGAGAATGCCAAGAGTGTGCAAAGCAGTAATCAGAGCAAAGGGTGGCTATTTTGAAGAAACTAGAATATAAAACATGTTTTCAGTTATTTCACCTTTTTTTGTTAAGTACATAACTCCACATGTGTTCATTCATAGTTATGATGCCTTCAGTGAGAATCTACAATGTAAATAGTCATGAAAATAAAGAAAACGCATTGAATGAGAAGGTGTGTCCAAACTTTTGGCCTGTACTGTATATATACACAGATCAATACACAAATCCCCCTCTCAGGGTTCTGGACTTGGGATGAAACCCTCCATGCATTGTGAGAAGCTTGCTTGTCTTGATACCAGTGGCCTCTATCTCCTCCTTTGGCCAGCTTGATGACTGGCAGGACATACGTGTTGATGGCTCGGACCTTGCTCTTTCCGTTCAGCTGACTTTTCAGGACCTGCCTTACTCTACGTAGGCATTTGGCTTTGGCTGACTTCCTTGCGACCTCCTCGTGGGTCCTCAAGGTTGCCTGCGGGACCCCAAGGTATTTGTAGCTGTCCTGAACATCTGCAATGTTGCCCTCTGGTAGTTAAACACCCTCGGTTCTGATCACCTTCCCTCTCTTGGACACCATCCGACAACACTTATCTAGTCTGAATGACTTTCTGATGTCATTGCTGTAGATCCTGGTGAGATGGATCAGTGAGTCGACATCTTACTCACTCCTGGCATACTGCTTGATGTCATTCGGGAGAGGAAGTGACTGATGGTTGCTCCAATTCGAAAACTGGTATCTGTAGCCACTCTGTGATGAGTTGGCTGAGGGGGGTTCAGGCCTATGCAGAACAGTAGCTGGGACAGTGCAACACCTTGGTATATGCCGCACTTGATGGTAAATTGTGCATTCAGCTTTGAATTGAATTGTTCCAACTGAATTTGAATTTTTGTATGTTCCTTTTGTATCAAGTTGACAAAAAAGAAAGAGAAATGTGTTTTTGTTTTTCTTATTTCTGACACAGACCCAAAAATCATAAGAGTTGAAGAATGACCGATATACATTACTAACTTTCGTGATGATATCTGACTTCGCTGGTTTCTTGTCACTCAAGCTGAGAATCCAAACATGTAATTATTATGTTTCCTGCACGTTATTTATGGAACCCAGCGTGTGTCCCGCAGCATGTTATTACTTAAAAGTTGATGTCTGACTGATGCTTAATGAATGCTTTGCAGAGCTATAAGTGACAGAAGGTGGTTAATAATCATAAGGTTTAAACAGCAGCTATCAAAACAGTGTCACCAGCTTAAAACACATTTCTGTCAATGATTTGTCAATCATCTGAGTATGACTTTTGCTTTTCCCCACTTTATCTCTCTATCTTCTCACAAAGCTTCTCTCTTACTTCAATCTACAGTCACAGAAATATTCTGAGGACGCCATGTCTCTGACCTTTACAATCCTCCCTGCCTGCTTGTAATGTTGGTGATCTAAGAACTTAACTTTATTGCAGTCAGTATAAGTTTCACTGATGAGAACATTAGCTGCGTGCCCAAAATACAAAATATGAAATGTCTGTCCTGAGCAGCAGGGATGGGTCATTTTCTCCTTTGTTATTCTTACTCAATTTTTTCTACAATACAGATGACACATATCCACTTTATATTTTGCAAATACCCAAGACCCTTTTTACCCATTTTATTAATTTATTTAAGTCATTTTCTGATCCCTTGTCTGGAACTATTTGCCCAATTCAGACATAACAGAAAGTCTGGCAGTGAAAGATGTGAACGTACTGTACAAGCTGCAGTGGATTTCACAGCACTGAAGTCATTCTGTAGCCTGTTTCACCTAATAGTTCCCACAGTGAGTGTTTAAAAAGCTACTGATGAAAGAGGCAAAAATAGACTTGAAACAGATTATCTGATGGCAGTGTTAACGGAGGGGAAAGACTCGGTGTGACCCCGCACAGACACACATCCAGGCTGTGAAATTTTAACTGGCGTCTACCTCCTGGTGAGCAGAGTCCCATGGGATGTCACTTTGTTGGCTCTTAGCATCTCCTGCTTTTGCTTTGGGACGGGTTGTTACAGCTGCGAGCTTCTTGGCAGCAGCTCAGCTTGCAAAACGGTGAGAATTTTATATAGAATGAGCTGACTTTGTAGGATTCTCTCATATAAAAGAAATCTCTCAATCCTTCTCTTCTCTTCTCTTCTCTTCTCTTCTCTTCTCTTAATTAAATAAGAGGTCACGTAAGAGGCATGACCAGAGTGCAGAGCTGTAAACATGGTGTCACGGACAGTGAAAATGCCCACTAAACATCATGAAAGAGTTTCTAATGGTAGAGTCACTTGCAGAAACGAGGGTCAAGTCAAGAGCTACATTCATGTTACAACCTAACTGTTACGTACTGTATCTGCGGTTCATGCCAATTAGTCTGAGATTCATGTTTTCTTCCCTCAAACAAGCTGCAGAAGCAGCAAGTCAAGGCTAGCCGATGTCTTCTCTCTCAGATGTGTCAGTTTGTAATGGGTATGCAGGAAACCAAACATGGTACTTTCTATCTTGCTATTCCAGTCTTTAATGATGCACATCTACATCTATGTTGAACATTTAAAATGTCACTAGTATCTGAGCAGTTGCACCCCCACAAAGAAAATACTTGGAGGCCAACATTACTGTCTATAAGAGGCTAGGGAACGCTCACTTTTTAAGCTAGCATGAAGGTAGTGGTATCCTGTGAAACTAGACAACCTAAGGCATCCATGTTGGCATAGCTTGTCATAAGGGGGGTGTAATGCTTCAAAGTTAAGCTAAATTTTGGTGAGGGAACAACTGACAAGGCCATTTTCAAAGGGGTCCCTTGAACTCTCACCTCAAGGTATCATAATGAAAATGGGATCTATGGGTACCCACAAGTGTCCTTGAAACTTAGGAGGGCTGGCTCCCAGTAAATGCTTTGTTCCTTACAATCAAAGTACTCCCTTCAAATTTAAGGACAATGAGCCTATTTGAGGAACAATGAACACGTATAAACAGATGCTCATTACATTCAAATAGGATTGTTGTGGAACTCAAAATGTTAACTGCACCAGAATTACTCCTTTCACCGCAGACGTCCCTCTCCCCAACAACGCTTTCCAGTTCCTTCTGGGGGATTCCAAGATGTTCTCAGGCCAGATGAGATATGTAATCCCTCCAGTGTGTTCTGGGTCTGCCCCGGGGCCTTCTACCAGTGGGACGTGCCCGAAACACCTTTAACGGGAGGCGCCCAGAAGGCATCCTTATCAGATGCCCGAACCACCTCAACTGACCCCTTTCGACGCGAAGGAGCAGCGGCTCTACTCCGAGCTCCCTCCAGATGTCCGAGCTCCTCACCCTATCTCTAAGGCTGAGCCCAGCCACTACATGAAGGAAACTCTTTTCGGCTGCTTGTATCCGCAATCTCATTCTTTCTGTCACTACCCGGAGCTCATGACCATAGGTGAGGGTAGGGACGTAGTTTAACCAGTGAATCAAAAATTTTGCCTTCAGGCTCAGCTCCTTCCTCACCACAGCAGTCCAGTGCAGTGCCCCCATCACTGCAGATGCCGCACCAAACCACCAATCCATCTCACACTCCATTTTACCCTCACTCGTGAACAAGACTCCAAGATACTTGATCTGCTTCGCTTGAGGGAGTAACTCTCTCCCAAACTGGAGGGGGCAAACCACCGGTTAATGGTAGAGCATGATGGATGGATGGATGGATGGATGGATGGATGGATGGATGGATTGATGGATTGATGGATGGATGTTGTGTAATATGTAACATTAACTGTAAAATAAGAAACTGAAGTATATCAGTATGCAGTTCCTTAACTCTCCATACTGACATTCATTTCAGCTTGCCAGATCTTTGAATCTGCTTGCTCCACTGAGTTCGAGTTGACTGATTTGTGGCATGAAACAGCAGTTTCTTGGTTAAACAGAAAACAGCCAATGAGCACTGTGGGGGGACTAATGATAAACCAATCAGCAGCATGGGTGGGACAAACGTTGTTATCGAGCGCTGTCAAGCATTGTTAAGTGTGGTCAAGCGGTGCACTGGAACCAGTGAGAAATACTAACAAAAATGGCAAGTGCTTTAGAACAGATAGAGGCTATTCTAAATCCACATCTCCTCTCAGTGCCGCCTAAAGTTGTAGTTTGTTTTACTTCACTCTGTTTCACTCTGAAAACCCCGGCAAAACAGGTATTTGGCAGGGTTACACATTAGTGTGGACGTAACATGATTTGAGATTCAGGAGGATATGTTGGTCTCTAGTGACTAGTTGGGAAAGATTAAATACCCCTCCCCCACAGAAATCAGGTAGAGTGAACGCAGTGTCGGACTGGAGATGGAAACAGAGTGTAACAAAATGACAGTTGTGTCTGATATCAGAAAACACTTCATCAGCATATAGAATTCATGAAACATAGTGAGACAGCTTTTGGTTTTGGTGTGCCATCCTAAGATTTTCCAGAAGTTCAATCTGGCCTTCTCTATATAAAAAATCTGGGGACACCAGTGTATCTGAGCTGTTAAGTGTCACACCTCCTTCAAATGGATCTTAGGTTTGGCGCAGCTGTAATCGTTGTTTTTCATATAAAAACAGTGGATCAGTGACTGTGTGTAATATCTCAGTCTCAGTGAGAAGATGAGCATTTGCTTGCAGCTCTGTATTTGACAGCCTTGGATAGCACACCATGTTCGATCTGTTTGCCGTATACTGCTGGCATTACAGCTGAAGAGCCTGCGCACAGAGATCTATTGGTAAACAGCCGATGCTGTATTTCCTTGGGTGAAGTAGTGTTGTCAGTAAAGATTGTCTGGTCACTTGTGCAGCTGAACAGAAGCATCTCCTCCGCCAGTGACCCATACATCATAACACAGCAGCAGCAGGGGCAACATGGGAGGAATCTTAAAGGGCTGAATGAAGTATTAATCACATTGGTCTGTCTCTGTAAATGTTAAATTGAGCAGGTTAGCCGGAGGCCCAGCTGCACCGTTAAGTTTTTACAACAAAAGATTTAGCCGTTAAACTGTTTTCTTCATAATGCAGTAGATATTGAACTCTCCTACGTAAAAGTGAGAGCAGAGGAATGAGTCAGTAGGTGCATCGCTGATATTATTGAATCTCTTCCCTTTCCACATCTCCCTCTCGCAAACACACCCACACATACTGTACATGCACACACATGTTTATTAAGGGGTCATTACCAGAGGCTGACCTGATTAGAGATTTAAAAAGAAAATTGTTTTCTGCCCTTCTCACAGCAGGAGCAACAAAAACAAAACAATATCATAATGTGCTGATGAATCAGAGTGGAGAGGCAGACGCACAATGATATGTTATGAATAAAAGATCAGATGCTGCTGTGAAGCTTGTCTTCCTTCTCAATGTGAGGCACCTTTTTAGATATTCCTCAACGCACATGAAGGACCAAAGAGGTTAGAGACAATAGTGTCACTGAAATTCACTGAAAAATGAAAACAATTGGAGAGGACCATTAGTAAAGTAAACATGCTGTCAGGCACGCTGATTTAGTCCACTGCAAAGTTTAATACAGTACATGCAGTCGGTTATTTGAGGGGGGACGTCATCCCCTTTGTTAGCAAAATGGCCAAAATGTGTCCCCGTGGTTATCCTGCCATCCCTCTCCATCCCTCCTTCACCCAGACACTGCTGGGGAAAAGAAATTCTGATGTTGTGTTTACACCAATTCGCATCATGTTGCTCGTGTGAGTTTGACTGCTAGAATATTTTGTGTTCTTTCGCTTCATACGTGCAAATGAATTTCCTTGAAAGAGGAGGGGCTTCCTCCTACCCCCCTTTTTCAGTCTGTCAGTCTGAGATCCTTTTTATTCCTGTTTCTGTAAAAGTAGGACATGGTGTCATGGAGCTCGGGGCAGCCACAGACTGACGAGATCAGCTTCTCCTCCATTTTTCTGATACGTTGTTTGCATCATACGTCCTGGAGGATCTCAATGCCGATTGGCTATCACGGTGTGAACTCTCGCAAATAAGCATATGACGCAGAATCGCGCTACTTGCATCAATGGTGCTGCTTAATGCGCGAACTGTTTTATTAGTGCTGGGTATGAACATATCATTAACATTCTAATGATGTAAGTATTGTTTTTGTACTCTATTATTAACCAAAATGCGTCACAGTACAAAATGACTGTCACCAAGCTTTTGATTTTAAGAAGAAGGCTGTCAAAGTTTGCAGCACGGTAGGCACACATGCTGTACTCTGGGCACTGTACATCACAAAAAATACACAGAAAAGCTTGAGGACACCTATTTTGTAGCCAACAAGGTAACAAAAACAAGCACACCCAACAACACGGTGCAGGAAGACGAGAAAATATTGTGGTAGAGCTGTGGTCCATTTGACAAAGTTAGCATTCCTGATTAGCAATCAACTTCACATGACAATGTTTACTGTGCTGACTGTGCTTGATTATGGTGATGTATTATCTATGAATGCACCCTCCCAGTGTTTGCATTCTCTGGACCCTGTGTATCATGGTGCGTAGAGATGCATTACCAACTGTTAGCTCCTAACTCATCACTGTATCCTATATGCTCTGACTGGGTGGCTATCTTTAAAATGTCATAGTCTCATTGGCATTCTCTTATTTACAAAGCTATTCTTGGCTTACTTCCAGCATATGAATGTGTGCACATTAAGCAAAAAATTTAAAATGGCGATGCTTTTCGTTCACAGAACATATTTTCATTGCCTATACCTCAGGTATACCGAGGGGAAAAGAACATTTATGTATACAGCTCCTTGTATGCGGAATCATCTGCATAAGGAATTAGAGACTTTGAATTTAACAGTTGCATAATGGAGAATATAACTGAACTTACGATAAGTAGCATGTTCATATTGACAAAAGTTGAAACAATTAACATTATATTTTGATGCACAATGCCAAGCCTCTTAGAACTAGCTCAAGTGGTTTACCAGTAGTGACCCAGTGGGTTTTACGAAGTTTTAAAAATACTGAAATTCGAGACTTTATTTGAGATTAGATGGAAACCTGCTATCCCAGACCCTGCCTTTTTACGATTATATTAAGCCTTAAGCCTTTCATTCAGCGGAGACATAGACATATAGGGATGGACAGGGGAGTGGTGCTGCGTAGGACCAGAGTACAGTTGACAAGCGTGCGTTGATAGCTTGTCATCATACCTTTATGACCTTCAACATAGTATTTGTCATCTGAATTTGGTGATGAGAGTTTAATATTCTGAAAGCCAAGACTTTTTAAAAAAATTTAAAGTCAAACAAAACCCCAAAGTGATCCAAAATCTGGATGACGCTCATTTGTCTATGGGGGTGAAAACGATGGGTGTTGTTCAATGCAGTGAACCAGGTCTGTTCCACCTGTTAAAAATGAACGAATTACCTACTGAGCACATGCAATCCACTATAAAACACAGCTGTCAAACTGTGCTGAGAAAAAGTTGCACTTCTATCAATCATTGTAAGCTTCTCACCTGCTTTCACACTGGCATGACTGAATCCTATGAAGTCACAGTTCTCACTTGCTTACACTATGAACTTGTAAAATGCTTACATCTTACTGGCTGGCAGGTTTCCATTATAACGTGGCATTTCAGGACATCTCAAACGTAGTTCTGGTCAACATTTTGACCACCTTTCTGTATCAGTGCACATGATATAGAGTTGCGAAGCAGGAGACATTTCCAGGTTCAGAAGTAGTTTTCTTTTAATTATATCCTAAAGTTTTAATCCTTAAGATGTCAGTTCTGGTTGATATGGTGACTACCGTGGTCGCAGAAGAGCAAGTGTTGTATCTATTTGCAGCAGAGTCAAACAAACTTATGTGGCTCAAAAAATAATTGGCCTTTTTCCATCACGCCATGAGCAACTGGAATCTGAGTTCATGTTGAGCCTGGCGCGAGTAGTCTTCCACATAACAACAGGAAGAGTGAAAGGAGTTGGGTACTTTGCTGAGAAGTTGGAGGTGTGCAGCTCTTCATCTCGCAGCTCACTGTGGCTGCTTCTTCTTTTTAATTACTAAATATACTCCATATTTGAAACTGACAAACACATACAGATAATGGCTGCTGTCTTAGCTTAGAAACATTTTTGATGACAATTGTGGTCAGCGCTGTCCTCTGTGGAGAATGCAACTGCCCTCTGAATCACATACTATTCCTTTTTACTTTCAGTATGAACTGCAGATGCCCTTACAAAGTATGTACTGTTACATGCAGTACGCACAAATAGTACCTCATAAGACTGCCCCCTGAACTTTAACCCTCGTGCTCATATTTCTGTTACCCTGGAGTCAGAACAAAACAGCATTTGCCAAGCTACACAGAGGTCAACCCCACAGAGCTCTGCTGCTGTTACTCTGCAGTGTTTGTAGTTTTAACTTTGAAGTATAACTGCATATATTGTAGATTCTAACATATTGTATTCATGACAGTAAAATTACATTTGCATTTCTCTGTCATTGTTATTTTCATAGTGATGTTCTTTTGTGGTTGGTAAACTTACTGAAATTGACATACCATGTATCAGGAGATGCTAAATCTTTTTCTGACATACAAAATAAAAACTGACTAAAAATTTTAGTTGTCATTTAGGGCCATTAGTAGACTAGTTGCCCATATGTTTACGATATTAATTGAAATATTAAATTGTATATTTTGGGCGGGGCAACACAATGGTTTGAGTTGAAGGTGTGACAAAGAATAGCATCAGTAACATTGTTAGCACTGTGCTACATTACAGAGAAATACAAACCGTACTAATGAACCTTCATTAATATAGGCCTATATTTTATCTACAAGTGCACGTCACACACTGAGCGAGCCGCCTGTTAATGACGCTGTTGGCAAAGCAGTAATGATTGTGCTAAGTGGCTAATGGGCATGTAGCTACTTTCATGTTTCAGATGATACGTCATGTTTGTAGTCGACCAATGAAGATGAGTTTACATATCACCTTGGGTTCATCCTTCACCATCTCAAAATGATCCCACACTTTGGATTTCCTGCCCGACATGTTATTAACTAGCCTGCCAACTAATGACCTTTCTGGTTGACTAACATTTGGTCGACTATTAGGGGGCAGCCACAGAAATAATACGCCGGTGTGGTTATTGCAATGTACAGTCAGTTCCCTGTAGCTACTTTGTGAATACATTGAATGTAGCATAAAAGTGTTAATTATGTGGTTTAATTTGATCAAAATCATTACATTTATAGCTCCGATGTTCCTTGACATACAGTTTTCTGGACAGTTTAACTATATTACAGGTTTATGTTGTAGCTATCAGTTTTAGCAAAGGGTTTATTTAGCACAAACAGATACACCCATTTTCATTAATTTTCTACATCATGTATTTTTTGTGTGTGTGCAAGCCAGGGAACGTCAGTCAAACTGGTGTTGGTTGTTTTGATAAGATATCTCAGTTTTTAAATTTTCATAAATTATGTTTGGTATTTTTTTTGTATTGTGTACTCAAAGGGAATATCAATCAGACTGGTGATTGAGTCATTTTAAGAATGGATCTTATCTGTTTACAAATAAACATGAAATCATGCTCCATCTGTCAATTTGCACAAAATTTTGAGTTCAATGATTGGATGTTTCATATTGAAAACTAGTTTGCATCTTTCTTTACGTTATTAACATATTGTACAAAGGCTTGTACTTTTGACCCCTTCATCAAAGACTCATACATTTCCAAACAGAGCTGATAATATTTTGTTCTGATAATTAAGTTGAGAGTTTCCTGTGCTTCAGCTGTGTGTCACTTTGCATCATTCATAGAGAAAATAAATTAGACCTTTACATTCAGAACCTTAGAATATACTGCATTAACTCATCCAACTCCCAAACTCCATGTTCAATGACAGGTAACCATAGCAACAGTTCTTCTGCTTACTGCCATGTTCCAGTATGAGTTGGAACTGACCTAAGCATGGGTTACACTGACAGTTTCTTTTATTTCCTGCAACTCTTTTCGCCATAAGCATGATAACACAGGTTGTACAAATTAATACAAGTCTCCTGATATAAATAATAACCAACTCTAAGGAGGAAACTCTACTTTGCTTTGCATCGTTGAGCTTTTCATCTCCGCCTCTCCCATTGTTTCCATATATCAAGGCAATTTGTGGCATACGATAGCTCACATAGGAAATTACAAAGTGCTGATGACAACTTGACTGGCACTATAAACACATTTAGACACAATTTAGCCCCGATGGTAATTTTTATAAACAGCCATAAACGTCTCTAATAAGGGCTCATCTTTTCGTCTCTCTGCCTATTTATTTTACTCTAATTGTCTCTCCGTCTTTCTCTCCATCTCTCTCTTTCACACACACACACACACACACACACACACACACACACACACACACACACACACACACCGTCTGGTTGCATCAGATTTGGAGATAATCTGAAAAGAAAAAAAAAAAGATTCTCCTCTTGTGATTCCAGCTTTTCTCTTATTAGTATTTCTCGAGGATACATCAGCTGGTTCACACACAGAGCATGTGTTCTCTTCCAGGCAAAATCACTGAAGTATTGATTAGCTGTATTACATCCTCGCCGCTGCCACTGGGCCGACTCGGAGCGAGGCTGTTAGCTGATCTGTATTGATTAATGAGGACAAATGTATGGAGGATATGCTGCTACACCTAATAAATACTTCTCTTTTGTTGTCTCCCTCCCGCTTTCTTCATTCATTTTTAAAACCGTCTGAGTTTTGTGGGTTTGTGGTGAATATATACCCAGACACAGACACCCCTGCTGCATTTGTTTTATTACCAGCGCTTAAATGGGACGCATTAAAAATGACAAACCACAACTCTGAGTTAAAATACTGGGGGGAAAAATTGACAGAAGGATAAACAAAGGGAAAAAAACAGGCATCAGCACTAAAACAGACACAAGCGAATACTTGTCTCCACTGGTCCAGCACTATTTGATATGTCTTTACTCCCAGAAAATAATAAATGTAATCACATTTATTAATATACAAACTAATACACAGTCACAAGTGCAAAACTAAACAGATACTCCACACTTCTTGCTGCTTCTGCTGCGTTCTCCGTCTGATGTCAGGGTAGAGTAATTAACATTTATCAATCTCCAAGAGAGACCTTTCCCCCACCAGGGGAGAATGATGTGTTACCTGCCATGGTCTTCACTTGCCCACTGCACGGCTCCCTCACCCATTACCAACAACAGGCAGTCAGGGAAGGAGCTCTGATGAAGGCCGAACTGTCATCAGCTACCATTATACGCTGTAGAGCAGGTAATACTGAGTGACCGGCCAATTTGATGTGGCGGTTTCTACTTGCAAAGTTCACGACCAGCGATACAGCCATTAGATCTAATGTGCACCCACATGAGAAATGATATGGTGTAAAGAAAAAAAGGATGATTATTACCATTCCTGAGTAAAAAGTAAAAGCCGTACTTTATGCTCACTCTGCTATCAGTGTAGTTAATGGGTCTACGTTTCAGTAGTATAATGAACTATATATTGTAATTGAACTATGAACTATGTATTGTAGCTGTGCTTTGTTTTAAATAGAAGAACCACACAGTCTACAAGAAGAACATGTTCGACTGAAAGCTGCATTACATGTATCTGAATGTGATGCAGTTGCCTTTGTTTCATTCCTGTAGTCCTGCATTCTTCTTCACACACACAGCCAATCCACTCGTGTATAGTCAGGATAATGATAAATAATTGAATCAATAACCGCACAGCCTGCCAGCTTCTACCAAGCGATCTCTGGCCTCAAAAGTCATATAGTAGCTTCAAGGCCAGTGAAAACATGCTTTCAGATTTCAAGAACTTCTCTGTAGCATAAAATATACACAACTAAATAAGCAAAAAAGTTAGAGTTCAGAAAAAAAACATCCTTAATTTTTGTTTATTAAAATATTCTGCTTCATCAGGATCAGTGTGGCTTGATCAGATTTGTTTGTGGCCTGGATACAAGAGCGAACAAACCCACAACTGCCATCAAATCTGTTTTCAAATGCTGCTAATCCTGGTTGGAGGTTAACATTTTTTTTCGACTGAGCCCCACCCACTTCCTCTTGTACTCCTCCCCCCATTTTGTAGCAAAAACGTCTAAAATGACATACCCAAATTAAAATGACTGTAGCTTCTGAACCGCTCTGACTACATGCATGCATAAGGTCTTGCCAGAAAGAAACCTCCCTGAAGTTTCTTGTGAAAGTGTCAGAAAGTAAGAGTAATGGGCCTTTGAAGTCAGTAAAAACCAAATTGAAGATTTTGCCTAAAATAAAATGAGAAATGTGTTTCAGGATGAATAACTGTCTGTGGCTTCATCTGAGCAGGTAAATGACACTGCGGGGCTGTAGGCACACTATCAATGAACATTTGTTTCAAATTTGAAGAAGATTGCACAAAGTATGACCATTCTACAGTGTTTTTTCCATGAAAAGATCCAGGCGGAGCTTCAAAAGACAAGTCGGTCACTCAGCTTCAAAACAGTACTGGCAGTGATCAAACAACACTCAGCCAGCTTCTAACATTGTACCATATTGATATCAGGTGTGATTATGATAGCTGATGTTGTTTATGACACAGAAACACCATAAAATATCACCAGAATAAAGCCATATGAAATGTGAAAGCTATGATTCCACTTTCTAGATGGTGTATCTCAGCCAAAAATAGTGGTAGGAGTGAGACTGTTACCTTTTATAAAACAGCTACGTCCCTGCTAACGGATGCACATAAGATCTCGAGTAATCCTTTAGTTTATCCCGTCGAAAAACGGCATGACATGACTTGTCACCACTCATCGCGATTTTGGACTAAAACAAAATACATAAGAAATAAAAGAAAAATGATGTTATTTTTGAAAAGTCGAGAGCTTCCTGAATCTGGCAATACCAAACATCACATGGTTTGATGATGTAGTGTGCCTGGGAGATACCATTTAACAGAGGAGGGAGCAAGGACGACAGCGCCCTGGTGGAGTTAGAGATTAAACCAGTGAGAGCAGCACAGGCAAAAACAAACAAACAAACAAAAAAAAACAGAATTCTCTCATGTGAAATAACTAGCTCTTTTTAACTTTCCCAGAAATTGTGTGTTCATATGTTGGACCTCATCGCTGGTAGTAAAGTAGGTCATTGGAGGTATACTGTGCAGGTGTTTGAACATGAATGCCAGCAAAAATAAAATTTAAAGTCAGCCCTGGTTTCACTATATTTACACTGTTTCAGCACTGTATCTGTGATTAAGGTAGATTCCGCGTGGATGTGTGCTGCTTATGGTCTGGCAGTGTATGCGCATAACGAAGCATTAAAGAGGCGTATGCTGCTTCCCGTGCAAAAGTTGTGATGGCACAGGCCATTTTTTTCCCCCCGTAAGTACATTTTTAGTATGGGTCCCACGCCCTCTCTAAAAAGTCACGACCACACCTGCTCCTGTGCCCAGAAACGTCCCAAATACAGCAAAATAATAAAATACAGGCAGAGGGCAGAGTCTCTGCAGAAAAATACACTGCCACACACTTCTAGTGGGTCATAAGTGATGATTGAGAGAGATTGCTTTTGTGTGAGATGAGTCTATACTTTTTTTAAGGAGAATCCTGCCTTTCAGTAAATAGGGTCTTTAAAGGGATACTTTGCCCATTTTCACCAGCTTTGTATCATAACAATGTGGGTAGTGTGTGTAAATGAACTGTGGTAAACTTCCTTCCATCTTACCAGCGCCCAGATCTAACAGCTCATCTCCCAGCTCAAATCTACATTTGCTGTCCCTAGAGCTGTTGCTTCAACACATACCATACTTGTGCATTTTCGTATGTCTGCCACCAGAATGCAGAGTACAGAAGCGGATCAAGAGAGAGAGAGCAGCCCTTTTTCCTCCTCAAACTTGGACGAAACTCGTCAAACTAGGCAGTACTGATCAAAATAAACTGCTGATTTCTCACCCAAAATCTCTTCAGAAGCATATTTTAGTGCACTGTTTGGCTGTAATATGAGAATTTGTGAACAGGAAGTAGGCACCATTCTGTTCCTTGTATTGTAGGTTTTCTACGTCTTGAGCAAAAGCAAATGTCACGGCCCTTTTCCTCTGCTTTCTCTGGTCATGTAGCACCAATTTCAATAGTATCCACATATTTCTACTGCATAGAAACCTGGTTCTATATAAAGACCATTTTCTCAGCAGTAATATACTTCTGTAAGGGTGTTAAAATCATCCTATACCACCCTGTTTGACAGCACCACATAGTTAGCTCTATACGAGATAGTTTCAACCCTTAAGTGAAGCTAATGTTTGTATGTCATAATATTAGCACGGCATCAAATATTAAAACCCAAGACTGTTTGACATGTTTTTTTTATGGCTGCACTTATTCATCAAATGGAAATATTCTAGATGTCTTGAGCTTCAGTTGTGCCTTCGCCCCTACAGTCAGCCTGACATGGTTGATATCTTTGGAAACTTAAGAATATCCACTGGAATTTCAGTTTAAATGATGTTTGGCTGCACAGTGGGAGTCCGTCATGACTGACCCACTTGCACACCACTGCTCGTGAAGCAATCTGATGCAAAGTACAACAGAGAATTTCACGCTTGGTTCCTGCCTCTGATTGACCATGCATATTGGCAATTATGTGATGTCTCTCGCACGCATCATGGTACCTTCATGTTGCACTTCGTGGTGTGAAGCTCATAAAGACAGTACATCTGATGCTGCTTGGAAAACCCTGGATTGTGGTAGTTTCATGAACTGAATGTTTATTTACAGAGCAGAACTTATTATAATTACTATTTCTGTTGTTGGTTAATGAGCATCAAAAGGTCAATTCAATGCTCTCTTTGTCACACTGATCAGCACAACAAAAACAAGACGTAGGTGAGCTACCAGTTCAACCAGAATGAATAAAACAAAACAAAAAAAACTAAACATAATGTGGATGTGTGATAATTATTACCACTGGTTTTATTGTTTTCCCAAAGACTCCCACAAATTTACGCATAACTCTGATACAAGCGATTCGATAACAAAGAACAACATTGTAAACCTTTGGTGGCTTCCACAATCAAATCACCACATTTGAGTTTAATTAATGTATATCCACCAGAGGAGCACCGAGCTTTGTGTAAAGAAATAAAAAAGAAACTGCATTAATTAAACAGCCTAGCAAGGGTATCATTTTTAGCCACTAAGTACACATCACCTCTGAATTACTGTATAATCTTCCAGCCAGTAAATTATGTCTCCAGACTGATTCCATACACCTTGAGAAGGAGACTAACGGTTGGCTTCAATTAAAAAGTGCTTGATGAATCATTGTCATAAAGTTATTCACAGAGTCATAAAAAGAAACTTCATATTTTAGAACGTCAGACAGGAGGAGATAATCATCTGTGTTTGATTTGTATGCAAGGCAAGTCAGACACGCTGACAGTGTTACTGCAACTACAGGGGTTGGACAGCTACCTGGAATGTATGTTAATGATGTTTCTACAGCCTGACAGTATCATGAAAGTGGTTGCCTCCTGCACAGGAAGGAATACTGATTGTTTCCTGATCACACAGAATGTGAAAATGGGAAAATAATCTGCTGACATACGTATCTAGTGATAGATCAGCGTTGTAAGAGAGTTCTCCCAGAGCCAAGATATTTACTTTTTCAGCCTTGTGACACAGAGAATAGTGCTGTTATTCGCTCAGGTGGTTAAAGCCCCTTTAGTGTCTCTGTAATCCCACCCTTTGCAGCACCGCCAAACAGCAGCTCCCCGTTGCAGTCACTTGCTAAGTGGGAGAGACAGCAACAGATTGCCCTGCAGCCCATTTACCTGCAGTACTAAAGGCCTGCGTGATCCACTCAGAGCTATTTAGAAGGCTAACTGCAACACACTTTGCCTGTAACCTCCAGTGCAAATCAGGGATGCACTTCCAAAAATTGAATCAATTACCTTTGCAATTACGTCTCAGCTTCAGTGGTAATTGGTAAACATTATCTCTGATATTACAAGGGGCACTTTGATTCCTGAGCCAGCCATGATTAAAATCCATGTATACACGGAGTGCTAAATAGATTTGTGAGGAAAACTGGAAACGTAATTCTGTTATATTTCACTTTTTATGCCTCCGTGCCGGTGACAGCTTTGGCTGGAGGCAGTCTGTTTCCAGGATGTTTGTGCATCTGTATGCAAGTACCGACATATGTCTCTTAAGTTCTTTTACAGGTGATATCTCAGGAATGCCTTGAGGGAATTTCTTGCAATTTGGCACTAACATCCACTTGGACTGATTAGATTTTGGTGGTCAAAGGTCAAGGTCACTGTGACCGTGTGTTTGTCTTATTCTCACAAATGTGATATTGCAGCAGTGCTTTGAGATAATCCACATTTGGTGCAAATGTCCACTTGGACTCAAGAATAAACTAGATTAGATTTTGAGGTTTAAAGGTCAAGGTCAGTGTCACCCCATGTTTGTCTCATTCTCTTGAATGTGATATCGCAGCAACATTTTGAAAGAATTTCTTTACATTTGGCACAAATGTCCACTTGGACTCAAGGATGAACTGATTAGATCATGGTGATCAAAGGTCAAGGTCACTGTGAACTCCTGTTTGTCTCATTCTCGTGAACATATCGTTGCAGCAACGCTTTGAGGGAATTTAATAACATTTGGCACAAAGGTCCGCTTGGACTCAAGGATGAACTAATCAGATTTTGGTGGTCAAAGGTCAAGGTCACTTTGAGCATGTGTTTGTCTCATTCTCATGAATGTGATATCGCAGCAAAGCTTTGAGGGAATTCCTTTACATTTGGGACAAAGGTCCACTTGGACTCAAGGATGAACTGATTAGATTTTGGTGGTCAAAGGTCAAGGTCTTTGTAACCTTTTGTTTGTCTCATTCCCGTAAAAGCAATATTGCAGCAATACTTTAAAAAATTGTGTACAAAAGGTACAGGACAGCACTCCAATTATAGTGTTTATTACCACACGAACGTTTCGGGTGAAACCCTTCCTCAGCGTGCACAAGCAACAAAGTGAATGGATCACATACACAGGTGTCACTTATCAGTAATCAGGCTGACACAGCAGCTGTAGGTAATGGCAAGAGAAGAAAAAAGAAAAAAGGGACCTAACAATGTATCCCTTCTTATATCAACACAAACAATTAAATAACCACAATAGTGACATTTTTTTAAAACAGTTATTCAGCAATGAAATGCATATCAATTTCTAAGAATTCCAAGCTTTTAACATTTTTAAGGTTTTTAAAGTTTTTAACAAAAAATGAACAGGCAAATGTCTAATTGTTTTAATACAGTTGTCTTGTTAACCTGTAGGCCTGTTAGTCAAGAATATTTTTACAAAAAAACAAGTAAGCACCAACTCCTCATTCAGTCCCTTTGGCTCTAGAGTGTCAAGGAAATGAATCCAGAAATATTCCTTTTGCAAAAGGATTTTATCCCAATCTCCACCTCTAGGTGGAATCTTAACTGCCTCAATGCCCATATATCTGAGATCTGCTGTGGTGTGGTAGTAGCTGTTAAAATGTCTGGCTACTGCCGATTTAGAATCATGATTGCGGATGGAACATTTATGTTCACAGATTCTAGTTTTTAGTTCCCGTTTTGTTTTACCAACATAGTACAGATTGCAAGGACACTTCAATAAATATACAACAAATTTAGTGTTGCATGTTATTCTACCTTTGACTTTCACAATCTTACCAGTTTTAGGATGTGAGAAATAATTTTCTCTGATCACATTTTGGCATTGAACACAATTGAAACAAGGAAAATTGCCATTCGGCACACTGGACAAAAAATGATGAGAAAGTTTTTTTGGTAAAACGGATCTCCCCAAATAGTTGCTCAAATTGGGCTGTCTTTTAAAGAAGAATCTTGGTGGCTCTTGAAAAGCTCTTCCGATTTCGGGATCTGTGTTCAGAATATACCAATAGTTATTTACAACCTTTTTGAGTGCACTGGAAATAGGGCTATATGTGTACACCATTGAAACCGAGTTAGAATGAACTTTTTCTTTTGGCTCTAACAAGACATTCCTCTGGATCTGATGAACTTTATCCATGTTTTTTTCAACCAGAGTGTTGTTATAACCTCTAGAGACAAAATTATTACAGAGCTCCTTGGCTTGTGACTCAAAGATTTCATCCGAATCACAAATACGTTTATACCTTAAAATTTGGCTGTATGGCAAACTCCTCTTAAGCGAGGGTGGACGATAACTGCTGTAGTGGAGAAAAGTGTTCCTATCTGTCTCTTTTTTATACACCTCTGTGTGTAAAATATTGACATTTTTCTTAACCAGAACATCTAGAAATGAAATCTTCTCCAAATCAAAATTAAGTGTAAACTTAATAGATTCTTTTTTGCTGTTCAAATATTCATGAAATTTCTTCAGATCCTCTGCATTACCACTCCATACAAAAAATAAATCATCAATGTATCTCCAATATGTATTAATGAATGTTGAAAAAGGATTGTTGTTGTAAATAAAATCTTCCTCAAACTTGCCCATAAATAAATTTGCATAGTTTGGTGCTACAGGAGAACCCATTGCTGTGCCTCTGCACTGTAAATAATAACGATCTTGAAATTTGAAGTAGTTTTTAGTTATGACCATTTTAATCAAAGACAACAATAACTGGGTGGATGTAACTCAGACCGCTGATTCAAAAAATAACTCAAAGCATTCAAGCCATCCTCATGTGGTATACTGGGGTATAAACTTGATACATCCATTGTGCATAGTATATCAGTGGAGGTAATGTTACAATTATTCAGTTTCTTCAAAAAATCAGTAGTGTCTTTCACATGAGAGGGCAATGTCTGTACCAAAGGTTTAATGTGAGAGTCAATGAATTGCGAGATAGGTTCAGTGAGTGAACCGATGCAGGCCACTATAGGACGTCCAGGTGGATAATACTTTAAAAGCATTTCTTTACATTTGGCACAAACATCTACTTGGACTCCAGGATGAACTGATCAGATTTTGGTGGTCAAAGGTCAAGGTCACTGTGACCTCGTGTTTGTCTCAGTCTCATGAACATATCATCGCAGCAATGCTTTGAGAGAATTTCTTTACATTTGGCACAAACATCCACATGGGTTCAAAGATGAACTGATTAGATTTTGGTGGTCAAAGGTCAAGAACGTTGTTACCTAGTGTTTGTCTTACTCTTGTGAACATATCATCGCAGCAGCGCCTGGAGGGAATTTCTTACAATTTGGTACAAAGGTTCACTTGGACTCAAGAATGAACTGACCTCACAAAACACATTTTTGGCCATAACTCAAGAATTCATTCACTTATTATGACAGTTTCACACAAATGTCTAATAGGATAAATTGATGACATGATAACATTTTAGGCTCTAGGTTCACAGACCGGGCGAGGCGGAGCCGCAGCGCACCTGCGCTTCACCAACTGGGTGTGGCCAGGCAGATTTTGCAAGTTTGGCACACTGTGCGCCTGGCGCAGCTGCTCCTCTATCCCACCTCCCTCCCTCCTACCGGCGCAAGTCAGAAAGAGGGAGGAGAGAAGGCGTGGAGTGGGTTTTACACACATCACACCAATCAAATGAGCCCCTCTCCTCACCCTTAAATGCGCTACACAAAGGCGTAATGAGAGTTTACTCAGTTCGCCATGGCAGAAGAGAGCAGCAGCGTCAGACGGCCAAACTTCTCCCAGGTGGAAACTGATGTTTTGGTCCGGGAGGTCCAAGCTCGCAGTGTCCGAATATACGGAACTGCAAGCAGACCTCCATGGGCTGATGATGCAAAGGTAGCCTGGGAGGAGGTCACCACAATTGGAAATCAATGTTGTGTTTCTCTCGTGTGTGCGCTCTCTCTTTCTCTCTCGCAGTCTCACTCTGTTTCTTTTCTTTTGACTTTTCTAAGATGACAGATGCTGAATATATACTCCCTATCTGATGCTGTGGCTGTTTGTGGTTGGCTGAGAGGGGTGTGAACTCATTAGTTTGCAGCTGTGTTAATCAAATCAGGTTAGGTTTCCATTACGCGTGCCAAACGTGCCAAACGGTGCCAATCCCCTTTGATCTGACATCACATGTGACGGGACAGTGGATATAGAGATACATTTATGTGCTGATTGCAGATAGTTGCATTGAATAGTGTTTTTTTGGGTATTTATTGCATTGTTAATGTGCCTGATATTCTGGAAACCCGCCTGTGAGGTTTTGGTGACGTGTGCGCACTGTCCGCTGGTCAGCCAAACTTCGGCTTACACCGGCTGCGCTCCCCCTGCGCTGACAGTAGACCTGGTTTCAGTTGGCGAGCTTTTAGCGCACCTTTGACGAAGTCTTTTGGCACGAAACTGTCACTGCGCCAAGCTGGATCTGTCGACACCTCCCCCTGCTGCGCCGCCACACCCATCTCAGCTCACCACGGTCTGCCAAACTACCAAACTGAGCACGCCTCGGGTTGCGCTGCTCGAAACTAGCTCTGCGCGGGGTTTGCCACCATTATCTCCAAAAGGTCAAAGGTCAACTTCACTGTGACATCATAATGTTCTGCAAAAACAATTTTCAGGCCATTATGCAACATCATGACTCAGGAACAAAAGAGGAGGCAGGGGCGGACTGGCCATCTGGAGGTTCTGGAGAATCACAGAACGGCCGGTACTCCAGGACAGCCGGCGGCCGCCACGCAGTTGTCCCCATTTTTTTTGTTTGTTTGTTGGTTTTTTCCTTTTTCTCCCTGATAATCTACTGTTCCATGTCCAGTCCGTTAGGTGGCAGCCTTTAAATTGGATGCCAGCCGGCCCATAGATATCTATGAGCCGGCCGGCCGCCAATCAAATTGAAGAAGAAAGAAGCGTATACCGTATGCGCACCAGTTGTTGTGGGCTGGGCCGAGTCAAAGTCCAGGGCTGTTTTTTAGTCCCAGTCCGCCCCTGAGAGGAGGCATTGGGTAGCTTTGTAGCTTCTTTGCAGCAACATCCATATTTGAAACATTGTCTATTGTCGTGGCTGTAACTTTGTCTTCTTTCAGAATTGGCTTTCTGGCCGTGCATATGAACACATGCAAGGATTGTGGCTTTGGGTACTTGTATGAGTCCACTCTCTTCACTTATTATTCCAGGATGACACCAGAACAGAGGGACTCTTATTTCTCTGGTAGTCCACCACAAGCTCATGGCTCATTGGTTCTGCTGGTATTGAGTTTCAGGTGATTATTGCTGCACAATGTGATGAAGCTCCCTATTAGTCCTCTGTGCTCCTCTGTAGTCTCTAATTGAAGACAGTGTGTTTCTCACTGAAGTATTCACTGGAATCATGTCAATACAGTGATAACGACCAGAGCTCCCTTGTAGAAGAGATCTTGTATCTCAATGGGACCTTCCTTAATAAATACAGGATTAATACACCCCAAAAAAGAAACAAACCGCTTAACACCTTTTATTTAATTTATATGAGTCCGGAAAGACCTGGATGTAAACTACAACTTTGCTAGCTACATAGAACAGGAGGTGGTAATTCTAGTTCTTTAAAAAACCAAGATCATGGTGAAGCCTCATGTGAAGTCATTTAAGTCCCAAAGACCCTGGAAAGTTGGCAGAAAGTTGAGTATTTAGCATTTCTCTGTCACATGCAATATTCACAACTAAGCGATCAGTAATCACAAATCTTTTTTGGGATACAGGGCCCCAAATGATGCACGGAAATATGTGGCATCACCTTTTTCTGGATGTGCTCTACCCAATTAGAACCAGTGAGAAGACCACAGAGACAAAAAAAACCATACAAAAACCTTTAGAGGGAAACAACAAAGATAGGACCCCATCACTCATAGTAAGGAGCTAATTGTTAAAATATGTTTTCAGGGCCTTCCATGCCTGGCACCATTTTACATCCCCATTACACTAATCCAGTTATGATCCCATCCCGAATGATGACTACAGACAACACCATTGTCTTCACATTATCCTCTGATGTGTGAGCAACACCACTGACAGATAATGGACATATTCCATAAAGCTATGCTAAAGTCTAAAATTTGAATAATCAGCCAGGATGAAAGATTTCTAGAGGGACTCTACAGCGCCTCCCGGAGGTCAAGAGCTCAAACTGGCTAAAGTGAGGGTAGCAGCTATCACCCAGGATACTCCTCGCTTTCTTCCTCGTCCTTTCTGTAAAGAGTTGGGTCAAGGGCTTTTGTGGCTCGCCAACAATTATACTTGCCATTGTTACAATCCTAGAGAGTTTATTCTATTCTAATTTATTCAGAGTTTATCTTCTGTGCTCTGCTTAGAAGTGGTGAATTTTCAACTAAAAAAATGTCATTGCAAATTTCCGATTCGTCATTCATGTGATTACCACGCATTAGCTCGGAAGGCTAATGTGGCTTGTATACTATGTCACATGAACTTCATTGTCACCTTGAATGTCCCACTAAACCCCATTCAAACTTTTGACTATAATAGTCTATAATAGTTCTGAGTCAGGTTCAGCTTTACTATATGAGTCCCTTTCTCAAGTAGCTTTACAAAACATGCCCACTCATAGAGAGACAACCTATTTCGAGACACTATTGGTGGATGCATCCTTGGATGGGCATTCTACCTTCATCCTACATCTTGAGGCAGAGCAAGAGGCCCTCACAGACAAATGAAAGGCTAAAGACAGCAGAGAAGGTCAGTTAAGTGTTTGTGTTGTTGCTGCATGTGAGGTGACCTCACATTTGCACGTACACTTGTGATCAATGTTGTCACAGCGTGTTCCTGACCATCTGGGGTTTTTTTTTCTGCAGTCAGATCCTAATCTGTGTCTTGGGTGGACTTTTTTTTTTATTATGTGGTCACACGCTGATTTCAGTGCAGTTACCTGAGATGCATGTTAATGGTCTCTGAAATCATACCTATTCTCATAACAGATGGTTGGGAACATGGGAAGGTTTTAAAATGTATGCAGCTGCATCAACAGAGCAGAGAAACTAAATGTGTCCTGCACCACAAACGCTCTCAATGGGAGATATTACTGGGGAAAATAGCGTTGCCATTTTTGTGTCAGTTTGTCCGGACAGGTTGATACAAGCCTGCTGTCAACCACACTAATCATCACATCAAACGGCATCAGGTGAAATGTCTAACTGTGGAAGCAATGGCCTGACAAAGTGTTTACCCTTCAGTCCCTGGACATGTCATCGTGACATATGAAAGTGCTTAAACTCAAGGAGGCGGTGGAGCCGTTCAAGATGAGGTTGGAGAGGTGTTCAAATGCAGGAGCAGCATGTTTGTAATGAGAAGAGAAGAGGGAGCACTGCAGCAGCATAAAGAAAGAAGAGCTCTATTGCACATTAAAGTGTGGGATGTTTTACAGAGGGTAATAAAGCCCCCGGCTAATCACATTCGCCAGGAGCGTACTATCCTTCAACCAAAGACCATGTACAATCATCCAGGTTGAGCTTAATAAACAGAATATATCTTTCTTCTTTTTCTGGCATGAGCGAAAAGAGGATGAACAGGGATTTTTTTTTTTTTTGACATGGCAGTAATAGATTTTAAGTGTGTCTCTCATCTCGTCAGAATGAAATGTAAATTACTCTGATACAGTCATGCTTGATCTGCAAAAAAATGTGCATTGGCTGTTGCTTTTGGAGGCTAGTTTTGTCACAGTTTAGAAGAGGAAACATTACTAAGCAGCACTGCAGTAGTGAGATAAAGGGTTAAATTTGATATGTAAGCTAATTCAATATCAGGTTAATAGCTTCTTTGCACATGATGTCAGATGGACAGCAGGCAGCTGTAGGCAAAGACTACCAATACTGTACAAATGCCTGTGATTTGGGTTGTTTACGGCTTTTCTAGTCGATCAAATTGGGAAAAAACAAGGGTCACTATGCTGTTCCGAAAACTAGGATGTGAAGGGGAGAGGTTGAGAAATAAAGGATGTGGATCAAAAACCTCTGTCTTCAGTCTAGAGGAGTAGAGTCAACTAATGTCAAACGTTAACATTGAAGCGTTCCATTGAACATTGAAATGGTTTTACAATGTGATGTGACAACTTCTCTGTGTTTTCAACAACAACCCAGATTTTTTTTACAGAATTTCTCACAATCTTTGGGAATGGTTGACCTAGTAGCAGGATTTCCACGGTTGTAGAAAAAGATTTGGACAAGTCATTGAATTTTGTTGTGTAATGTGTGTGTAATGACGTTGTTACAGTAACCATCCATGGATAACTGTCCAGATAATGTAACATAACAGCATGTTTGTTTTTTGGAGCTGACAACATCATGTAGCTCTAATATGCCCCAGTGTGTGACATTTTGTTTACCATCACGTGTGATTCTTCATTTTCTCCCAGTGTTCTGTCTCTCTCTTAATGTTTGCCAGCTAGCTGGAATTTCATTTGAATCTGATATTAAAAATTGCCAGGCAAGTGGGGCAAGAAAAAATGACTATGGTTCCTTGAAAAGTCATGGAAAAGTATTGAAATTTTGTCCATGAAAATGTATCAGTTGAATATAGTAGCTAAGGTTAGCTAATATTAGCAAGCAACTTTAGCCTGATCGCGGTGCATTACTTTTCAAATGTAACCTGTGTGTCATATTCTGCCCTAATGAACCATTTGCAGCTGGTAGATGGTGGTAACAGCAAGGATTATTCTCCTCATGGAAAACCTTTTGTAACTCTGGGATAAATAGCAAAGGACAACGGTGATAAGTCACCTCTTGTGGACAACCTGCTCTTGTTCTATCTCATTGAAAATCCTCCGTAGCTCTGAAAATGACCCTAACGTTGCTTAAATAAAATGAAAATAAGAGAGTGAGACAGTTTGCGGGAGCCTTTTTTGATTTTTATATATTTTGGGGTTGCAGCCTCTCTCCTACGCACCTGCTGTTTTTGGGTGTGCTGAGATTTTTCCACAAATTTGTGCTAATAAAATGGCTAACGCTGCCTCTCTCTCAAAATTACAGTGTCCAAAAGAATTAGAATTGAAACCAAAGAGGTTTCACAGACTGAACTGTTAGCATTTTTTGTATATTTCATTTTTACAAAAACATTCATATTTAAACACTGCATTTAGAAACACCAGAGGGAAACCAACCATAGAAAAACATTATATCTCCGTGTTGAACATATTACAGCACTTAATGGAGCGACAGTAAAACGTACCTGGGATGAATAGCAAAGGACAACAGTGATAAGTCACCTTATGTGGACTACACGCTTAGGCAGCTTCATGCCAGAGCTTAGATCGGGTCGTGGTCCCCGTCTTTTTGCTGTCATAAACCAGCATCGAGCTGCATTTGGTACACCCAACGAAGCCGACACACACGTTGTCACCATCGACAACTCACATGTGTGCAGCCAGTGGCGCCGTCAAGGGGGGGCTGCGGCAATGATTATACAAACAGATAAAGACAGCTCATCTTCTACGTGCTTTTTGAGTGAACTTTATATTTGCCCACAGACACCGACAAGCCATTTACCTCATGGAAAATCCTCCGTGTTTTGACAGCAGGTGGCACTGTTGCACTCCCTCAAAATGAATATAATCTGAATTTAAAGCGGGCGGCACGGTGGTGTGGTGGTTAGCACTCTCGCCTCACAGCAAGAGGGTTGCCGGTTCGATCCCGGGCGTGGGAGCCCTTCTGTGCGGAGTTTGCATGTTCTCCCCGTGTCAGCGTGGGTTCTCTCCGGGCACTCTGGCTTCCTCCCACAGTCCAAAGACTTGCAGATTGGGGACTAGGTTAATTGGAGACTCTAAATTGTTCGTAGGTGTGAATGTGAGCGTGAATGGTTGTCTGTCTCTATGTGTCAGCCCTGCGATAGTCTGGCGACCTGTCCAGGGTGTACCCTGCCTCTCGCCCGATGTAGCTGGGATAGGCTCCAGCCTCCCCCGCGACCCTCAAGAGGATGAAGCGGTTAGAAGATGAATGAATGAATGAATGAATTTAAAACATCTCAACAGCAGAGATATATCTTAGACCCATAAAATGAAAAGAAAGATGGCACCCCTAATGGCACTGTTATCAAATTTAGCTGGATTTAACCTAGACCTTATGTCACTCAAGAACATTTACTCACTTGGCCAAAACAAGTTGGCAGTCGTTAAAGTCATGGACCCAACCACACTCAATATAGATATAGATAACTTGTGTGCTTTTATCAGCTCACTACTAATGTTAGTAATGTTAGGAGGTCTGGAGGATGACAAGAAAAATCACTTTTTCCTTGTTTTGTATGGATCACATCCAAAGTTAGTTTCAATTTTCTGATGATACTGTACCTGCTGCTTGCAGGTTCATCTAACCTTTTCAGTTAGTCACGATTTTCTATATCCAATTCATGCAGTATTTGGATTTATCCCTTTCATCTGAATTTCATGTGTCATAACAGTCACATGATTGCAAACAAGCTGTTAGTGAAGAAATAATAAAACCCAAGCCTGACGTGGTTTCTCTCAAAGAAACGAATGCTTAGTTAATTTGAGTTCATCAGTCCAGGCGTTTGTCACCTAAATATCACCCAATACTCAGCTTAAACCTCCTTTTCCCTCTTTAGATAAAGAAACAGTCTATGTACTAAAGAGGCACCGTCAGCTCATTAGCTAACAAGTTACTATGCAACCACTCACCATGTCACCATGACATAAATGCTGCCAGCCCAGCCTATTGTTTAGTCAGCACGGCGGTGACACAATCACATATGAATGTATTTTATGATTCATTTGGCTCTGGAGGACTCGGGGCAATTAAGATTCTCATTCATTACGGAGAGCATCCTGCTGAATAGTAAATAGAGGCTCTTGGGGGAGGAAGATGAATCAGGTTTCCTGCTTCAGACTGACAAAAACACAAAAGCAAGATTTAATCAGACAGTTTATTCAGCATCCTGTGCAATTATCTTCACTGGCAACACTTTACCTTTCACTGCCTCTTTTCAATTATTTCAGCTCGTGTACTAACTTATAGATTTATCGACCTTTGTGCTTGATTTAATATTCTAAAATTCAATTATACATTCTCGGTAAAACATCCAATTACTGAGGTACAAAGCACATCAAATGTAGTTACTTTCTGACTTTTATCTGTTTGTCTTGTCATCTGAAATTAATCACATCCAAATATTGTACATTATACTGTACATACACTGAAATAGTGCTATGTTGTGCACTAGTGTAAAGTTGATTAAGGCTTTTTGATTTTAACTGGAATAATTCCCCATATTTCCTTATAACTCAGGACTCTGATGCAGGTTAACATCCTGCAAGAAATTGTCTTGTTCATTTGCAACCTTGCCATTTGCAACCTTGCAAACTTTGCACTTTTAAATTGTGCATTTAAATATGTAGACAGCCCATCAGTGTTCTCCACTGACAAGCGGGGCATTTTTAGCCTTGCTAGCAGCGTGGCTCTGGGGACGCTAATGTCAGTTGATACGTTTGCCCACAACTTTGTTCTACACTTAAATACCTAAACAACTACCAGCTGGGTTCCTGTGGAATTATATTCAGTCATGGTCCCCAGAGGATGAATCCAAATGACTTTTGTGATCCCCTGACTTTTTCCTCTAGTGGAATATCTCAACATCTCATTGATGGACTGACACAGAATTTGGTAGAGATGTTCATGATTCCCAGATGATGAATCGTACTGACTTTGGTGATCCTCTGACTTTTCCTCTTGTCCCACCTTGAGGTTGACATTTATAGTTTTGAGTGAAATATCTCCAAGACTATTGAATGGATTGCCATTAAATTTGGTGCAGACATTCATATTCCCCTCGGGATCAATTGTAATAACTTTGGTGATGCTCTTACTTTTTATCTTGTGCCATACTCAGGTCAACATTTTAACACGTGTCATAACTGGATGTGACACAAGCTAATGTCAGCGGCTAAATCAGTTTGATTGCATTGTTTACTATTAGACAGTCCTAACTGCCCATAAGCAACACAACACAGCATGCTGTTTTGAGCTGAACTGTTGTCGGACTCCCCTTTCTATTTCTACTCTGTTGCTCGTGTTGGAAGTACCATAATTGATGAGGAACTGCTGATTCACGAGTTTCAAATAAGGAATTACCTTCAGGATACCTCCTTATTTTACTACAAAAACCTAAATAAGTTGGCACCTGGGTGCAGGGAGATCGCCAGGGAGACAAGGTTGGAAATTAGCACCAGCCACCATCCAAATGCTGGAAAAAATTGCAAGTGGCTGCTAGATTTTGTTAACTCATCAGCCAAGAAAACAATAATAATCTGTGAGTGGCTGATAGATTTTGGAATCCATCAGCCACAGTGGCCGGTGGACAAAAATGTTAGTTTCCAACCCTGCAGGAAGATGAATATTTCTGTTGAGAATTGTGGGGGTTCCTAGCAAGCTAGCTTGTTTTACAAAGTGGAGATAGTGTTATGATGTAGTGTGGGAGCTACAACAATGATATCTATAAGTTACATGTGATAGTATTGTTGTGAATGTGAATAATAAGGAAGTACATACTCACTCATCTTTTCAGTGGTTACTTTAAGAGCTGCAAAGTAAGTGTTTTGTTTACATGATGTGACGGAGCTTTATGTTTGATGGATCCAGTGCAGACAGAGAGCGTACGATGTGAGGCCATGAGGTGCAATAGTCTAACACTTGCATCCAGTTAGGACACAGTGTAACTTGTCCAATACTTTATGACCAGATACCCGAAAAACTGACATTACCATCAGCCTGAGCTGTACTTTGTGGTTAAAGCTAATTAGCAAATTACATGCCAACATGGTAAACATTATACCTGCTTGACATCAACATGTTAGTATTCAGAATCAGAAATACTTCATTTATCTCCGAAGGGAAATTGTAAATCATTATAGTCACCTCAATGTAAAGAATAGAGTATTTTAAGAAGTACGAATAAGAGTATGAAATATAAATATATAAGTATAAAGTAATAAATTCAATAAAATAGAAATATGAATGTGCATTATGTGACATTAACACTGAAGAAACTAGTGTTACATTTTGACCTATGAAATATGTCTTGTGCTATAATGGTTACTACAATATATACACCAATAGAATAAAGACAAGAATAAGAATATACATAGTCAGTATGTACAATTATGTGCATCATATGCTGAATAATTATATACAGTACAGGCCAAAAGTTTGGACACACCTTCTCATTCAATGCGTTTTCTTTATTTTCATGACTATTTACATTGTAGATTCTCACTGAAGGCATCAAAACTATGAATGAACACATGTGGAGTTATGTACTTAACAAAAAAAGGTGAAATAACTGAAAACATGTTTTATATTCTAGTTTCTTCAAAATAGCCACCTTTTGCTCTGATTACTGCTTTGCACACTCTTGGCATTCTCTCAATGAGCTTCAAGAGGTAGTCACCTGAAATGGTTTTCCAACAGTCTTGAAGGAGTTCCCAGAGGTGTTTAGCACTTGTTGGCCCCTTTGCCTTCACTCTGCGGTCCAGCTAACCCCAAACCATCTCGATTGGGTTCAGGTCCGGTGACTGTGGAGGCCAGGTCATCTGCCGCAGCACTCCATCACTCTCCTTCTTGGTCAAATAGCCCTTACACAGCCTGGAGGTGTGTTTGGGGTCATTGTCCTGTTGAAAAATAAATGATCGTCCAACTAAGCGCAAACCGGATGGGATGGCATGTCGCTGCAGGATGCTGTGGTAGCCATGCTGGTTCAGTGTGCCTTCAATTTTGAATAAATCCCCAACAGTGTCACCAGCAAAACACCGCCACACCATCACACCTCCTCCTCCATGCTTCACAGTGGGAACCAGGCATGTGGAATCCATCCGTTCACCTTTTCTGCGTCTCACAAAGACACGGCGGTTGGAACCAAAGATCTCAAATTTGGACTCATCAGACCAAAGCACAGATTTCCACTGGTCTAATGTCCATTCCTTGTGTTTCTTGGCCCAAACAAATCTCTTCTGCTTGTTGCCTCTCCTTAGCAGTGGTTTCCTAGCAGCTATTTGACCATGAAGGCCTGATTCGCGCAGTCTCCTCTTAACAGTTGTTCTAGAGATGGGTCTGCTGCTAGAACTCTGTGTGGCATTCATCTGGTCTCTGATCTGAGCTGCTGTTAACTTGCGATTTCTGAGGCTGGTGACTTGGATGAACTTATCCTCAGAAGCAGAGGTGACTCTTGGTCTTCCTTTCCTGGGTCGGTCCTCATGTGTGCCAGTTTCGTTGTAGCGCTTGATGGTTTTTGCGACTCCACTTGGGGACACATTTAAAGTTTTTGCAATTTTCCGGACTGACTGACCTTCATTTCTTAAAGTAATGATGGCCACTGGTTTTTCTTTAGTTAGCTGATTGGTTCTTGCCATAATATGAATTTTAACAGTTGTCCAATACGGCTGTCGGCTGTGTATTAACCTGACTTCTGCACAACACAACTGATGGTCCCAACCCCATTGATAAAGCAAGAAATTCCACTAATTAACCCTGATAAGGCACACCTGTGAAGTGGAAACCATTTCAGGTGACTACCTCTTGAAGCTCATGGAGAGAATGCCAAGAGTGTGCAAAGCAGTAATCAGAGCAAAGGGTGGCTATTTTGAAGAAACTAGAATATAAAACATGTTTTCAGTTATTTCACCTTTTTTTGTTAAGTACATAACTCCACATGTGTTCATTCATAGTTTTGATGCCTTCAGTGAGAATCTACAATGTAAATAGTCATGAAAATAAAGAAAACGCATTGAATGAGAAGGTGTGTCCAAACTTTTGGCCTGTACTGTACATCCAACAGATGCTAAGAATATTGCACATTTGAATAATTGCACCAATTATTGCACATTAAAAAAATTAATAATAACTGTACCGTAAGTCACTATTGCACAGTAGAGACATAATAGATCATTTATGCATTATAAGTGCAGACAGGTGAATTAATACCTGTCTTACTGACGCACAGTGGGCGACACTATGAGTTGTATAGGTTGATAGCCACAGGCAGGAATGACCTCCTGTGGCTCTCTGTGGTGCATCTTGGGGGAATGAGTCTATCCATTGTTAGTGTGAGTGTATGAGTGTGTCAGCATGACGACATTAGCACCGTTGTGCCTAAAAACAGCCTTACAGAACCACTAGCATTGCTGTAGAGTCTTTGTGTAGCTCAAGACATGTAGTCCACTGCCTTATGAAATCCCCGACATGTCTCTTTGTTGAACTACAGACTTGATAAATGTTAGCGTGTCGTCCTGAGCAGGCTTTTTTTCCCCCTGCTTTTGGCTTCTTCATTTCACACAGAAACTGAGTTTGGGCAACAGATTCACTACAAAGCCTTTTTAAAGTTTTCCTGTTATTGCTCCTCTGATGTCTGTTTGCTCTGCATCCCCCCATCCCCCACCCACCGTGTAGCCCTCTATGGGAGACAAGGCTGTCAGTGTCCTAAGCATTTCATTGCCTGTGGATCTTGTGTCAGAACATATCTGTTTCTTTTTTTAGGACATAACTGGAAACTCATCTTTTTAAATAAGCTTTCCCTCCTGGCTTTTTAATCTGAATATATAAAATGCAATGCAGGCTATCCTTGACGGATCCACTTGTCTGGTGTTCTGTGTTTTTTCATTTTCATTCTGCCACTTGTATAAATTTGTTGACCTTTAATTGTGATTTGTACGTTGTCCTTGGGTGACAGAATCAAAATTGGCTTTTGAAGAAAAAAAAAAAAACCGGAACAAAAAAAATCTCATTATCACTCTGAACTGTGGAAATGTTTATGTTTGCATATTTCAGTTCTAAGACACCGTGAGACCGTAACATAATGTTTTTTCATAAGGATTTTTGAATTGCAGTGATCTGTGACCTGTTGCAAGGCAAAATAGTACCGCGCATATAAAAGTTGTCTCAAGGATACCAAGACGGTGGATAAAGAAATGCTTAGTAACAGCATCCAAAATGGCTCCTGCATCAGTCAAAGATAAATGTGAATACAGCTAATGACTAATGAATACTGTTGTTTGGATGGTACTTATAGTATTAACTCATGTTTGTGTAAAAAGCAGAATTAGGGCCATTGAAACTGAAAGTTAATTTTGACTCGACATTTCCTGTGCTAAAGGATGCCTCTCCTTCAAATATCTCACCAATGGAAGGTCACCAAATACATGATACCCACTCAAGTGGAGAATAGGTGAAAAATGGGTTAAGGTGCATCATCTGCCCCCACTCTAATGGAGTCCTGTGCCGGTTACGTAAAGCAGAGAAAAAAAAATAAATTGAGAATTTTATGGAAGCCTGTGAGGTTATCATAAAAAAGTGGTTTTATTCAGTTTAGTTTAGTTTATGGTGAGGTGCAGGAGGCACTTTGCCCACTTGATGATAATATGAGATGACGTGTTGTGGTGCAGAGGCAGTAATTTATAGAATCTGGTTCATTGAGCAGTGCGAAAATGAAATGGGATTATTTTCCAGGATTTTTATATTGACACATAAAGCACATAGTTTGGCATCAAATTCCATCAGCCAAAGTGGAGGAAAGAGACCTCCGCGTCGTGCACTTGTGAAACTTGCCAATGCCTTAAGCTGAGTATCACATAACTTCTTGTGGGAGGTTTGGACTTTTCAGCAAAAAGAGGAAAGGCAGAGCATATTTAAAAAATATTCAAATGTGCATCACAATAGCAGAGTTCAGCACAGAAGGGCAGCATCTGCAAATAGGCATCATGACAGAGTGAACAATTACCCCTCCAGCGATCACTAGTGCATCATGGTGCGTTCGAAGCAGGGAAGAGGCTACAGCGAGGGTTTCACCTTCCACCCAGTTGGGCGAATGTGATTAAATCATATCAAATGCAGAACCTTGTACAAAAGGTTACCCAACAAACTGGGTGAACACTGGATGTAAATTGGACCTAGAAATTGGATCACAGCCTAAGCCTTTCCCAAACACTAAGTCAAGTATAATGAAGAGAACCTTTATTTCACGACCTCTTCTTAACAGGAAACTGTCACATAAAAGCTCTACATGGAGGAGAAAACAATTCCAACTGTCTTAGAGGAGACGGTGTAAAGCTTAAATGACAAGGAGCGGCTTCGGGAGATCAGACAGGAGGACAGTTTAACGTACAAAGGGATAATTGAGGGCACAGAGGCATCAAAGCCACCTGGCAAGTAAAAGGAAAATTCATCCTCTTTTTTTTCTCTTCCCGTGTACATTATCGGTTTGAATTATGTGACATTTTCCTAACTGACTGATCCGGGCAATGCTGCTACATCGCTAGATCAAAGTCCCAGAAGGCAGGAAATGCAAGTGGCCAGACAGGTTATTTAAAACTGTAGTGCTTAAAAATAGTAAAGAGGGAGAGAGATTAGATCCCAGAGAAGTGGTGAGTTTATGGACCGAATCACAATGTTTGTTCGCAATAACGTCTGGGTAGGAAATCCCAGTGTTGTGTACATAAAATGGCACTGCCTCAAATGGTTTGTTTTTTGGCCACTAAAAAAAAGGGCCCACCTAAAAATAATCAATATCATTTAATTGTATGCTATATTTAGAATATTTTCAAAGCTGTACCTTGCAGTCAGACCTTTCCGATGGGGAAGTGAAGTGATTTCAAAGCTACCAGACTCCACTGACAGATGCAATAAGAATGTAATATTGCATACACTTGAACTTTTTTTTAGGTGGCGAAAATACACTTCGCTGCAGCTTTCGTCCACAGCAGTACATTGCTTAGCTTCTTTGCTGGTAGATTTGGTTGAGTTCATAAAATACGCAGAGTAGAAATGTCAGATAGCTCAGACCAACGTGTTTCATTATAGATCTTTCATTATAGAGTTTGCCAGTTTCACATATCTCCACAGTTGAAATCAATTGCCAGTTGTCTAACCAGAAGTGATTGTCCTTGTCACGGTTATTCGGTTTATCGGGTAGGAAATGATTTGGAATCATACATGTCATGTCTCTATTTGAGCAAAGTACACATTAACCTGAAAGAGCATTGACCATGAAGCAGAGACAATTTAGAGACCTCACTGACACGACTGTAGTCCAGTCTAAAGAGTACACAAGGCCAGAGTCGGCCGCTCTGATTGATGGCTGCAGTCAGAGTTATCGGAGGAGGTCAGCAGAGAAAGAGAAAACAGTGATCTAACCCACCCGTGGCCCTGATTTCTCTTTACGTCTTTATTCCTCCTCCCCCTGCGCGGCAACAAAATACATTTCACAGTGATCGCATCAAAGTGGCCCAGATGCGTTTGGTCTTGAGTCAGCAGAATGGACGGGGGCGACTCTGATGTGTGTAGGCCCAGTCTCGGCTCCAGAGCAACTCTGCCCTCTAGCTGGTGAAGCTTGGAGCCAGGCAGGCAGGAGCTTTTCCCACTCAAAGTTTCTTAGAGTGTGTGAAAAATTGCTGTGATGAAATAAATATCAAAGTCCAATAAAACTCTTTTTAAGAGAAAATGAAACTGGTAGAACATTTTACAGTAATGGGTTAGGCTTTAACAACTTAGGAGATTGTTTCATTTATATCTTTTATCTCATAATGTCTTATTTATTCAGTCATTTTTGGAGATTCGTACCTGTAGGGGTAAATATAGACAGTGCAGGCAGGGCAGTTGCAGTGGGGCACATGGGGTGAGGGGGCCCACAGAGAGAGTGGGCCCTCCAACTATGTGTTGGGCAGAAAACTCCAATATGTGCCTTAAGGCAAACCCATCTCCATCATGGTTTCCTTTTTTCTGTAAAATAACCAGTGGCAATGTATAGCAACATATGTTATAAAATATATACCTTCTCTCCATAAACTGTAAATACACCTTAATGAAATATACAATTAAATATGTAATCCCTTATTTGCGTTGGTATTTTTGTCATGTATACATGTGATGAAGATTTCTGGGCAATATGTTTGTGTCAAGTCTCTATTTGATCATGTGACGATAAGATTATAAGAGCGTTATAAGGTACCTTCTAAAGTCTAAAGTTATTGATTAAGTTTTCTCTTGATTAAACTCCTTAAAATCCAGTTTCCTTAAATTTCCCCTTTTAGTAGCTTTAAGATTGGCTCTGCTTGACAATATTACATATTCTATATCAGCTTGTTCCTGCCCTTCATGGATGCTATATGATGTTTACATTGAGTAAATATTCAAACCTAGTACCTCATGTTTTTATGGCTTTGTCAGTACAAAATATTTTCAATGTCTTCTGCATAATTTCCCCAAATTCAGCCTGATATATTTGGTAGTTTCGTGAAGTTGCACAACATACCTCTGCACAGCCTGAGTTTGCACTGAAGGTCAAATAAGAAAATAAATTAAAGAAGGCATCAAAGGGAAACTTTGCCAATTTTAAACCAGCTTTGTATCGTAACAGTGTGGATAGTGTGTCTAAATGAACTGTGGTAAACTTCCCTCCATCTTACCTGTGGCCATATCTCCCTGCTCATCTCTCAGCAGATTTTCACTGGCTCTAGGGCAGTTGCTCAAACTACAGATTGTACTTTTGCATTTTCGTATGCCCACCACCATGGTAACAAATAGTATAGAAGCTCGTCGAAAGAGAGACCTGCCTTTCTCTTTTTCTCTCTCAAACTCAGACCAAACTCTGATCAAACTTTAAAACTAGGCAGTGCTGATAAAATATAAACCAAGATTCTGTTTCTGTATCGTCGAAAATGTTTACAGACACATATTTTGTTGCACTGTTTGGCTGTAATACAAGAATTTGTGAACATGAAGTGGGTGCCATACTGATTCCTGTATTGTAAAAACGTTGCCTGAAAAAAGTGAGATAAAATGGTAAAACTAAGCAGCGGTGATAAAATATGAACCACGATTCTGTTACTGCGTATGTTTTCAGAAACATATTTTTGCTTACTGTTTAACTGTAATTCTAGATTGTTTGTTAGCAGCTGGCTGCCATATTGGTTCCTGACTTAAAATGGCCAGGCTCGCATTTTCTATATATACATATATATAGATATAGATATATATTATATAATTGTGCAAATTTGCAGGAAAGCCCAATCAGTCTTCTTTCAGCATTGGCAGTATAAAAGCAAAATCGGGGAAGGCGGCAAAATGCCGCCTACCTACTTTTGTTTGTACAGAATGCGCCTTTTTCGGGGCAATGGGGGGCGTGAGCAAGTAACAAAACGTGTAGCTCGGCGTGTGACGTAAACAGTGACGTGAGAGGGAAGCCGTGGCTTCACCGTCCCTGTCATCTGACGGTTAATGGCCTCTTCGTTTGCGAGGGCAAGGAGGGCGCGCAATCCTTGTCTCCCCAGTTGCTCATCTTTACAGTGTCTGTCAGGTTTGCGTTTCCGTCTTGCTGCTAGCTGCTTGCTAATTCCCGCTATCAGCTGTTTCCTGTTTATCCACCGCCAGTGGGTCGCAAGTGCGGCGTCTTCAACAGCCCCTCCTGTTGCAGAAGGCCGCCTTGGTCTGTTTAAACTAAAAGGGTTCCAGCAATATGACTACCCTACGAGGCGGAAAATTGGGCACCTTGGATCAACTCGGCACTCCGGCTCTGTGTGTCTAAACGCTCGCAGCTTGCCAGCAAAACAGCCCAACATTCGTGAAAATCTGGCAGTGTAAAAGGGGCTAATCATTGGCGATCACCACACAATGCATGCTGGTTAGATTTGTGTCTGACTTCATCCCAACTTGCTCTGACGTCATACAAAAGTTGACAACGATAGTCTCACTGGGTCGAGGTGGCAGCAGTTTTCAGAGCCAGGCGCTGCAGTTCTGTGACTTCCTATACAGGAGGGCTCCTGGAAACTGTCGGGAAACTCTCTGACTTCACTGCAGCTTTTTGTCACTGCCTGCTGCAGTCGCCTGCTCTTGTCCACTTTCCAGGCGGGGTGCAGTTCATCTCAAACGAGTCTTATGTTCCCCCCAGTGGGAGCATTTATTGGTCCTGTGTGGTGCACTGAATTCTGGTAGATGTAGGTTTTCTGTCTCCTGAGCAGCAGCGAGTGCCACAGCTCTTTTCATCTGGTTTCTCTGGTCATATAGCACCAATTTCAAAAGTATTTGTGTCTTTCTACTGCTTTTATGAAAAGACCATCTTTCCAGCAGTCAAATACTTTGTTAATCCAAGGTGTTTTTCATGGTAACAGTGGTGACCCTCCTGAAGCAAGTGATCCTCCATCAGAGAAAACATTAAGCTTTTATCTTCTGACTCTAAAATTCGTCTAACATACGCCTGTTTATGTCAATTAGAATTGGGATATTAAAAGTTGTTTTCAGACTTGGAAATTGACGTCATGGATATAGTGTTCTTCAGAACGTCAGGGTATGACTGAAAATCAATCCTAAATGTGTGTGTCTGAGAGAGAGAGAGACAGAACAGACTAATGAACAGGCAGAGCTGAGGCAGACCAAGACAGAATGTCAAAGACAAAACTCTATCATGAGCAAATAAGAGCAGTGCGATGAGTTAATTTTGGTCATTTTACCAACTGTGTTTTAGACATAAATGATATTCTGTCAGTTGTAATTTTTCTAATGTGATCCTCCTGTCAAGAAAAGTTACAACTGCCACTGACTCATTGCCACTGCACTGGAATTAGATCTCCAGGTAGAATATTGTATTCTGTAGAAATACCAATATCCCACCATCCATCCATTTTCATCCAGGTCATGGAGAGCCAGGTTGTGGCCAGGTCGTGGGGGCAGCAGGCCAAGCAAAGCACCCCAGACGTCCCTCTCTCCAGCAAAGCTCTCCAGCTCTTCTTGGGGGACCCCAAGGCATTCCCAGGTCAGATGAGATATGTAATCCCTCCAGCGTGTTCTCGGTCTGCCCCAGGGGCCTCCTAACAGCGGGACATGCCCAAAACACCTCCAGCGGGAGGCACCCAGAAGGCATCCTGATCAGATGCCCGAACCACCTCAACTGACCCCTTTCGACGTGAAGGAGCAGAGGCTCTACTCCGAGCTCCCTCCGAATGTCCAAACTCCTTACACTATCTCTAAGGCTGAGCCCAGCTACCCCACGGAGGGAAATCATTTCGGCCACCTGTATCCATGATCTCGTTCTTTTCTTCACTACGCAGAGCTCATGACCATAGGTGAGGGTTGGGACGTAGATAAACCAGTATATCGAACACTTTGCCTTCTAGCTCAGCTCTCTCTTTACTATGATGGTCTGGCGCAGCGCCCGCATCGCTCTGAAGCACCGATCCATCTCACGCTCCTTTCTACCCTCACTCATGAACAACACCCTCTATCAAAATAATTTTTCCCATTTTACGAACATATTCAAAGCAACTTGAGAAAAAAAAAATCAAATATAAAAAAGGTGCCACAAAGCTATTAGTATGATAAATTTGATCTGATAATATTGCAATACGATCTGAACCTGTAGCGCTGAAATCCTGTTTTCAGTTCACTGAGTGGATTTGATGGACTTTTATAATTACATTACCCATAAATGGCAAAGCTTTCAGGAGAAAATTGTATTGTTCATCCTGACTTCAAAAGATAAAAAGATATCGTTCTGCTGTAGGACGATGGGTCAAGTCCTTCACTGTAATACAAAGATCAGAGAAAATGAACAGAAATTAGATTGTGTGTATGCAAAAGAACAAGCCTTTCAGATCGATCCTACAACACACTTTGGTCAAGATCAAGTTCCTTTGAGCGAATTATTCACTACTAAAGTTGGCCTTGTCTTTCAATACATTTTGTCATCTCTCATTTACTTTTTGTGTCCTTAGTCTAGAAAGCTTGTGTTTGAGACTTTTAAAGAGAAACACCTGCTGTCATACCCGAGGGCATTACAAGAAAAACACACTAATAAAACATGAATTATGATGTATGGTGTCAGAAAGAAAACATGTCAATGTCAGTGGTGCGTCAACACAATGATGAAGACCTAAGGAAATAATATATCAAAAATAAAGACATTCTGAAGTTTGAAATACGCTGTAAGTTACAGAGATGGTGTCATTTTCTGTCTCTTACTCTCATAATCTTTCTAACACATTTTTTCTGTTCTCGTTTTAAAGTCACTGCTAAAAATGTATGTTAAATTGAAGTGCAGTGGTTAGCATCGTCGCCTCACAGCATGAGGGTTGCTAGTTCAAATCCAGGGTGGGGGGTTTGAACCCCAGAGTGAGGGAGCCCTTCTGTGCTGAATTTGCATGTTCTCCCTGTGTCAGCATAGGTTTTCTCCAGGTACTCCAGCTTCCTCCCACAGTCCAAAGACATGCAGGTTAATTGGTGACTGTAATGGCTAAATCCTATACTGTAGCCACTACTGGCTGCTAAGGCTAACTGGGCTACGTTATTTAGTTTGACATGCACTCAAAGAAAGCGATGCGAGTCCTCCTTTAGAACTCAAAATAATCCGGCCATTTATATTCCACAAGACTTTTGTTAGTCCGTACAGCAGGCAATAACGCCACATCCAACAACATAAAAATAATAACACAGATTACTTCACAAAACCACAGTGAGCGCAGTCAAAAACTATTTGTTTCCCCCTAAATTAGCATAGCAAACCTATACATTTGTTTTGAACCCGGTTAAATGGCCTAAGGTGACCCCAGGTCAGCGGCATCCACTGCGACATCACATACAGCCCTCTAGTGGTACGGAGGAACCATTTCAATGAGTAAAAAAGAAATGATAGATTAAATATGGCTCATACAGTGACTCTAAATTGTCCATAGGTGTGAATGTGAGCGTGAGTGGTTGTCTGTCTCTATATGTCAGCCCTGTGATAGTCTGGCCACCTGTTCAGGCTGTACCCCACCTCTTGCCTGGTGTCAGCTGGGATAGGCTCCAGCAACCCCATGACCTCCAACAGGATAAGCGATTATGGAGAATGAATGACTGAACTAAAAGTGAAACTTATCGATGCTGTCTTTAAAGTCAGTCTCCAGACTTTTTGGCTGTTCAAGTACTGAGCATACAGCTGGATAAATGATGCTTGGATTATACTGGATGACTTGTGTAGGAGTTTATAAAAGGATGTTTTGAGATAGTTTTGTTGTCGTTAAATGTGGTCCTTAATCAGTCAATAAATCAATATGCAAGCTGTTTCCGCGGAGGCTTGCAAGAAAAACAAAGTTTTCTTCACAAATTCAAGGTAACACAGCATGGCACTTCTATTCTGTTATCTTGTGGACTTCGTTTTGGAGTTTTCTGTTTGTGTTCCTTGTTTCATGTTATTCATTGATGTTTAATCTATCTCCTGTTTTATTTGTAGATTCTCTCCTCATGAGTCATGAATGGTTTTACTTCTTGTCTTTGTGTGTTTTCCCCGCCTACTTCTATCACACCTGTCTTCCTGCAGTCTCGTTAGTCCTTCCCTGTTCCCAGAGTCTTCCCGTCACACCTGTTCTGTATTAATCTTGTTTGCTCCACCCTAGTGTTCCCCTCTACACCCTTGTTGTTAGCCAATCCCCATTTCCTTCCTTTTTCCAGTGTCCTCCTGCTCCAGCTGTGTCTTGTTCTTGTGATTAGTTTCCTGTGTATATAGCTGTGTGTATTCCTTTGCTCATTGTCAGTTTGTCTGTGTTCATTCCTTGTGCTCATCCCTCTGTTCTTGGTGTCATTCCCTACTCTGTGTCCTGCCTGGTGTCTTGTGTTCTGTTTGGATTTTTTGCCGGAGTTCATTGTATTATCCGGGTTGGTTTTCAGTTACTTTTGGTTCTTCTGTCATTTAGACTTGGACCTGTTACCTGCCTGTTCTGGATGTTTTCCATCATCAAAGTTTGCTTTTTGTTTAACCTTAAACCTGCCTGCTGCTCTGCATTTGGGTCCTTCCTGAACTGATACTTGACACATTTGTATTCCTTTAAGTTCTTGTTGTGGAATGGCAGCGTTGGTCTGTAGATCTACCACTTTGCTATAGACTGAAATATCTCAACAAGAGTAAGATGGATTACTATGCAATTTGATACGGACATTCGTGGTCCCCAGAGGATGAAGGCTACTGACCTTGTCAATCTCCTGACTTTCAGCTGGAGCCACCAGCATGTTATAGTTCCACTTATCCCGTTGAATATTTCAACATCTACAAGATAGACTGGCACATTTTTTTTACACACATTCATGGTTCCCAGACGATGAATCCAAATGCTAATTCTCTGACTTTTCCTCAAGCGCCACCATGGGCGTAACATTTGTATTTTTTAGTGAAATGCCTGAACCCACATTGGATGGATTGCCATAAAATGTGTTAAAGATATACATGTACAGATATTGTGCAGATATTCTGGATGGATTGCTGTAACTTTGGTGGTCCCTTACTTTTTACTTAGCACCAACATCAGGTCAGTTTTTATTTGTCCAGTGTTTTGCTTTGTACTTTGTACAAATGCCTGCTGAAAAACTCATTCCCATAAGCTGCACTTTGTGTTTAGTACTAATTAACTCCGCCAGGCATAAGCCTGAAGGAGATCATGCATTTAGTATTTGTGTGTGTGTTTAAATGTGTGTGTGTGTGGGTTTCTGTCTGTTTGCAGCTGATTCTGCAAAACTACTGGACCAGTCAGCCTCATATTTTGTGTGCACAAGTATGCTCAATGACCTCTGGTGGTTGCAGTGATTCACAATATATTTTATACGCTCATTGACTGCTGACTCCTCACTCCTCTTAACCAGACTGCGGGCCACAGGTTTTCCGGAAATAAGCTCAGCTCAAAAAAACAAGCCTTACCTTGTCTGGTACACCCCACATTTTGGCTTTCATTGTGGCTCAGAACTGATATCCATAAAAAAACGTTGGCCTTATTTTGAACCCAACAACTGCAGATTAATTCCTTACCCGAGATGTTATGAGCCACATAAGTTAGGTGTTACATGAGATGAATAGGAGGAACAGCCCGTCCCATCTGCTGCATTGCGTCATACCACACCAGGAGCATTTCAGAAGCAGAGCGTTTTGCCTCTCAGATTTTGAGATTTTTGATTTGGTGATCTTCCCTTGATATTCATGCTTTTACCATAAGTATGTAAGTAGACAGTTAAATGGTTTCTTTTCTTAGTCTGTGTTAATTGTGTTTATTGTTATTTTCAACCAAAGTTAATACCACTCAATGTCCACTTATGAATATGTGGATCAAAGAATTCTTGCAGTGTTTAAGTAATTAAAAAATACATTTAAT